>NC_069080.1:62741100-63341100 GCF_025698485.1 Gossypium arboreum
TGGGTTTTAAGTTGTAATAATTTTCCGCTATGATTTTATTTTTGATTATATTTATACTATGTCGAAACTTCTAGTGTTAGGCTGCGCGGGTTTTCAAAATTAATAAGCATTTTCCAAGACTCAACAAGAAAAACAAATGGATAGCCTAAAGATTGATAAACCGGCTTTTCATTCAACCGCTGTTTTTACAAAAACCACCTCAATCACTTAAACCAACGAACGCATACTAAGTCATAAGTCCATGTAACACGTCAAATCTAGCAATAATGTCTGGGTTGGGTTTGGGGTGTTACTTTTAGTGGTATCAGAGTGAAGTTGCAACAACTCGACTGTAGAACGGGTCTAAAAACAGGAGTTTGTAAAGAAACACTGAATAAAGGTTTTTGAAAATCATTTTTTTTGGAACTTGATTATAAATTGTTTTTGAGAATGTTTCCAACATTTTCTCTTTGCAAATAGATGATTTTAAAGATTAAAATCGGTTTTATAAAATTAGGTTTTTTTTAGAAGGTGGCACACCAAATCTCCGGCCCAAGTCTGTAAGTTTTCTGAGCCTTTCTGATTGTTTCTGAAATATCTGTTTTATGCTTGTACAAAACCTTATCATGGTACTTTAGTTAGGGTAACACTGGAACCGTAGAAACTCTGATAAGTAGACTGAGATTGTAGCTAGGCTACCGCAAAAGGAAACAAACTCAAACTCTGAATTACTGTTATTCATAAGACATCTGTAATAAACATTGAAATATTAAACTGATTCATAAAATTCTTAATTAGATAATATGAAATGAGTACACGAGTAGCTTGTGGAAGAGGCTGTGGACGTGGCCGAGGTAATGCTCAGGCTGAATCTTTGTTTTCAGGACATGTACTGGCAGCAGATGCACCGGTACCACCGGTAACGGAGGTAGAGTCTCATGACCGAGGTACTGGGGATGATGCTCTGTCCCAGCCAATGCTCTGAGTTTTGGAAAGGGTTGCTGGGGCAAGTACGGGAAACGGAATTCGGGGGTCTATTTCTGAGCAGCTCCGGGACAATGGAGCAGAGATATTTAGGGGTGTATCTGGTGTAGCTTTGAATGTGGCTGAGTATTGGTTAGAAGCCACAGAGCGGATTATGGATGATCTGGACTGCTATATGGAGCAGAAGCTAAATGGAGCCATATCGTTACTCACGGATGAGGCTTATCAGTGGTGGCTCACAAGTGAGAGATGGAACTCTTCTGTGAGGTGACTTGGGAGTCGTTTAAGACGACCTTCAAAGGAAAGTATGTTGGTTAGTTACGTGGACGCCACCAAAAGAATTTCGAACTGGTCCAAGGGAGTAAGTCGTGGTGAGTATGAGTCTGAGTTTTGAGATCGAGCGGTATGCTCGGGATTGTCGCTCATGGTGTAAGCATAGCGTACGCTTCAAGGATGGTCTGAGAGATGAACTTAGGGTGCTGATTGCTTCGCAGAGGGAGCATAACTTCGCTGCTTTAGTGGAGAAAGCAAAGATAGCTGAGTAAGTGAAGCATACAGAAAGACAAAATTATGAGAAAGATCGGAACCATTTTAGGAGAGATTCAGGACTTTCAGGTGGTATGAACAGGAATGTTAAGAGAGCAAGGGTAATGGAGCTAGTTCGAGCTATACCGATGAATTCTGTTAGACGGAGAGGTTGAGTTTGGAATCAACTTATTGCCTGGAACAGCACCGGTGTCCATTGCACCTTTTAGGATGGCACCGAAGCAGTTGGTGGAGCTGAAAGCTCAAATTCAAGAGTTATTGGATAGAGGCTTTGTTAGACCAAGTCTGTCTCCGTGGGGAGCACCAGTGTTGTTTGTAAAGAAGAAAGATGGGTCAATGCGAATGTGCATTGATTATCGGCAGTTGAACAAACTAACAATTAAGAACAAGTACCCACTGCCGAGAATCGATGATTTATTTGACTAACTTAGAGAAGCTTCAGTATTTTCCAAGATTGACCTTCGATCTGGGTATCATCAGTTGAGGGTTAAGGAGGTGGATATTCACAAGACGGCATTCAGAACTTGGTATGGTCACCATGAGTTCTAGGTTATTCCATTTGAGTTGACAAAAGCACCTGTGGCATTTATGGATCTGATGAATTGAGTGTTCTAGCCATACTTGGATCGATTCGTAGTTGTCTTTATCGACGATATTCTGGTTTATTCTAAAATTGAGGAGAAGCATGATGAGCATCTTCGTATTGTGCTGCAAGTGCTGAGGGAGAAGGAGCTTTATGCGAAATTCAGTAAGTGTGAGTTCTGGTTGAGAGGGGTAACTTTCTTGGGGCATTTTGTCTCTGCTGAAGGGATTAAGGTGGGCCTTCGAAAGATTGAAGCGATTCTGGAATGGAAGCCACCGAGGTCAGTGTCAAAAATTTGAAGTTTTTTGGGTTTAGTGGGTACTATAGAAGGTTTGTGGAAGGATTTTCGTGATGGCAACGCCTTTGAAAAGCTTATATGGAAAGAGTCTGTTTGTTTGGACTGAAAATAACAGAATCTTTTGAGAAGTCAAGAAAGTTCTGCGAGGCACTGTACTTATTCAACCCGAGTCCGGAAAAGATTTTACCGTATGCGATGATACATCACATGTAGGGTTGGGCGTGTGTTGATGCAAGAGGGTAAAGTGGTTGCTTATGCATCATGACGCTTAAACCACATGAAGTTAACTATCCTACTCGTGATCTAGAGTTGGCGGGGTTATCTTTGCGCTTAAGATTTGGAGACATTAACTGTTCGGAGAAAGGTGTATTATATACACAGATCATAAGAGTCTTAAGTACTTGCTGATTCAGGAGGAGCTGAACCTTAGACAGCGGAGATGGATAGAGTTGCTTAAGGATTATGACTGCGATTGAGTATCACCGAGCAAAGCTAATGTGGTGGTGATGCCCTAAGTCGTAGAACAGATTCGATCCGAGAGCCATGTTTGCTTGTATGAGTCGTATGCGATGGTAGTCTTTAGCGAACGTAAGTTAGGCCAACCTGAGTGGATGAGATTAAGGAAAAACAGTCGAGGGATGAGTCCCTGGTTTCTCGATTTCGACAGGTTAAGAATGGGGATACTTCTGAGTTCAGACTGAACAGTGAGGGAGTTCTGTGTTACCGAGGTAGGTTTGTATTCCGAAGGACTCTGACTTGAGGCTAGCAATTATGAAAGAAGCTCATGAAGGTCAGTGTGCTATGCATCCTGGAGGGAATAAAATGTATCGCGACTTAAAGGAGTTGTATTGGTGGCCTGGATTGAAGCGAGAGGTAACGAAAGTTGTGGGAAAATGTCTGACTTGTCAGCAAGTGAAAGCTGAACAAAAATTACCTTCCGGACTTTTGCAACCGTGAAAGTACCACTTTGGAAGTGGGAGAGGATAACCATGGATTTTGTGAGTGGGTTACCCTTGACACCATCAAAGAAGGACTCGATTCTTTGAATGTGGCTGAGTATTGGTTAGAAGCCACAGAGCGGATTATGGATGATCTGGACTGCTATATGGAGCAGAAGCTAAATGGAGCCATATCGTTACTCACGGATGAGGCTTATCAGTGGTGGCTCACAGTGAGAGATGGAACTCTTCTTGTGAGGGTGACTTGGGAGTCTGTTTAAGACATGACCTTCAAAGGAAAGTATGTTGGGGTTAGTTACGTGGGCGCCACCGAAAAGAATTTCTGAACCTGGTCCAAGGGAGTAAGTCAGTGGCTGAGTATGAGTCTGAGTTTTTGAGACTGAGCCGGTATGCTTCTGGGATTGTCGCTACAGTGTGTAAGCATAGCGTACGCTTCAAGGATGGTCTGAGAGATGAACTTAGGGTGCTGATTGCTTCGCAGAGGGAGCATAACTTCGCTGCTTTAGTGGAGAAAGCAAAGATAGCTGAGTAAGTGAAGCATACAGAAAGACAAAATTATGAGAAAGATCGGAACCATTTTAGGAGAGATTCAGGACTTTCAGGTGGTATGAACAGGAATGTTAAGAGAGCAAGGGTAATGGAGCTAGTTCGAGCTATACCGATGAATTCTGTTAGACGGAGAGGTTGAGTTTGGAATCAACTTATTGCCTGGAACAGCACCGGTGTCCATTGCACCTTTTAGGATGGCACCGAAGCGGTTGGTGGAGCCGAAAGCTCAAATTCAAGAGTTATTGGATAGAGGCTTTGTTAGACCAAGTCTGCTCCGTGGGAGCACCAAGGTTGTTTGTAAAGAAGAAAGATGGGTCAATGCGAATGTGCATTGATTATCGGCAGTTGAACAAACTAACAATTAAGAACAAGTACCCACTGCCGAGAATCGATGATTTATTTGACTAACTTAGAGAAGCTTCAGTATTTTCCAAGATTGACCTTCGATCTGGGTATCATCAGTTGAGGGTTAAGGAGGTGGATATTCACAAGACGGCATTCGAACTTGGTATGGTCACCATGAGTTCTAGGTTATTCCATTTGAGTTGACAAAAGCACCTGTGGCATTTATGGATCTGATGAATTGAGTGTTCTAGCCATACTTGGATCGATTCGTAGTTGTCTTTATCGACGATATTCGGTTTATTCTAAAATTGAGGAGAAGCATGATGAGCATCTTCGTATTGTCTGCAAGTCTTTGAGGAGAAGGAGCTTTATGCGAAATTCAGTAAGTGTGAGTTCTGGTTGAGAGGGGTAACTTTCTTGGGGCATTTTGTCTCTGCTGAAGGGATTAAGGTGGGCCTTCGAAAGATTGAAGCGATTCTGGAATGGAAGCCACCGAGGTCAGTGTCAAAAATTTGAAGTTTTTTGGGTTTAGCTGGGTACTATAGAAGGTTTGTGGAAGGATTTTCTGTGATGGCAACGCCTTTGAAAAAGCTTATATGGAAAGGAGTACTGTTTGTTTGGACTGAAAAATAACAGGAATCTTTTGAGAAGCTGAAGAAAGTTCTGACTGAGGCACCTGTACTTATTCAACCCGAGTCTGGAAAAGATTTTACCGTATGCAGTGATACATCACATGTAGGGTTGGGCTGTGTGTTGATGCAAGAGGGTAAAGTGGTTGCTTATGCATCGCGACAGCTTAAACCACATGAAGTTAACTATCCTACTCGTGATCTAGAGTTGGCAGGGGTTATCTTTGCGCTTAAGATTTGGAGACATTAACTGTTCGGAGAAAGGTGTATTATATACACAGATCATAAGAGTCTTAAGTACTTGCCGATTCGGAGGAGTGAACCTTAGACAATGGAGATGGATAGAGTTGCTTAAGGATTATGATCGCGATTGAGTATCACCGAGCAAAGCTAATGTGGTGGTGATGCCCTAAGTCGTAGAAGCAGATCGATCCGAGAGCCATGTTTGCTTGTATGAGTCTGTATGACGATGGTAGTCTTTTAGCAGAACTGTAAGTTAGGCCAACCTGAGTGGATGAGATTAAGGAAAAACAGTCGAGGGATGAGTCCCTGGTTTCTCGATTTCGACAGGTTAAGAATGGGGATACTTCTGAGTTCAGACTGAACAGTGAGGGAGTTCTGTGTTACCGAGGTAGGTTTGTATTCCGAAGGACTCTGACTTGAGGCTAGCAATTATGAAAGAAGCTCATGAAGGTCTGTGTGCTATGCATCCTGGAGGGAATAAAATGTATCGCGACTTAAAGGAGTTGTATTGGTGGCCTGGATTGAAGCGAGAGGTAACGAAAGTTGTGGGAAAATGTCTGACTTGTCAGCAAGTGAAAGCTGAACAAAAATTACCTTCCGGACTTTTGCAACCAGTGAAAGTACCACTTTGGAAGTGGGAGAGGATAACCATGGATTTTGTGAGTGGGTTACCCTTGACACCATCAAAGAAGGACTCGATTTGGGTAATTGTGGATAGGTTGACCTAATCTGCTCATTTCATACCTGTCCGTACTAATTATTCACTTCAGAAGTTAGCCAAATTGTATGTGGCGGAAATTGTGTGGCTTCACGGAGTACCAGTGTCAATTATTTCTGATCGAGATCCTAGATTCACATCTCGATTTTGGAAAAAGTTGCATGAAGCATTGGGTATGCGGTTGAACTTTAGTACAGTCTTTCATCCTTAGATTGATGGTCAGTCGGAAAGGGTTATTCAGATTCTGGAAGACATGTTGAGGGGATGCGTTATCGACTTTTAAGGCAGCTGGGAGGATTACTTACTGTTGGCAGAGTTTGCATACAACAACAGTTATCAGGCAAGTATTCAAATGGCTCCTTATGAGGAACTGTATGGGCAAAGATGTCGTACACCTAGTTGTTGGACCGAGTTGGGTGAACGAAAGGTTCTTAGACCTGAGTTGGTGGCAGATACTGAGGATAAGGTTAAGTTGATTAGAGAGTGGTTGAAGGAAGCATCTGATAGACAGAAGTCATATGCAGATTTGAAGCGCAAAGGAAATTGAGTACTCTGTGGGTGATATGGTCTTCATGAAGGTTTCACCTTGGAAGAAAATATTAAGGTTTGAGAGGAAAGGCAAGTTAAGTCCGCAGTTCATTGGGCCTTATCGGATTCTTGAGCGAGTGGGTCCAGTGGCTTATTAGTTGGAGCTACCTCCAGAGTTGGATAGGATTCATGATGTCTTTCACGTCTCCATGTTAAGGCGGTATTGCTCTGACCCTACTCATGTTGTGCCGGTTGCAGAGATCGAGGTCCAAACAGACTTGACTTTTGAGGAAGAGCCTGTGCAGATTTTAGATAGAGATGTTATGATTTTGAGGAGAAAATTAGTTCTACTAGTAAAGGTGCTATGGCATAATCATGGCAGAGAGGAAGCTACTTGGGAGCCAGAAGTGGTGATACGTCAACAATATCCTTATCTGTTTGATTCAGGTAAAATTTCGAGGACGAAATTTCTTTAAGGAGGGTAGAGTTGTAACGCCCTAATTTTTGAGTTTTCTGTATTTCTGTGATTTTTAAAATTTGTGTGTTCTGGTTGGGTAATATATATATTTTAGTAGGTCAGTGGGCCTTTGGAAGGCCCAAACTTAAGTTAAATCCATGGTAGTCTTCAGAATTTTAATTTTATGAACAGGTGATGCAATTGGCATTTGGGCTTTTAAGAGTAAAGGGGTAAAAGATAAGTCTGACTCTGAGGTTTGATTTGTTTTGGGCTATGGTTGGGTTATGTTACACACTGAGTTTACCAAACTCACCCTTTATTTTCATCTCTGCAGGAAATCCCCAACCATAGTGGGCTTGGAGTCATGAGGATTCTTGAGTGGCCACATCATTTGCAAAGTTGGTTTTTCTAAGCTAGTTTATTTTTAGTATTTTTATGTTCTGATTTAATTTTTGGGTTTTAAGTTGTAATAAGGCTACTATTTAAATTTCTTTTTCCGCTATGATTTTATTTTCTGATTATATTTATACTATGTCGAAACTGCTAGTGTTAGGCTGCGCGGGTTTTCAAAATTAATGAACATTTTCCAAGACTCAACAAGCAAAACAAATGGATAGCCTAAAGATTGATAAACCGGCTTTTCATTCAACCGCTGTTTTTACAAAGACCACCCTAATCACTTAAACCAATGAATGCATACTAAGTCGTAAGTCCATGTGACACGTCAGATCTAGCAATAGCGTCTGGGCTGGGTTTGGGTTGTTATAGGAAGTGTTAGGGTTGAATTGTCGGCATCAGGCCATATGCCCGATGTTGAAGTAGAAGACGCTCCAGCCTCACCTATGGCTAGGAATGGATACTATGATCGAGCCGCGGGAGAAGATGCATTGTCCCAGGCAATGCTGAGGATTTTGGAAAGGGTCACTGGTCCCAATAATGGCAATGGAAATTGGGGGTCCATTCCAGAACGACTTCGATCGAACGGGGTTGAGATCTTTAAGGGCGTGGCTGGCTTGGCTCCTAATGTGGCAGAATATTGGTTGGAGGCCACTAAAAGGATAATGGAGGATTTGGACTGCTCACCGGAAGAAAAGTTGAAAGGAGTTGTGTCACTATTAAGGGAAGAAGCCTACCAGTGGTGGTTGACAGTGAAAGAGGGCACCCAACCGGAGCGGGTCACTTGGGAGTTCTTCAAAGCTGCTTTCCAAGGGAAGTATGTGGGTGCAAGCTATGTGGATGCTAGAAGGAAGGAGTTCCTGAACCTAACCCAAGGAAACAAATTGGTGGCAGAGTATGAGGCAAAGTTTTTACACCTTAGTAGGTATGCGAGAGTAATGGTGGCAACGGAGTATGAACGTTGCATGAGGTTTGAGGATGGACTTAGAGAAAGCCTAGGGTACTGATATCTCCACAAAGGGAGCAAGTTTTCTCAGAGTTGGTGGAGAAGGCAAAGATAGTAGAGGAGGTAAAGCGCATTGAGCGCTTAAATCGGGAGAAAGAAAGGGGTAGGAATAAGAGGGAGGCTGAGACTCCTAGTGTAGGACAGATGCCTAAGGCTAGGGCCAGAGTTAATGGGCCAGATAGAGCAGGGCCCCCTGCTGTTTATAAAGGGGTGCCACATTATGCTAATTGTGGGAAAGGTCATGTAGGTGAGTGTTGGAAGAGGACAGGAGCTTGTCTAGCTTGTGGATCTATGGAGCATAGGATCAGGAATTGCCCTAGAATGTCAGCTCAGGTGCCAGTCGTGGACCAAGGTGGTGTATAGCCACAGAGTGGTTGTCAGCTACCGCTGAGAGGCCGTGATCAGGCCTGGGGGTGGAAACAGTTTGGGTCGTGGAGCACCAGGCAGAGGTGTTGTTCATGCTAAGGTGAGGCAGCCAGCTTTGTTCTATGCAGCACGTCACCAAGAGGATGGAGACGCTCCAGAGGCGAATTATGGTACGTACTTACGCATAGTGTGCCATTTACCTAAGTTGGAATTAGAGTGCGCAGTGGAAGTATGTTGTGGTAGTCTGTGTTAGCAGTTGGAAATTTCGAGGACGAAATTTCTTTTAGGTGGTAGAGTTGTAATGCCCAAAAAATCCCGAAACCCAAAAATCTCGAATTCCCGAACTTTGTTTGTGTTCGGTTTTGATAAAAATTGTGTTTTATGTTCTTAGCCATGTGATAATTATAGTAGGTCTTAATTAAGGTTTCAGTTCGAACCTAGGAATAAATGAAATTATAGTTTAATTATTAAAAAAATTAGGGTTGGCAAGTAGGTGGGCTTTTAAATAAAAATAGGGAAAAATAGCATCAAAAAGCCTTGTGGAAGAGTGGCTAAGCGACGCCGCTTAGAGTGCAGGGAGGTGGTGTTAGTAGCTAGCAAGGAGGTCCAAGGTTCGTATCCCAGTTTTGTGTTTTAAAAGTTTAATTTTGGCCTTCTAGAAGGATGGAAGTGGCGTGAAGATGGACTCTAAGGGGATTGTTCAGAAGAGAAAATTAAAGAAAGGATCAAGGGGTTATCAGGGAGAAAAACGAGGAGATGAGAAAGGAAAAGTGATGTAGCTGAATTGTGGATTGGGCATGGAAAATTCAGCTATAAGGGCTATAAATAGGGGCCGAATACAAGGTTGCTAGGCTACTACCGAAATTTTTCTTCACCTTGTTGTCCGAAACCACTTTCTCCAAAAGCTGAAAACCCTTTTCTTTTCAAGATCCAAAAAACCGAAAACCCATTTGTTTTTCTTTCTTTTCTTCCTGCCGATTTCTATTCTTCTCAACTCAATTTTCTTTGTTTCACTTAGTCGATTTCTTCTTCTACTCTTCTTCTTTAATTTGTACTGTAATAGCCCAAAATTGACCGGGTTGGAAATAGAATAAAAGAATTAGATAAATAAGTATTTATTTAAAATGTCCATTAAAGTCCATTTACAAATAAACAAGCCTCAAAGCCTGATAAACCCAAAGCCGTTACACCTGTAACCCAATTAGCCCAAAAAAAAACCATTTACCCGGTTACTACTCAGCAGACCTAAATTAGAACCAAACAACAGTGGCCCAATTGGCCCAAACCATTATACCGAGGCATGAAACCCTAGGGTTTCTGCCTCTCTTTCCCCTCGCGCCGCAACAAATTCTGGAATGTTCGGGGAGCGTCTGTCCAGCTCCCCAATCAAGGCCATCACTCAAGGCTCTGCCTCCGTCATCAGCGCCTCACCGACACCACCACCAGACTTCAGTCCTCCATCAACGCTAGCGACCCTTCCATCACCGGATTTCTCGCGAGACATCTGCAAAATGAAAAAACCACAACAGAAAATAGGGGCAAAATTGTGACATCCCTAATTTGACCCTAGTTGGGAAGTGGTGTCGGGACCATTAAACCGAGTCTTATAAGTAATTAAAAGTTATATTCTATGTTTATGATGTTAGCAAATGCATGTGTGAAAGTTGCATGCATTAATTTGATCATTTCTATGTGAATTTATTAAGATGGACTTATATGAAACATTGTTGAAAGGTGATAGGCCAATCTTCAATGGTCTAATAGTATATGCATGCAAAAGAATGGTTTTGCATGTCAATTTACCCAAAGAGAAGGAAGTGGCCGGCCATGGTGATGAAGATGGGCAAAAGAAAACATGTCTTAAACATGTTTTGCTAGTGGTGGATGTTAGAAATAACAAAATAAGAGCATGGGTAAAAAAATGAAAAAAAAATGAGTGTGGATGCTTTCCCCTTGTGCCGTACATGAGAGAAACAAAAACAAAGAAAAAAAATTTTTTGTTCATCTATTTTCACTCTCCTTTTGGCCGAAAATACTAAGGATAAGGAAGGAGTTTTGCTTCATACTTGGTTTGGAAGAGGATTAGGAAGAGGTTGGCTATACTTGCATCAAGAGTAAGGTATGTTTGAGGTTGTGCCATGAGATTCATGCATGTTTTTGGTTGCTAGATTGATGTTCTTGTTAGCCCATGGTTCAAATCTTTGTTATGTCATGGGAATGAAATTCGGCCCAAGTGAATATGGTGATAAAGCCATTGCATGCTAAGTGTGAAGCTTGATGATGATGCATGCAAAGATGGATTGTCTACTCTTGAAATTTCTTTGTAGCCATCTTGAGTAAGACTTTGAGTTTTCTTTTTTGTTTAACCATGATTGAAGTTGAAAGGGGCATGATTGTGATGTATTCGGCCATGATGCATTCATGAGCATGGTTCATGCTTCTTGCATGATAGTTAAAATTTGTGTTTTGGATGGCTATGGGCACCTTGAAATTCGGCCATGCACATATATGTATATATATGTTTGCACATGATGTTTTGGTTATGAAGTAAGTGATGAGTCAGGAGTCATGCCTTATATGTACAGATTCCATTTTGAGTCTAGTTTCATTAGAAACAAACGGTACCAGTATTAAAGCCCTGCAGAGAGATATTCAAGTTGTAACGCCAAAGGTCGAAAGCAGTTGATCTCTGTAACATGGGTGACTTTAACTAATAAACTGTACCAATTGGCCTGACCAAAATTCTAGAAATAAATCCATGGATGGATATATGAGTCTAAATTCAGGAAAATTTACGAAAACAGTTTCGAGTTTTGAAACTCGAGATATGATTTTAAGGCGACAAGGACGCAGTTTTCCACTTTCGACCGAAATGGCAAATTGATGGGCTAAACATGTGGATTTGGCTTGTTAACCCTCGTGTCCGGCACACCGGCGATGGTCTCGGGTTCGGTGTTATAAAAATATAGAAAGAAATCAAAAGATTTCTTTCCCAGATTGTAAATCACTTACAAAGGGTTATAAAAACCCATCTTTTTCTGATTTGTAAGGGAGGATTTTCCAGAGAGAAATATACACATAGATTCATCAGAGTATAGTTTTACTAATTTACAGTACTAGAAGTTAATCAAGAGTAGAGGTGATATATCCTTTATTTTCATTTTTTTCTTCGAATAGCATGCAAATACTGATAAGATAAATCAAAAGAACAAACTTACCGTTAGAATCACATCGGAAGGTCGAGACTTTTCGAGTTCTGGCCACCGCACTGGGTGGCGTTGGTGGTGGCGCGTCGACGCATAGGCGCGGAGGCAACCCAATGACGGTGACACCACGGCGCTCCAAGGGTCTACCCTCAACTCTCTTCAGAGAGTTTTCTTTTTTTTTTTTTAAGGGCAAGTTTGCAAATGAATTTTCAGGCTAAGATTTGGCTTATATAGCCCCTGTAATACGATGTCGTTTGGCTTAATTCAATAAGCATTTAAACGGCGTCGTTTCAAAAGGAGAATCCGCGCGTTGACCCGATGACCCAGGGAGGATCCGCGTGTTTTTGGTAATTGGGAAAATTTCCTAATCGACCCTTTTGTGTTTTCAAATTTTTAATTTCATTTTGGTTTTTATTTTAATTTAGCCCCAATATTTTATATTTGTTTCAATTTAATCCTAATGCCTTTTTTAAATCAATTCCAGTGAACGACGTCGTTTTGGGATTAGGGTTTAATTACTAAATAAGTCCTTCGATTTTAGTATGTGTTTTAATTAAGTCCCCAAATTTTATTATTTTATAAATTAATCCCAGATTTTTCAATTAAATTAAATTTTAATTTATTTTATATATATATATTCTTTAATATTAGTTATAATATAGTATATATTATTTTATTATCCCATATATTATTTTTTTAGAAAAGATTTGTTTATCATATTTATATATTTTTTGCATTATACATATTATTTATTTTGTTATATTTTTATTTTTGCTATATGTTATATGTATTTTTATATTATTTATTTTACTATACATTATTTAGTTTTTATCATATATTCGTTATATATATTATTTATATATTATATGATTTTAGAATATATCATTTTCATATATATCATTAATTATATTATAAAATATTATTATATTTTATTTATAAAATTAGTAAATACTATGTATTTTCTTATATGTATTAATTATTTTACTATATTTTTATATGAAATACTTATTAGAATATTATTATTTTATATATTCTTTATCACATATATTTTATCACTATATGGTTTATATTATTACATATTTTTATTTGTAAATTATATTATATTTTACCATATTTGCCTATTACCTTTATTTTATCTTAAAGTATACATTACTTATTAATTATATACATTTTTTTAAAAAATAAACAACATCTAGTATACTATTTTTCTTATATACCAAGTTATTATACCTTATAATATAATTTGTATATATATATATTTTTAAAAGGGATTTCTTTTTATTGTTCTTACATCGTTTAATATATTTCTAAATAGCTTCTTGTTATATTTCATACATTTAATTTGCTTATTTATTTTAAATTCTCTTTTATTTTGATATAGTTTAATAGGTTAAATTTTGTATAACATTTCTTTTGTATATTTGCATGAAGTTAATTATTTATGGTGGTTAGTATAAGATATTATCGTGTGTACATTGCAATTTATACTTATTGTATTTATTATACATTGTATGATATTTTGCATGGAATAATGATGCGTGAATATTATGATATACGTGTAAAATAATATTGTATGTTGTGTAATTTATGCTCTCATTTATTGTTTCCTATATTATATTTGCATGAAATGATAAAGCATGTACATTGAAATTAGGTTATTTTAAATTTTTTATATGTAAAACATATCATTTTTAAACTAAAAGTCATATTTTATTTAATTAAAAGGAACTTTTAAAAAGAGCAAGGCAATGTTTTGAATACTTAGAAATTCGAGAAATAGTACCCTAACATGCTGGGTTGCAATTTCTCGTTTGTCTAATTATTTAAAATATCCTTTTAAACAAGTTTTATAAATCACGAGATGATTTTAGTTACGAAAGATTAAAGATATCATGTCCAATCATGCTGGATATGATGTTTGTACTCTTTTAAAACTAATGAATCTTGATTCTTCTCTCAAAACATCATGGTTTAAATGAAATATCATTTATTTAAATTCTTTCAAATTCTTGACACTAAGACAAGAATTACTCAATTTGGTACCAATTATGGGTGTTACGAGGGTGCTAATCCTTCCTCGTACGTAACCGACTCCCGAACCTATTTTCTCATAATTTTGTAGGCCAAAACGTTTTATAGTGATCCAATCGCACTTTAAAAGATTGATGGCGACTCCGTTTTTGTTTTTTTTTCAAAAAAAAAGTCGAACCTCGTTTGTTTTTCAAACCCCTTTTAAAAAAATGGTTTCGACAGCTTGGCGACTCCACTGGGGACCTATAAGAGAGTCAAGCAGAAAATTGATTATTTTTTGTCTTAATGTCGGAAATTTGGAAAATTTTTAAAACATGTCATTTTTGCATGTGTTAGTTGCATATGTTTGTTATTGTTTACGCACACATTGCATTTGCATGACCGTTGTGGTCACACCCTTAAGTGGGAGTGAGAAGCTATGCTTTCGTGAGGTTTTCACCTCCGCATGGGCTAGTGGATTACTTCTGGGATACTCTACCTATGTCTTCGTGAGATTTTCATCTCCGCATGGCCATAGGGAAAAGTGTCCCCCTGAACTGAACTTGGTCTATATAAGCCTATAGTGGGTGAGGACCGAGGAATCTACTAGTTCAGGTACCTTTGCTTTAGAACTAAAACTCATATAGTGAACTTTTAAGTGCTTATCTTAGGGATAATAGTGATAACCTTTAGAAAATTGCCCTTATAAGGATTTGTTTATCATTTTCCTATATATATGATACTGACTTACTGTTTTTATTTTGTTGTTATTGCATGTCATTTCGCATTTAAAGGTGTCGATTCAAGGCTCGATTTCTAGATTAGAAAGTTTTGTAATGAGGAACAAATACCTTAATAAAGTGGAGGACAATGCTTCCGTTTGTACCTGGTCAGAGAAAACCCAATTAGAGAAAGGAGATAGCGTCATATTTCCTAGACGTCAAGGTAGATAGACACTTTTTTCGAGCTATGGTATAGTTCTGGAACCCTGCTTATAGTTGCTTTACATTTGGTGATGTTGATCTTGTACCTACTTTAGAGGAGTATACGACTTTACTGCATTGTTCAAGGATTCATGGTTACAAGGCTTATGTTAGGCTTGTCAGCCTTTCAACTGTTGCAAAGAAATTGGTGATGATTACTGGGATGAGTGAGCAGTGGGTTGTAGCTCGTGTACAGCAAAAGGGTGATAGTAAGTGCATTCCGTGGGCCGTTTTGATGGATTTTATATTGACGCATCCAGATGTGAAGAAAAAGATCGACGTCCTGGCTTTGAGCATTTATGGTATGGTGATCTTCCCAAAGGCGTTGGGGTACATAGATGAGCCGGTCGCAGATTTGTTTGATCGACTTAGTAAACAGAATACGCCTATGCCTGCGATCCTAGCTGAGACGATAAGATCCTTGAGCGCATGTCGAAGAGCTGGTGAAGGGAGATTCATTGGATGTGCACAGTTGCTATTAGTTTGGTTTCATAGTCACTTCTGGAAGCTCGATAGGGTTCCTTGCCGAGTTTTCTTTGAGGGTTATTCTCCCTTAAAGGAAACAGTGGACATACCTAGGAGAGATGACATTTCAGAAGAGATATGGTTAGACATTCTTCAGAATCTTCGAGAGGAAGATGTTATGTGGAAGGCTCCTTGGTTAGTTCCTAGTGAAGTCCTTTACTGATGTGGCAGTTTTGATTGGGTCCCTTTGCCAGGAATTTGGGGAGTTGTTGGATGTACACCGTTTCTTATTTTAATTCAATATCGAGTGAGGTAGTTCATATTGGCTACACAGGGTCTAGCTCAGAGTGATTTCTCTTACAAAGGAGATCATTATAAGAAGAGGATGGGAGAGATTTCTAAGGCTTCGAAGAAGCCTTTCTGTATGAAGATCTTGACTGAAGGTTCAACGTCAACCCTCGAGTATAAGGGCTGGTTTAGTAAGAGATTCAACGATAATATCCCTAGGCCGATTTTGTCAAAGGCTCGATCATTAGAGGAGAACCTGCGAGTGATCCCATCGGAGTTGGAGGTCATGAAGCAAGAGTTCGTGAGAAAGAATTCAGAGCTACAAAAGAGGAATGAGAAGCTCGAAGAGGAGAAAATGTGCTTAAGTCTCGATGTTGATGTTCAAAAGATGGAAGTCGAGAAGATTAAAAAGGAAAAGAGAAAGGTCGAGGAAGATCGAGATGACCTAAAGATGCATTATAAGAAGGCCCAGGTAACATTGAAAAGGGTTGGATTAGGGAGGTCTTCAGAGCAGTGGCAGTAGGAGATTCAAGAGGAGCGAACCAAAGCCGAGTATTGGGAGAAGAAGTTCCAAGAGATGCAGTCACGTAATCAGGCCCTAGAGAAGGAAAATCAAGGGTTAAAAGTTAAGGTGACAGAGCTTGGACAAGATTGAGAAAATGAAGCACAATATTGGAGAGTTAGAAGCAGCATTACAGGGCTGTGAGTTACGGATTGAGCAGCTTGAGGCAAGAGAAGAACAGTGGAAGGGAGAACTTCATCATCTTCAGAGTCAAGTGGGAGATAGAGATCAAGTCATGGGAGAGGCCTTAGTTTAGATTCGAGAGGTCGCTGAGCACTTGCAGGAGTTGGCAACACAAGCTAAAACGCTGAGTATGATGTATGAGTCATCGTCAGACAAAGGACGAGAGTTAGCATTATTATTAGATAGGGTTAAGACTCTAGGCCTACGGGCAAAAGTGTATTTGTAATCCGTTTTATGAAAAGATTTTTGTTCCTTAAATAACGTTTTCTAAATGAAACTGAGTCAGAATCGACATCTTTTTGTATTCATGCATTTGCATTTCATTACATCATATGCATTCCAGTTTATAGAAAGACCCTAATTAGTTAAAATTATTAGGGAGAAAGAGAGTAAGAAAAAGGAAATCTGGAAGCAACACATCCTTACGGTACACACGCTAAGTCGAAGAATGTGGATAAAAGATTTGAGTAGCTACAGAAGGACATGCAAGACCAATTGCAAGAGCAATTGGCAAAAATGGAAAATGATATGAGGGAGCATATGCTGGAAGCTCAGAAGAACATGATGGCTGAGATGGCTCAACTACTAAGGGTCACTGATAAGGGAAAGGCTCCCATGGCAATTGTTGGAGAAGAGAATGACGGTCCTCCTCCTGGTTTCACTCCACCTCACATACGAACTCAACCTGAGGCATATCCTTGTGGGCCGTCTGTCACAGTAAGGCCTCAACAGGGTCAAGTTGATACTAGGATCCCTATAAATTTCCCAACTGGCTCGGGATTCAATTTAGGCGATAACCCTACCAATCCTCTCATTCCTGATTTGGTTATAGCTGAAAAGGAAGATTTGAGAGCCGAGGCTGTAAAATAATTGGAAGAACGTTGCCAATGGCTGGAGGAGAAATTTAAGGCCTTAGAAAGTGCTGAAGGGCATCAGGGAGTTGATGCCAAAGATCTAAGCTTGGTCCCAGATTTGGTTCTTCCTCACAAATTCAAGATGCCAGAGTTTGAAAAATACAATGGGACTACTTGCCCAGTGGCTTACATTACGATGTTCTGTAGAAGAATGACCGGGTACATAAACAATGATCAGCTGTTGATCCATTGTTTCCATGAAAGTTTAGTAGGAGCGACAGTCGAGTGGTACAATCAGTTGAGCCGGGCTAGAATAAGTTCATGGAAGGATCTTGCACAAGCCTTCATGCAGCAGTACAATCATGTGACTAACATGACTCCTGATAGGATCACCCTGCAAAACATGGAAAAGAAGCCTAATGAAAATTTCAGGCAATACGCACAGAGATGGAGAGAGGTGGCAATGCAGGTTCAACCACCACTGTTGGAGAAAGAAACCACCATGTTGTTTATCAACACTTTGAAGGCTCCATCCATTACTCACATGATTGGAAGCACTACCAAAAGTTTTGTAGACATAGTCATGGCAGGAGAAATGATTGAGAATGCCATAAGAAGTGGAAAAATTGAGGGGGAAGTAGCCAAAAGATCGGCTCCAAGAAGAAAAGACAATGAGGTGAACAACACAAGTAGCTTCAATTTGAAGGCAGTCACAGTTAGTCAGCCCAAAGCGGCTACGGGTGGGCAGCAAAGTACTCAAAGACAGGAATCAGGATCAAGACAGAATTTAGAGAGAATACAATTCACGCCTATCCTTGTGACGTATCGTGAGCTTTATCAAAGCTTATACGATGCACACACCATTGCTCCATTTCACTTGAAACCTTTACAGCCACCATACCCCAAGTGGTATGATGCAAATGCTAAATGCGAATATCATGCGGGAATACCGGGGCATTCAACTGAAAATTGCACTAGATTCAAGAAGGCCGTGGAGAGACTTATCAAGATGGGGGTTGTGAGATTCGACAGTACCCCTAACGCTGAAAATCCGTTACCAGATCATGGCAATCATGGAGTGAATGCCATTAATGAAACTAGGGAAGGAATAATCAAGGAAAATGTTGCTGAGGTGAGAATGCCTTTGAGGGTAATTTGGAAAGAGATAGTGAAGAGAGGGATGATAACCTCTAAGAAAGAAAGAGAAGAAATGAGGAACTACTGTGAGTTCCATAGAAACGAGGGTCATTAGACCCAAAATTGTAAAGAATTCAAGGCCTTGGTGCAAGGATTCATTGATAATAAAGAGCTGCAAGTTTTTGAAGGTAGCTCTTATAAAAGAGAAATAAATGCGTTGGAAGATAAACAACAAGAAATCAGCCGCCAAGAATTATTATTTCCTTGCCGGGAAATAATGAAGTGGATGCGCAAACTAGGCTCAAGGTCGTAATCCATAAACCTGTATCTTTTCCTTATAAGGATAACAAAAGGGTACGATGGAGTTATGACTGGCATGTGTCGTTACCGGAGAAAGGAGATGTAGCCAGTGCGTCCAATGATGTACAAATTGAGGGTTCCCATAGACGAAATAGGAAGCAGTATGATACGACAGGTGTCAAAGATGAGTCCACAAAAATAAAGAATGCTAGTGTGGAGAAGGGAAAAGAGGTTGAAATGCCCGTCAAAGAGCCGGTAAAAGAGGATGAGGCTAAGGAATTTCTCAAGTTCCTCAAGCATAGTGAGTATAGTGTGGTCGAGCAGTTGCGCAAGCAGCCGGCTTGTATATCAGTATTAGCTCTACTTCTGAATTCTGAGGTGCATAGGGAAGCATTGATGAAGTTTCTTAATGAGACATATGTCACCCATGACATATCTGTTAACAAGTTGGACCGGTTGGTGAATAATATTAGTGCGGACAATTTCATCTACTTCAATGATGATGAAATCCCACCTGGGGGCATAGGATCAACCAAGGCCTTGCACATCACTACTCGGTGCAAGGGATACATGCTTCTAAGTGTACTCATTGATAACGGGTTGGCTTTGAACGTCCTTCCATTATCTACATTGAATAGATTACCTATTGATAGTTTGCATATGAAAACATGTTGCAATGTGGTAAGGGCCTTCGATGGAACTGAGAGAAAAGTGATGGGACGAATACACATCCCTTTGGAAATTGGGCCAAATACATATGAAGTTGATTTCTTGGTAATGGATATCAAGCCCTCCTATAATTGTTTATTGGGGAGGCCATGGATACACTCGGCAGGAGTGGTGCCTTCCTCATTGCACCAAAAATTGAAGTTAGTGACAGATGGACGGTTAATAACCATCAATGCGGAGGAGGATATTATAGCAGCAGTCACTAGCAAGGCCCCCTATGTCGAGGCAAATGAAGAATCTATTGGGTGTTCCTTTCGCTCTTTAGAGTTTGTAAATGCCACCTTCATTTCAGAAGGAAGTGAGTTATCGGTGCTAAGGATGGCAAAAGCTACAAAGATGGCTCCACAAATGATGATAGGAAGGGGAGCCTTACCAGGAAGAGGATTAGGAAGGTATCTGCAATGAGGGATTCAAATCCCAAAGGTGATTGAGAAAAAGGACCGCTTTGGTTTGGGTTTCAAACCAGACTATAAGTAAAGGAGGAAAGACATTGAGAAGCGCCAAGAAAGGAAAAAAGCGCGCTTAGATGGAAGAGAAGTAGGGTGGGAATTGATGACATTCCCTCCTATATCTAAAACCTTCATATCAAGAGGATTACTTGAAGAGGAGAGTTATCAAATTAATGTTGAGCATGATAAAGGACCAGAGCAAAGAAACCTTGAGGGCATTCGCCCTTAAGAATCGGGAAGCTCTCTGAACAATTGGACTGCAGAAGAACTTCCTGTAGTTTTTAGGAATTTTTCAGAGTAATTCTCAAACATTCTTGTTATTCTAAAGCCTAGGAGTAATAAGATTACATTTGTGAAATAGGCTTATGATCATTTATCATCTTTTTAATAAGACATAACTTTTTATTTATTCAAACGAGTATTGTTTCATTTTTTATCAATCAATATTCCATCAAATTTTGACAATTCTTATTCTTTCATTCATAGTACATAAATAATTATTCTTAAATTCATTCATTCTTTGTATATTCTTTATAGTTCTCAGATCCCTAAATATCAATGATATGAGCATTGATACTTCTACTCCTGATTTCTCTTGTGAGCAAGACATGTGTTTAGAGGAACCTCAAGATTTTGAAGATGTTCAAGATTATGACGTATCTCTTGATCTGTTAAGAATGGTAAAGTAGGAGGAGAAACAAATCATGCCTCATGAGAAAGAGGCAATAGAGAATATAGCCTTAGAGGAAGGGAAGGAGTTGAAAATTGGAACACTGATTACTAATGATACAAGGCATGGTCTGGTTGAGTTGCTTCGAGAATTCAAGGATATCTTCGCCTGGTCATATCAAGATATGCTCGGATTGAGTACTGACATTGTAGTACATCGTCTTCCGATAAGACAGGATTGTAAGCCAGTTCAACAAAAGTTGCGTAGAATGAGGCCAGATATTGTTCTAAAAATAAAGGATGAAGTCAAGAAGCAGTTCGATACAGGATTCTTGCAAGAAGTGAAATACTCCAAATGGGTAGCTAATATTGTACCAGTTCTTAAGAAAGACGGGAAGGTACAAATGTGTGTTGATTATAGAGATTTAAATAAAGCTAGCCCTAAAGACAATTTCCCTCTGCCACACATAGACACTTTGGTGGACAACACAGCATGATATTCGTTGTTTTCCTTCATGGAAGGTTTCTCAGGATACAATCAGATAAAGATGCATCAGAGGATATGGATAAAACCACCTTCATAACCTTATTGGGTACCTTTTGCTACAAAGTAATGCCGTTTGGACTAAAAAATGCAGGGGCAACATACCAACGGGCCATGGTAAACTTATTCCATGACATGATGCATAAGGATATTGAAGTATACGTTGATAATATGATTGCCAAGTCGCATACAAAAAAAGAACACATTGAGGTCTTGAGAAGATTGTTCTTGAGGTTGAGGAAATTTCGGTTGAAGCTCAATCCAGCAACGTGTACCTTTGGAGCCAGATCAGGAAAGTTATTAGGCTTCGTAGTCAGAAAGGGGATTGAAGTCGACTTAGACAAGGTCAGAGCCATACGAGAGTTACCTCCACCACGTACTCAGAAGGAAGTTCGAGGATTCCTAGGAAGGTTGAATTACATCGCTCGGTTTATTTCACAACTAACTGAGAAATGTGATCCTATCTTTCGCCTCCCCAGAAAGCACAATCAAGGTATTTGGGATGAGGAATGCCAGAATGCTTTTGAAAAGGTCAAGCAGTATTTGTTGAATGCT
This sequence comes from Gossypium arboreum, assembly GCF_025698485.1. Classification (NCBI taxonomy): domain Eukaryota; kingdom Viridiplantae; phylum Streptophyta; class Magnoliopsida; order Malvales; family Malvaceae; genus Gossypium; species Gossypium arboreum. The sequence continues at coordinate 62,762,621 of NC_069080.1, forward strand.
CCGGTATTGTCTCCACCTAGCCCAGATAAACCATTAATACTGTATTTGTCAGTGTTCAGTAATTCTATGGGATGTGTGCTTGGCCAGTATGACGAGTCAGGGAAAAAGGAGAAGGCAATTTATTATCTCAGTAAGAAATTCACTGACTGTGAGATGAGATATTCACCGATTGAAAAGTTGTGTTGTGCACTGATTTGGACAACTCGGAGATTAAGACAGTACATGCTATACCATACCACTTGGCTCATCTCAAAGCTTGATCCATTGAAATACATGATAGAGTCAACGACTCTGAATAGAAGGATGGCGAGATGGAAAATTTTGCTTTCAGAGTTTGATATAGTCTACATAAGTCAGAAGGCTATAAAAGGAAGTACGGTAGCAGATTTCTTGGCCAGTAGGGCTTTAGAGGATTATGAGCCATTGAACTTTGATTTTCCAAATGAGGAGTTGATGTGTATAGCAACGACTAAAGACTCTTCTTGGAAGCTCAATTTTGATGGGGCTTCTAATGCAGTCGGAAATGGAATTGGGGTAGTATTAGTATTCCCAAATGGTGATTATTACCCTTTCACGTGCAAGTTGGACTTTGATTGGACAAACAATATGGCTGAGTATGAAGTATGTATTATGGGACTTCAAGCAGCTATAGAGCGAGGTATAAAAACCTTAAAAGTATATGGAGATTCTGCGTTGGTAATTTATCAGCTTAGAGGTGAATGGGAGACAAGGGACCCTAAATTGATTAATTATCGAAAGGTGGTTTTGGGGTTACTTGAGGAGTTTGATGACATCACCTTCAATTATCTCACGCGAGATGAAAATCAAATGGCAGATGCTTTAGCAACCTTAGCTTCAATGATTAAGGAAAATAAAGAAAAAGAGATAAGACCAATTCAAATGAGTGTCTACGAGGCTCCCGATCATTGTTGCAACATTGAAAAGGAAGAAAAGGATGATAACCCTTGGTACCAGGATATATTGCGATATGTGAGGGATCATAAATATCCTAAACAGGCAAATGAAAATGACAAATGAACTTTGAGAAGGTTAGCTTGTGACTTTGTTTTGGACGGGGATATCCTGTACAAAAGAAGGAAAGACCAAGTACTTTTGAGATGTGTTGATGCTGTAGAAGCTAAGCTAATTTTAGAAGAAGTTCATGAAGGTATATGTGGGACGCATGCAAATGGGTTTACAATGGCAAGGCAAATCATGAGGTTTGGCTATTATTGGGCCACCATGGAAGGGGACTGTATCAACTATACCAAGAAATGCCATAAGTGTCAGATTTATAGAGATAAAATTCATGTACCACCTTCACCTTTACATGTTATGACTTTTCCATGGCCTTTCTCCATGTGGGGCATGGATGTTATTGGACCAATATCACTGAAAGCTTTGAATGGACATCAGTTTATCTTAGTGGTAATTGACTACTTTACAAAATGGGTAGACACCGCCTCTTATGCTAATGTTACTAAGCCAGCAGTGAGTCGATTCTTGAAGAAAGAGATCATTTGTCGGTATGGAATGCCTGAGAAGATCATATCCGACAATGCATTAAACCTGAACAACAAAACGATAGAGGAGGTTTGCGACCAGTTCAAAATCAAGCATCATAATTCTTCCCCTTATCGTCCAAAAATGAATGGGGCAGTGGAGGTTGCCAACAAGAACATTAAGAAAATAGTGGGGAAGATGACTGAGACCTATAGAGATTGGCATGAGAAGTTACTGTTTGCACTCCTGGCCTATCGAACATCTGTTAGAACCTCTACTAGGGCAACCCCATTCTAGTTAGTTTATGGGATGGAAGCAATGTTACCTATTGAAGTAGAAATACCTTCTCTTCAAGTTTTGACAGAGATAAGGTTGGATGAAGCTGAATGGGTTCAATCCTGATATGACCAGTTGAACTTGATTGAGGAAAAGAGGCTAAGAGCCATTCGACATGGTCAGATGTATCAGAAGCGAATGATGCGAGCTTACAATAAGAAAGTTTGACCTAGAGAGTTCCACGAGGGAGACCTTGTACTAAAAAAGATTATTCCCATTCTAAAGGACTTTAGGGGAAATGGATGCCGAATTGGGAGGGGCCGTATGTTGTGAAGAAAGCTTTCTTTGGCGGTGCATTGATCTTAATGGAAATGGATGGGAAAAGTTTACCCAACCCAATGAACTCAGACTCAGTGAAAAAATACTTTGTCTAAAGGAGAAGAGAATCCAAGGTGAAAACCCGCAAAGGGCGCCTTGAGATTTTTTTTTTATTTTAAAAAATGAATGATGGAGAGGCCAAGGTGAAAACCCGCAAAGGGCACCTTGTGACCAAAGGGGTTTTGAATTGAAAACCCGAAAGGGCAGCTCAAATATTGAAGGGCATACGGTGATCTTGCTATATCAAATACAACAAAGACCGAAGAATGCTGCAAACTGGGGCATCGTCAGAGTACTTTGGATCTTTTAAAACACATGTTGAACTCAAGAAGGATTTCATAGAGCTAGTGTATAGACGCTCAAGCAGCGATATTTAGAGCATCTAGCTTTTATCCTGTTTGCTATCTTTAGATTCTATTTCTTCTCAAAGATATGCTATCAGATTTATTTCCTTTGTATTTTTTGACAATTCATTCAAATCCAATTATTCTTAAAGACTTATTCATTTTCTATTATTCTTTAAGTATGTTGCATTGAAATAATGATAGATGAACTAAAATATGTTCACAAACGAAGTTTTGCACATTACTTTGGAAATTTCTAGATAATACAAGAAACTAAAACATGACAATTGGTCGAGAAATTCACGTAAGTAAAGAATGAAGGAACTTGAGGAATTTTTTTCTTCCAGTCTAAAAGGATAATGAACAAAACCAATGATTCAGTTTTAAGGAAAGATTGTTTTACAGACATCCTCAGTTGATCATAGCATTGGAGGAAGGGTACATGCCTACAGGCCGAGCAAGAATAATGTTTTAAAAAGACAAAGGAAGGAATGAGTGGTGACGTCTAGGATAGGGGTCATGTTCACAACATTCTGCATCATAACATGTTTAATTAGGAACATTCGACTCACTTCGATCATAGCATCCTAATTATCAGGCATAATCATTCTACAGGTTATCAAAGATGCACCTTAACCCCCTACGCAATAGGGTAACAGGTTATAGTATAGCAGATCTGGCCTTCAGGTGTTCACGCTGAAGTAGATCCAAGATGATTTGGCGTCTCTGTATTGTCAGAGAACAAATCAAAGAAACAGATTTGGCATCTCCATATTCGACGGAGAGCAGATCGAAGAAATAGCTGATTTGGTATCTCTGTATTTTCAGAGAACAAATCGAGGTTTGGCGTCTCCATATTCGACGGAAGGCAGACACATAGCAGATCTGGCCTTCAGATGTTTATACTGAAGCAAGATCCAAGATGATTTGGCATCCTTGTGCTTACAAGGAACAAATCGAAGACATAGCTGATTTGGCTTTCACGTGTTTACGTTGAAGCAAGTCTAAGGTGATTTGGCATCTCTGTATTGTCAGAGAACAAATGAAAGTTTGGCGTCTCCATATTTGACGGAGGACAGACACATAGCAGATCTTGCCTTTAGATGTTTATACTGAAGCAAGATCCAAGATGGTTTGGCATCCTTGTGCTTGCAAGGAACAAATCAAAGATATAGCTGATTTGGCTTTCACGTGTTTGCGTTGAAGCAAGTCTAAGATGATTTGGCATCTCTGTATTGTCAGAGAACAAATCGAAGTTTGGCGTCTCCATATTCGACGGAGGGCAGATACATAGTAGATCTGGCCTTCAGATGTTTGTACTAAAGCAAGATCTAAGATGATTTGGCATCCTTGCTTACAAGGAGCAAATCGAAGACATAGCTAATTTGGTTTTCGCGTGCTTATGCTGAAGCAAGTCTAAGATGATTTGGCATCTCTGTATTGTCAGAGAACAAATCGAAGTTTAGCGTCTCCATATTTGACGGAGGACGGAATATTCTAACATCCTGATTTTCGGTTTTTTGTGATTCTCGATATTTTGGTAAAGTTTTTAAAATTTACTATGTGGTTGTGAAATTCATAATTGGAGTGCGTGAATGGGCTTATGGAAGGCCCATGTGGTGGCCAAAACCCGGTAGAAGTTTTGGAATTTTGGACTTAAGAAGTTAGGGGTCTTGGATAGGTGGTCTTATTAAAATTTGTGGGTAAAATATGACACAAATGAGCCTTTGGTAAGGTGGCTAAGTGATGCCACTAGGGAGCTATAAGGGTGGCGTGTAATTGGTTGGGGGAAGACCTGGGATCAATTCCCTGTGATGGCAATTATGATGCTAACTTTTATGCTTTGTGCATGCAAGAAATCTGTGAAGCTAGGTGGTGCCGATTCTTTGTTGACCAGCAACCCTCTTTTCCTTTACACTTTTTAATGTTCAATTCTCTTATCTTCTAAGGCATAGACGGATTCAAGAAGAGAGACTGTGTTAAGTGCTCGAACTCTAAACGATTCCTATAGTAACTGTTGACAAAAGCCGAAACCCCTATAGTTTAGGAGATGGTCGAATGTGGGTATAGGCTCTATTTGGTTTTTCTTTAATCTTTTTATGGTTTTTTTAGTGGAGGAGCAGCAAGGCGTAGGGTCGACTTGGATTAGTTTGGATCATCGGAGTGGCTAGAGCAAGTCATCAATTTTGGCAAAGGTAAGGTTCCTAAGGCCATTATAGAGGGTGGCTGAATGTGTAAGTGTTGATATTAGATGGTTCTCGATTTGGTTCAATTATTGTGAGCTGATCTATTAACGGTTGATTATAGGAAAAATCGTATAGGAGATCTCATCGAGGAATATCGCAAACAGGTGTGTAACGAACCCTTTTTCATAGCTTAAAACGATAAATGCCGAAAAGCCGATATGCCGAAATTCTGGCATTTCGAGGACTTGTGAGGAAGCGAACGCTCAATTGTTAGTTAGATTCGCTAAGTTGATGATCGGGGTCGTTGGAACAGGTAAGAGCACGATTTTTGGCGTGACGGTAAGTTGGGCCTCGAGGGGCTGAAGTTGGGCCCAATGGGCTTTCGGGCCCATTTGGGTAAAATTGGTAGAAAATGAAAACCTGTTAAATTGCACATTAAGACTGGTAACAACATTATGGAATATAGGCTAACTAGACCTAGATGACAAAATTGGCTAAGTAGGGCCCATTAGGGGTTTTTGGCCCAATAACTCGGTTGCGCTAAAAATGGGCCAAAATCGTTGTTTAGAACATATGAATTGTTAGTAACTAATAATGAACATGGAAAACCCTAATATTTTGTAGAATTATGAAATTACCCTTATAGTATGAAAATGGTTGTTTTGGCCCTAGGTAAAAATGACCATTATACCCCTAGGGTTTAATTATAAATTTGATACGTGGGATATGATATACATGATTGATATGATATTCACATGATAGGTATAAAATGCACATGATATGTATGATACGCACATGATGTATTCATAAAAGCATTGGGTTGGGTTTTTATATGGATGGAGGAAGTGCAAAAGGGCTTATGCCCCAGTTTATTGAAAAGGGCTTATGCCCCAGTTTACCGAAAAGGGCTTATGCCCTAGTTTATTGAAAAGGTCTTATACCCCAGTTTACCGAAAGGGCTTTTGCCCTAGTTATTAAAAGAGGCCAGGCCTCCAGTTACATGATAAAGCAGCTATACTACCAGTGGTGTGTTGGTTGGGTGGGTGGAATCATTCCCCACATGGTGTGTTGGTTGGTACGGGTGGAGAGTAGCGGATGGTGGGTCGAGTAGTCTCCCCAAATGGGCTTGCATTCATGCTTTCATTGACATTACTCGTGATAATGAATGGGCCTACGGGCCATACCGTTTACAGTAAAGGCTTTGGCCAAGTGTTATGAAATATGAAATATGAAAAGGCTTCGACCCAATATATGTTGAGATTGGATGTGGGCTTAGGCCCAGCAGGCTGATATTGCTTTGGGCTCTGAAAGGGGGTTGTTACACATTGAGTTTCCAAACTCACCCCCTTTCTTTAACCTTGCAGGTGAGCCTTCATTTGGGGACTTGGAGCCGGAGGGGATTCAAAGTGGCCACGGTGATCGCCTTTGGGCTTTTGAATAAGTGTTTGGTTTTTATTAAGTTTGCTTTATTTATTATTTATTTTTGGGTTGTAATAAGGCCATTTTGATTTGATTTTCTTTCTTTTATGGGACGTGTTTTCAAAACAACACTTGTTTTCCAAACAACACAACGTTACGATTATCCGATTTCTCAAAGATATCCACGTAAATAAATTTCAAATCGATATAACTAAGTGTGGCAATGGTTGTGGGCATGTCTAAGATTGGATCCAACCGAAGAGCTTGGTACTTAAGCAGCCTTCATGGATCACCTCCTTTGTTACGGATTCCTACCTGGTGCCCAGCTCTCATTCACTTTGTTAGCTTAACAAAAGTCGGTTTTTAAAGCACTAAAACGAAACATGGATTTTTAACTTCAATATGGTACGTCAAATTCGGCCATAACGTCTGGGTCAGGTTTGGGGTGTTACATTTAGTGGTATCAGAGCCCAGTTACAACAGCTCGGCTGTGGATCGGGTCTAAAAAACTTTTCGAAAAAAATTTACCAAGAAGGGTATTTTTGGGAATAGTTTTGAAAAGACCTTCTCAAAAATGTTTTACAAAGGTATACATGATAAAATGGTTTAAGTTTTTTCTGTATTTTTAAAATGGGTCTAAAATCGAGAATTTCAAAACAAAGGTATTTTTTTTCAAATTTTAAGAATTTTTTTGTGTGATTAAATACATGGTTTGTGGTTTTTGGATTAGAGAATGAAGTGGCACTGAATCCCCGGCACCAAGTCTGTAAGTATATTCTGTTTATGTTATGTGATAATGATATGATGCTATAAATAGAACTGAGACCCTCCTATGATACTTTAGATAAGGTAGAACTTTAAAACAGTAGGAATGAAAACTGTAGCTAGGCTACGACGATGCAAAAATAGTCCTTGAACTCTTATATTTCCATAAGACATCTCGTAATAAACAATTGAACATTATACTAATGTCATAAAATTTTTAATCAGATAAGTCGATATGAGTACAAGAGGAACTCGTGGACGAGGCCGCGGACGTGGTCGCGGAAGGGTGCAAGTTGAATCTTCATCCTCAGGGCATAGGCCAGCTGAGAAGGCATCTGTGCCATAGGCAACAGAGACTGGGTCTTATGATCAGGCTGCGGGGGATGATGATTTGTCCCAAGCCATGTTAAGGGTTTTAGAAAGAGTTGTTGGAGCTAGCACTGGGACAGTGAATAGGGGATCCATATCGGAGCGACTCCAAGCCAACGGAGCAGAAGTTTTTCGGGGCGAATCGGGAGTAGCCCCAAATGTGGCTGAATATTGGCTAGAGGCAACAGAGCGAATCATGGACGATCTAGATTGCTCTGTGGAGCAAAAGCTGAAGGGGGCTGTGTCACTGCTACGAGACGAGGCATACCGATGGTGGATCACCGTAAGGGAGAGTACCCCAATTGAGTGAGTAACCTGGGAATTGTTCAAAATTGCTTTTAAGGGGAGGTATGTTGGAGCTAGTTATGTGGATGCCCGTCGAAAGGAATTTTTGAATTTGACTCAGGGTGGTAAGACTGTTGCGGAGTATGAGGCAGAATTTTTAAGGCTGAGTCGATACGCCAGCGGGATAGTTGCAACTGAATATGAGTGCAGTGTTCGATTTGAGGATGGCCTCCGCGATGAGCTTAGGATATTGATAGCCCCGCAGAGGGAGCGTGGTTTTGCTGCATTGGTAGAGAAGGCTAAGATAGCCGAGGAGGTAAAGCGGATTGAGTGGCAGAATCATGAGAAGGATCGACCTAGATTTAAGAGGGATTTTAGACCCTCAAGTGTTACGAATCGGAATGTTAAAAGAGCAAGGATGGAGGAACCGGTTCGAGCAGTTCCAGTAAATACTTTTAGACCGCTGGCTTGCAGGGACTGTGGTAAGGTGCATATGGGGGAGTGCTGGAAATGAACTGGAGCATGTTTTCGATGTGGGTCCAAGGAGCATAAGTTCAGAGAGTGTCCTTGGAGAACAGCTCAGGAACTAGCTGCAGAGCAAAGGGATGTCCAACCACAACGAGGAGGACCACCACCACAGTGAGGTCATGGGCAAGGTAGAGGTGGCTATGGAAATGGACGAGGACGTGGGGCACCTGGCAGGCCGGCATTGGTTTATACTGCACGACATCGTGAAGAGGGTGACACTCTTGATGTTATAACCGGTACGTTCTTCATTCATAGCACGCCTTACACTGCTTTGATTGATGTGGGTTCCACTCACTCATATGTTGCTTGTGATGTATCTGGGGAATTGGGTGTGCTTCCTGAGGAGACTGTGAGTGAGGTATCGGTGATAAGCCCTTTAGGACACTCGGTTAAGGTAGATAAACTCTTTAGGGTGGTGCCTTTAGAGACACAAGGTAAGATTTTTGAAGGAGATTTGATGGAGCTGCCATTTGGGGATTTTGATCTTATCTTGGGAATGGACTGGCTAACTAAGCATAAGGCGATGTTAGATTGTGTTGCAAAGAGAATGGTACTAAGAACTGCCAAAGATGAGGAGATAATGGTCACAGGGGAATGAAAGAATTATTTGTCCAATGTTGTTTCGGCTTTAAGGGCTGAGAAGTTGATGCGGAAAGGTTGTGAAGCGTACTTGGCTTTTGTAAGTCAAACTAAACTGGAGGAGATAACGGTAGAGTCTGTTAGGACCATTAAGGAATTTTAAGATGTATTCATAGAGGAACTTCCTAGATTACGCCCGAGCAGAGAAGTCGAGTCCGGAATCGCCTTGTTACCTGGAACAGCTCCTGTGTCCATTGCGCCTTATAGGATGGCACCTAAGGTGAAAGCTCAGATTCAGGAACTGTTGGATAGAGGGTTTATAAGACCAAGTGTTTCCCCATGGGGAGCACCAGTGTTGTTCGTAAAGAAGAAAGATGGGACTATCCGAATGTGTATTGACTATCGGTAGTTAAATAAACTGACGATCAAGAACAAGTATCCGTTACCAAGAATCGATGATCTGTTCGATCAACTAAGAGGAGCCTCGGTATTTTCTAAGATCGACCTTCGGTCAGGATATCGTCAGTTGAGAGTTAAAGAAGTGGATATTTATAAGACGGCATTCAGGACTCGATATGGTCATTACGAGTTTCTGGTAATGCCTTTTGGTTTGACTAACGCACCGGCAGCATTCATAGACTTAATGAATCAGGTGTTTCAGCCATACTTGGATCGGTTCATAGTCGTTTTTATTGATGATATCTTGGTGTATTCGGAAATGGAAGAGAAGTATGATGAGCATCTTCGTGTTGTGCTGCAAGTGCTAAGGGGAAAGCAACTTTATGCAAAGTTTAGTAAGTTCGAGTTTTGGCTGAAGGAAGTCATTTTCTTGAAGCATGTTGTGTCTACTGAGGGGATCAAGGTGGACCCTCGAAAGATTGAGGCAATTCTGGAATGGAAGCCACCGAAGTCGGTAACAGAGATTTGAAGTTTTCTGGGGTTGGCAGGTTATTATCGAGATTCGTGGAAGGATTTTCTGTGTTGGCAGCACCGTTAATGAAACTTATAAGGAAGGGAACACCTTTCGTGTGGATGAATAACCAACAAGAGGCTTTTGAGAAGCTGAAGAAGGTTTTGACAGAAGCACCAGTGTTGATTCAGCCAGAGTCTTGTAAGGATTTCACTGTTTACAGTGACACGTCACATATAGGTTTGGGCTACGTGTTGATGCAAGAGGGTAAGGTGGTCGCTTATGCTTCACGACAGCTTAAGCCTTACGAGGTGAACTATCCTACGCATGACTTGGATGGCAGCGGTGATTTTCGCGCTTAAGATATGGAGGCATTACTTGTATGGGGAGAAATGCATCATCTATACGGATCACAAGAGTCTTAAGTACTTACTGACTCAAAAGGAGCTGAATCTTAGACAGCGAAGGTGGATAGAGTTGTTAAAGGACTATGACTGTTCGATTGAGTACCATCCAGGTAAGGCAAATGTCGTGGCTGATGCGTTAAGTCGAAGGGCTATGGTGGAGTTGAAGGCAATGTTTGCTCATCTAAGTTTGTATGATGATGGAAGCTTATTGGCAGAATTACAAGTGAGACTGACTTGGGTAGAACAGAATAAGAAGCAACAGTTGGAAGATGAGTCGTTGGTTCCTCGGTTTCAACAAGTGGAGAAGGGGGAGAATCCAGACTTTGGGTTAAATAGCAAGGGAGTTCTTTGTTTTTGAGGAAGAATTTGTATGCCGAAGGACTCCGACTTGAGATTGATGATTTTGAAAGAGGCACATAATGGACCTTGTGCTATGCATCCAGGAGGGAGTAAGTTGTACCGAGACTTGTGAGAGCTATATTGGTGGCCTGGGCTTAAGCGAGAAGTGACTGAATTTGTGGGGAGATGTTTGACATGTAACACCCCTTACCCGTTACCGTCGCCGGAACAGGATACAAGGTATTACCAGAACATAATACCTACCATTAAACATAATCGAAATATAAATATGTCTTGAACAATATTAGCCAACTTTAATGGTTTGTACAAATTAGCTGGTCGAGTACTGTAACTAATATTTTAAACCTAGACAAATATGACACGTAACAAAATAACTAAGCCTACTATACATGCCATAATTCAAAACGTTTAGTTCAAATACCCTAAAGTAGGATAGTGCGGATAGATCTTCACGATCCTTAACTCCTGAGCAAGCCGGAGAACACTATAAGACAAAAGAGAGAAACAAAGTAAGCTTATAGCTTAGTAAGTAAGTATGTAAATACTAATTAAAAAAAAATCTAACATGTTTACACAACAATTCAAGTACATCTACTTTAACTTCACTATTCATTCCACTTTGATTAAGCTGTCTCTTCTGCGTCATATTCACTAAATAAATCATAACTCGAGTTACCAAACTCGAAATTCAAATCTGTAAAATTTCCCTGAATCTAGACTCATAAAGCTTTTTGCTAATTTTTTTTTTATAATTTTTGGTTCAGCCGATTAGTACAGTTTATTAGTTAAAGTTTCCCCTGTTACACAGCTCGACTAATCTGACCTCTGTTCACTACAAATTGAATTTCTCTCAGTACACAATTCAAACAACCCTGAAGTATGTTTCATTTAAAAATAGTCTCAATAAGGAATTTAGGTATGTAAACTATATTTCTTAATTTGCTTTGTACTATTTTTAATGATTTTTCAAAGTTGGAATAGGGGATCACGTATTCATCCTGAGCAAGTCACATACAATTGTAAATATCTCAAAATATAGAATTCCTTTGCTTGCTCTGTTTCTTTTATATGAAAGTAGACTCATTAAAATTTAATTTCACATCTCATTCAACCTCTAATTATATTCCTCCTATTTTTGGTGATTTTTCAAAATCACGTCACTGCTACCATCTAAAAACAGTTTTAATGCTAATTTCACTCTTTCACAAATTCTTTATGCTAACCTCATTTTATCTTATATTTGTATATACCACAAATCATTTTCACCATATTTCATTCACCATAAGTATAGGTCCAAACCACAATGTCACCACAAAACCATCCCGTTGAACAATTCGGATCAATCCTCGATATTTAATGGTTTCAAAGACACGCCCCCACCATCATACTTCGCTTAGTTCGGCTCTCTTGTACACATGGTGAACACTTAGTACCACTCATGCGACCTAGCCGATTTGTCTCGTAGCTCTCTTGTCTACATGGTGTCCGTCACTTGGAATCACGCATGCACCCAAATACATTTATCTTTCACGTAGCTCTCTTGTCTACATGGTGTCCTTCACTTGGAATCACGCATGCGACCTAGCTACATTTATCTTTCACGTAGCTCTCTTGTCTACATGGGATACATCTCGTATCACACATGTGACCTAGCTACTACAGGGTGTCTCAGTAGCTTTCTTGTACACATGATGTGCACTCGGCATCATACATGTGACCTAGCTGCTCCATCTATTTTATTCGATTTTTCCAATGTTCAACTGGGATCTCTCTCTCTTATTTATTTTCATTCTTCCAATAGTCGATTTATACTTCAACATCAGCTAGTATATACATATAATAGGCTGAAATATAAGAATGTACATGAAATTATTGTAATATTTACATACAAACTTACCTTGGTGCAAAATGTGAAAATTTTGCAATTTAATCCAAAACTTTTTCCTTCCCCCGTTCGAGATCAATTCCGCGTCTTTCTTGATCTATAATAACACATTTAGCTCATTTAATACTCATACTATTTATTTCAATCCAAAAATCACATCATGGAAAAATTACATTTTGCCCCTAACTTTACAAAATTACATTTTGCCCCTAGGCTCGGGAATTAATTTCAGCCCTTATTCTTATGTTTTATGATATGCTGAACATTTTTCTCTTCTACAGCCACATCAAATTCTCACTCTATCATATAGTTATGAACAATAGGTATTTTTACCGATTATGCCGTTTTACTCGTTTTCACTTAAAACCGAGTAGCACAAGTTATTTAACATAATTTAAAACCTCATATTCTATCATAAAACATCAAAATACACAAATTTCACCTATGAGTATTTTTCCAAATATGAACCCTAGGTTAAATTATTACTAGCATAAGCTTAATCGAGCTTAGGATTCCAAAACGTAAAGAACATTAAAAGCGGGCTTGGAATCACTTACTATGGAGCTTGAAAATTGAAGAAACCCTAGCTATGGAGAGAGGGAGAATTCGGCAGCAACTAAGGAGGATGATGACCAATTTTGTGTTATTTTTCCCATTTTATTTCATTTAATATCCAAATGACCAAAATGCCCCTCCTTACTAAACTTTCAAAAATTCCTTCCATGTCCTAATTTTGTCCATGAACTTAAAATTGGTCAAATTTCTATTTAAGACCTCCTAATTAATATTCCAAAACAATTTCATACTAAAAACTTCTGGGATGCAAATTTTGCAACTTATTCGATTTAGTCCCTACTTTCAATTTAAGCACTTTAGGCATAGAATTTCATCACGAAATTTTCACACAATCATGCAATCATATCATAAACCCCAAAATAATTATAAAACAATTATTTCTATCTCAGATTTGTGGTCACGAAACCACTATTCGATTAGGCCCTAATTCGGGTTGTCACAATTCTCCCCCTTTTGAGATTTTCGTCCCAAAATCTTACCCAGAAAGAGGTTTGGGTCTTGTTTCCTCATAGCTTCTTCAGTTCCCACGTAGCCTCTTCTATCCCATGTACGTGCCACAATACTTTCACTAAAGCTATACTTTTATTTCTTAACTGTTTAACCTCTCGAGCCAAAATCTTTATAGGTTCCTCCTCATAGGTCATATCCGATCGAATCTTAATTTCATTGGAGAAATCACATGTGAAGGATCGAACGATAACGTCATAACATTGATACATGAAACACGTTATGAATTCTTTCTAACTCTGCCGGTAAGGCCAACCGATATGCCATGGTCCAATTCTCTTAGTAATCTCGTGCGGCCCAATAAAACGCGGACTCAACTTGCCTTTTCGACTAAATCTCGAATCTTTTCCATGGTGACACCTTCAAGAACACTTTATCACCCACGAAATTCAATCTCTTTTCTTTTTAAATCAGATATGACTTTTGTCGATCTGAAGCGACTTTCAAGCAATCCGAATTAGTTTTATTTTCTCTTGGTTTCTTTAACTAGATCAACTCCATGAATCTGCTTCTCACTAAGCTCGGTCCAATATAAAGGAGTCCGACACTTACGACCATACAAGGCTTCGTGCGGTGCCATTTGTATACTTGATTGATAAGCTGTTATTGTAGGCAAACTCAATCAAAGATAGATATTTCTCCCAACTACCTCCAAATTCTAAAACACAAGATCTAAGCATATCTTCGAGTACCGGATTACTCTTTCTGTTTGACCATCTGTTTGTGGATGAAATGCGGTACTAAAGTTCAATTTTGTACCCAAAGCTTCTTGTAACTTTTCCAAAATCTCGAGGTAAATCTTGGATCTCTATCGATATTATAGACATAGGTACTCGTGCAACTTCACAATTTCAGCAACATATAATTCGCTAATTTATCAAGTGAGTAATCAGTGCGTCTTGGTATAAAGTGGGCTGACTTTGTTAATCTATCAACCACTACCCAAACAACATCCTTCTTTTAGGAGTTAAAGGCAAACCGGTTACAAAATCCATGGTAATCTTGTCCCATTTCCACTCGGGCACCATTCTTTGGTTGAAGTAATCTCAAGGCACTTGATGTTCAAACTTTTACTTGTTGATGATCAAACACTTGGTTACAAATTCGAAATGTCCCTTTTCATACCGCCACCAATACTGACTTCTTTAAATCATTATACATTTTTGTGCTACCGGGATGAACCGATAAATGACCATTGTGCGCCTCATGTAATATTTTCGAATCAATTTATCGTTTTTCGGCACATATCCTGTCTCGAAACATCAAACAATCATCCGGTCCAACTCGAAAATCTGAGTCGTAACTCGATTCGCATTGAGTTCTCTTGATCCGCAACTCACTATCATTCTTTTGAGCATCACAAATTAATCGGAGAAATAACGGTTTAGCTCTCATTTACGCTAAGATTGACCCATCATCGAGACAATGCTAACCCGTGTTCATGGCTCTCAAAGTAAAAAAATTTTACGCTCAAGGCGTCAAGAACTACATTTGCTTTTCCCGGATGATAATCAATCACTAGATCATAATCCTTTAATAATTCAAGCCATCTTATTTGTCGCAGATTCAGATCCTTTGATTCATCAAGTACTTCAAACTTTTGTGATCGGTAAAAATTCGGCATTTTCACCGTACAAATAATGTCGCCAAATCTTCAAGGCAAAAACAACAATGCCGGTTCCAAATCATGTGTAGGATAGTTCTTCTCATGCGGTTTTAAGCGTCTCGAAGCATAAGCTACCACTTTACCCTCTTGCATCAACACACATCCAAGGCACATCAATGATGCATCACTATAAATTACTGAACTCCTTTCCGACTCGGCAGATACTAAAATTGGTGCTTCATCAATCGTGCTTTCAATTTTTCAAAACTTTGTTGACATTTATCAGTCCATTCAAATTTAACATTCTTTTGCAACAACTTAGTCATAGGAGAGGCAATCATCGAAAATCCTTCAACAAAACGTCTATAATACCGGCTAAGCCTAAAAGCTTCTAACCTCGGATACATTCTTGGCGGTTTCAATCGACGATCGCAAATCTTACTTGGATCCACTCGAATACCATCACCGAGACTATATGCCCCAAAAATCGACTTCACGAAGCGAACTCACTTTTACTAAACTTGGCAAGCAGCTTTCTTTTCTCTCAAGATTTGCAATATAGTTCTCAAGTGTTCGGCATGTTCAGACTCATCTCGAGAATAAATTAAAATGTCATCTATAAACTCTACTACAAACTTATCCAAATATGGCCGGAAGATCCGATTCATTAAGTCCATAAATATAGTGGAGCATTTGTTAAGCGAAAGGCATCACAAGAAACTCATAATGTCCATACCTTGTCCTAAAGGCGCTTTAGACATCGACTCCTTAACTCTCAATTGGTAGTAACCGGACCTCAAATCAATCTTTGAAAACACTGTGGCCCCTTTAACGATCGAATAAATCATCAATCCTCGGCAATGGGTACTTGTTCTTTATAGTCACCTTATTGTCGACGGTAATCAATGCAAAGTCTCATTGAACCATCCTTCTTCTTCTGAATAATACAGAGCACCCAGGGAGAGAAACTCGGTCTCACAAATCCCTTGTCTGTTAACTCCTCAAGCAATCGAGCCTTCAATTCTTTTAATTCAATGAGCCATTCTATATGGAGCAATCGAGATCGGTGCGAAGGTGCTGCAACAAATCAATAGCAAAATCTATCTCTCTATTCGGAGGCAACCAGGCAATTCCTCCGAAATACATCCGAAACTCACGACTATCGATCGATTCAAATTTCAGTTGGGGCAACTCAATATTCATTATATAAGCCGGATAAGCTTCACACCTTTTCTCATGTATTTACGTGCGGACATGTGCGAAATCACCATAGGCAATTTATTTGATTCATCTGTTTCAACCCACGAATTTCTCCATTTTCACATTTCAATTCTAGTGTCTTTTGTTTACAATCTACCTTAGCATCATACAATGTTAACGGTCCATTCCCAAGATAACGTCAAACTCACCAAATGGTAACAACATCAAGTTGGCGGAAAAAAGTGACCTTGAATCATTAATGGGCAATTCTTGCAAACCTTGTCAACTAGCACATATTGGCCTAAGGGGTTCGACACTTTAATCGTAAACTCAGTAAATTCAGCGGGCAACTTTTTATTGGATACTAAATTCATGCAAATATAGGAATGAGTGGACCGGGATCAATCAATGCAATAACAATAGTATCATAGAGAAAATGTACCAATAATAACATCGGAGATGATGCATCTTCTCGACACGTATAGCA
The DNA here is from genome assembly GCF_025698485.1 of Gossypium arboreum. NCBI lineage: Eukaryota > Viridiplantae > Streptophyta > Magnoliopsida > Malvales > Malvaceae > Gossypium > Gossypium arboreum. The sequence continues at coordinate 62,779,191 of NC_069080.1, forward strand.
TAAGCTCTAGCAGTGCTCTAGCTTCGATCTTGCCGTTAAATCTTTCATCACAGTTTACTACTAGTCCCACCTCCAGATTTCTCGGTGGTCTACCTCTACTAGCGGTGGTATTCATCTAGCACTCAAATCTTTCTTCTTTAACTTTCTCCGGACAATCTCTAATAAAATGCTCATGAGAACCGCTTTGAAACAAGGTCGCTCGGTCCCCAACACTCACCATAATGTTGCTCGCCACATTGTCGACACTCGGGCTTTCTAGGTCGCACATTACCCACACTTGCCACGAAGTAGCTTGAGCTTTAGACCCGAATATGCTCTACCACGATCTCTGTGTGAATCCCCAATTGAAACTGTCATTCGAGGGTTTGTCTCTTTGGACCTCTTTGGTTGAGATTGAAATGGCTTGCTTATCTGTCTTTTTCGACATCTCGGGCCTCAATAGCGACTTTTCTTCTTTCTTTGTTCAATTCTTGACTTTAAGAGCTCGATCAACCAATACTACAAATTCTTTCAACTCCAAAATTCCTACAAGCACTTTAATGTCCTCATTCAGCCCATCTTCAAATCTTCTACACATAATGGCCTCGGTGGACACACATTCACAGGCATACTTGCTGAGTCTTACAAATTCGCGTTCATACTCTGCTGAGACATTTTCCCTGCTTCAATTCAAGGAACTCCTTCCGTTTTGATCAATGAATCGCTGACTTATGTATTTCTTTCTAAATTCTTCTGGAAGAAATCCCAAGTAACTTTTTCTTTTGGCACCACTGCAACCAAAGTCTTCCACCGGTGGTAAGTCAATCTCTCAAAAGTGATACAAACACACTTTAAGCATTCCTCGGTGTACATGAGAGCTCATCAAATACACGGGTAGAATTTTCAAGCCAGAATTCCGCTTTCTCAGGATCATCATCGATCTTTGCTCTAAACTCTTCAGCCCCTTGTTTTCGAATCTTGTCAACCGGAGGCTTGTTCATTCTTACCAAATCTATACCTTGAGCATTCTGAGGAATCGTCGAGGTATAGGAGGGGTGGAGGAGGTTGAGCATTTGGATTTGCTCGAATAAATTCAGTATACCAATTGTTCATCATTTGGAGAAAGGCATCCCGAGCCTCATCTCCTTGTCTCAATGTCTCAGGTCTACTTTCCACAGGCGCGGTCCCTTGTGCGGGAGCCGGCGCATTACTAGCAGCATCATCAGCCGCAGTTCCTTCAGGATCCATTACTATATTAAAACAAAACACAGTTTAGAATAATCAGGAGTCACCACACTATCACAATATTTTTATGGCATGTATAGCTAGACTTTTACACACACTTTATTAGTCCGAGAACCGACTAAACCATAGCTCTGATACCACTAAATGTAACACCCCTTACCCGTTACCGTCGCCGGAACAGGATACAAGGTATTACCAGAACATAATACCTACCATTAAACATAATCGAAATATAAATATGTCTTGAACAATATTAGCCAACTTTAATGGTTTGTACAAATTAGCTGGTCGAAAATCTTGTAACTAATATTTTAAACCTAGACAAATATGACACGTAACAAAATAACTAAGCCTACTATACATGCCATAATTCAAAACGTTTAGTTCAAATACCCTAAAGTAGGATAGTGCGGATAGATCTTCACGATCCTTAACTCTGAGCAAGCCGGAGAACACTATAAGACAAAGAGAGAAACAAAGTAAGCTTATAGCTTAGTAAGTAAGTATGTAAATACTAATTAAAAAAATCTAACATGTTTACACAACAATTCAAGTACATCTACTTTAACTTCACTATTCATTCCACTTTGATTAAGCTGTCTCTTCTGCGTCATATTCACTAAATAAATCATAACTCGAGTTACCAAACTTGAAATTCAAATCCGTAAAATTTCCCTGAATCTAGACTCATAAAGCTTTTTGCTAATTTTTTTTTTATAATTTTTGGTTCAGCCGATTAGTACAGTTTATTAGTTAAAGTTTCCCCTGTTACACAGCTCGACTGATCTGACCTCTGTTCACTACAAATTGAATTTCTCTCAGTACACAATTCAAACAACCCTGAAGTCTGTTTCATTTAAAAATAGTCTCAATAAGGAATTTAGGCATGTAAACTATATTTCTTAATTTGCTTTGTACAATTTTTAATGATTTTTCAAAGTTGGAACAGGGGATCACGTATTCATCCTGAGCAAGTCACATACAATTGTAAATATCTCAAAATATAGAATTCCTTTGCTTGCTCTGTTTCTTTTATATGAAAGTAGACTCATTAAACTTTAATTTAACATCTCATTCAACCTCTAATTATATTCCTCCTATTTTGGTGATTTTTCAAAATCACGTCACTGCTACCATCTAAAAACAGTTTTAATGCTAATTTCACTCTTTCACAAATTCTTTATGCTAACCTCATTTTATCTTATATTTGTATATACCACAAATCATTTTCACCATATTTCATTCACCATAAGTATAGGTCCAAACCACAATGTCACCACAAAACCATCCCGTTGAACAATTCGGATCAATCCTCGATATTTAATGGTTTCAAAGACACACGACCCCACCATCATACTTCGTTTAGTTCGGCTCTCTTGTACACATGGTGAACACTTAGTACCACTCATGCGACCTAGCCGATTTGTCTCGTAGCTCTCTTGTCTACATGGTGTCCGTCACTTGGAATCACGCATGCGACCCAGCTACATTTATCTTTCACGTAGCTCTCTTGTCTACATGGTGTCCTTCACTTGGAATCACGCATGCGACCTAGCTACATTTATCTTTCACATAGCTCTCTTGTCTACATGGGATACATCTCGTATCACACATGTGACCTAGCTACTACAGGGTGTCTCGTAGCTTTCTTGTACACATGATGTGCACTCGGCATCATACATGTGACCTAGCTACGCTCCATCTATTTTATTCGATTTTTCCGAATGTTCAACTGGGATCTCTCTCTCTATTATTTATTTTCATTCTTCCAATAGTCGATTTATACTTCAACATCAGCTAGTATATACATATAATAGGCTGAAATATAAGAATGTACATGAAATTATTGTAATATTTACATACAAACTTACCTTGGTGCAAAATGTGAAAATTTTGCAATTTAATCCAAAACTTTTCCTTCCCCGTTCGAGATCAATTCGCGTCTTTCTTGATCTATAATAACACATTTAGCTCATTTAATACTCATACTATTTATTTCAATCCAAAAATCACATCATGGAAAAATTACATTTTGCCCCTAACTTTTACAAAATTACATTTTTGCCCCTAGGCTCGGAATTAATTTCAGCCCTTATTCTTATGTTTTATGATATGCTGAACATTTTCTCTTCTACAGCCACATCAAATTCTCACTCTATCATATAGTTATGAACAATAGGTATTTTTACCGATTATCTTGCTTTTACTCGTTTTCACTTAAAACCGAGTAGCACAAGTTATTTAACATAATTTAAAACCTCATATTCTATCATAAAACATCAAAATACACAAATTTCACCTATGGGTATTTTTCCAAATATGAACCCTAGGTTAAATTATTACTAGCATAAGCTTAATCGAGCTTCCGGATTCCAAAACGTAAAGAACATTAAAAGCGGGCTTGGAATCACTTACTATGGAGCTTGAAAATTGAAGAAACCCTAGCTATGGAGAGAGGAGAATTCGGCAGCAACTAAGGAGGATGATGACCAATTTTGTGTTATTTTTCCCATTTTATTTCATTTAATATCCAAATGACCAAAATGCCCTCCTTACTAAACTTTCAAAAATTCCTTCCATGTCCTAATTTTGTCCATGAACTTAAAATTGGTCAAATTGCTATTTAAGACCTCCTAATTAATATTCCAAAACAATTTCATACTAAAACTTCTGGGATGCAAATTTTGCAACTTATTCGATTTAGTCCCTACTTTCAATTTAAGCACTTTAGGCATAGAATTTCATTACGAAATTTTCACACAATCATGCAATCATATCATAAACCCCAAAATAATTATAAAACAATTATTTCTATCTCGGATTTGTGGTCACGAAACCACTATTCCGATTAGGCCCTAATTCGGGTTGTCACATGACATGTCAACAAGTGAAGGCCGAGCATCAACTGCCTTCAGGATTGTTACAGCCGGTAAAGATAGCACTTTGGAAGTGGGAAAGGGTAACTATGGATTTTGTGAGTGGGTTGCCATTAACACCTTCTAAGAAGGATTCAGTTTGGGTAATTGTGGATAAGCTCACGAAATCTGCCCATTTCATACCTGTCCGACCCGATTACTCACTTCAGAAGCTGGCTAAGTTGTATGTGGCGGAGATAGTGCGGTTGCATGGGGTACCAGTATCGATAATTTCTGACCGAGACCCAAAGTTTACATCTCGATTTTGGTTAAAGTTGCATGAGGCGTTGGGAACGCGATTGGATTTCAGTACGGCTTTTCACCCTTAATCGGATGGACAATCAGAGAGGGTCATTCAGATTTTAGAAGACATTCTGAGAGGTTGTGTTATTGAGTTTAGGGGCAGCTGGGAGGACTATTTGCCATTGGCGGAGTTCGCGTATAACAACAGTTACCAAGTAAGTATTCAGATGGCTCCTTATGAGGCACTGTATCAGCGAAGGTGTCGTTCACCTACTTGTTGGGCAGAATTGGGGGAAAGGCAAATACTTGGGCCAGAGTTGGTAACAGATACTGAAGACAAGATTAAGGTGATCAGGAATCGGTTAAAGGAGGCAATAGATCGACAAAAGTCTTATGCTGATCTGAAATGTAAGGATATTGAATATGCTGTAGGGGATATGGTCTTTTTGAAAGTTTCGCCTTGGAAGAAGATATTGAGATTTGGTAAGAAGGGTAAGTTAAGCCCACGGTTTATTGGGCCTTACCGAATTATTAAGCGGATAGGGCCGGTGGCTTATCAACTAGAGTTACCTCCAGAACTGGATCGTATTCACAATATTTTTCATGTGTCCATGCTAAGGCGATATCGTTCGGACCCAACTCATATCGTGCCAGTTGCAGAAATTGAAGTACAGTCGGATTTGACTTTCGAAGAGGAACCTGTGCAAATACTTGATCGTGACGTCAAGGTGTTGAGAAGGAAGGCAGTCCCATTAGTGAAGGTACTTTGGAGGAACCATGGAAAGGAAGAAGCTCCTTAGGAGACCGAAGAGGCGATGCGTCAGCAGTACCCTCAACTGTTTGGATCAGGTAAATTTCGAGGCCGAAATTTCTTTAAGGAGGGTAGAGTTCTAACATCCTGATTTTTGGGTTTTTCGCGATTCTCGATATTTTGGTAAAGTTTTTAAAATTTGGTATGTGGTTGTGAAATTCATAATTGGACTGCGTAAATGGGCTTATGGAAGGCCCATGTGGTGGCCAAAACCCGGTGGAATTTTTGGAATTTTGGACTTAAAAAGTTAGGGGTCTTGGATGGTGGTCTTATTAAAATTTGTGGGTAAAATATGACACAAATGAGCCTTTGGTAAGGTGGCTAAGTGACGCCACTAGGGAGCTATAAGGGTGGCGTGTAAGTGGTTGGGGGAAGACCTGGGATCGATTCCCTGTGATGGCAATTATGATGCTAATTTTTATGCTTTGTGCATGCAAGAAATCTGTGAAGCTAGGTGGTGCCGATTCTTTGTTGACCAGCAACCCTCTTTTCCTTTACACTTTTTAGTGGTCAATTCTCTTATCTTCTAAGGCATAGATTGATTCAAGAAGAGAGACTGTGGTAAGTGCTTGAACTCTAAACGATTCCTATAGTAACTGTTGACAAAAGCCGAAACCCCTATAGTTTAGGAGATGGCCGAATGTGGGTATAGGCTTTATTTGGTTTTTCTTTAATCTTTTTATGGTTTGTTTAGTGGAGGAGCAGCAAGGTGTAGGGTCGACTTGGATTAGTTTGGATCATCGAAGTGGTTAGAGCTAGTCATCAATTTCGGCAAAGGTAAGGTTCCTAAGGCCATTATTGAGGGTGGCCGAATGTGTAAGTGTTGATATTAGATGGTTCTCGATTTGGTTCAATTATTGTGAGCTGATCTATTAACGGTTGATTATAGGAAAAATCGTATAGGAGATCTCGTCGAGGAATATCGCAAACAGGTGTGTAACGAACCCTTTTTCATAGTTTAAAACGATAAATGCCGAAAAGACGAAATGCCAAAATTTTGGCATTTCGAGGACTTGTGAGGAAGCAAACGCTCATTGGTTAGTTAGATTCACTAAGTTGATGATCGGGATCATTGGAACAGGTAAGAGCACGATTTGTGGCATGACGGTAAGTTGGGCCTCGAGGGGCTAAAGTTGGGCCCAATGGGCTTTCGGGCCCATTTGGGTAAAATTGGTAGAAAATGAAAACTTGTTAAATTGCGCATTAAGACTGGTAACAACATTATGGAATATAGGCTAAATGGGCCTAGATGACAAAGTCGGCTAAGTAGGGCCCATTAGGGGTTTTTGGCCCAATAACTCGGTTGCGCTAAAAATGGGCCAGAATCACTGTTTAGAAGATATGAATTGTTAGTAACTAATAATAAACGTGGAAAACCCTAATATTTGGTAGAATTATGAAATTACCCTTATAGTATGAAAATGGTTGTTTTGCCCCTAGGTAAAAATGACAATTATACCCCTAGGGTTTAATTATAAATTTGATACGTGGGATATGATATACATGATTGATATGATGTGCACATGATAGGTATAAAATGCACATGATATGTATGATATGCACATGATATGTGTGATATGCACATGATATGTATGAAATGCACATGATGTATTCATAAAACCATTGGGTTGGGTTTTTATATGGATGGAGTAAGTGCAAAAGGGCTTATGCCCCAGTTTACCGAAAAGGGCTTATGCCCTAGTTTATTGAAAAGGGCTTATGCCCCAGTTTACCGAAAGGGCTTTTGCCCCAGTTATTAAAAGAGTCTAGGCCTCCAGTTACATGATAAAGCAGCTATGCTGCCAGTGGTGTGTTGGTTGGGTGGGTGGTATCATTCCCCACATGGTGTGTTGGTTGGTACGGGTGGAGAGTAGCGGATGGTGGGTCGAGTAGTCTCCCCAAATGGGCTTGCATTCATTCTTTCATTGACATTACTCGTGATAATGAAATGGACCTACGGACAATACCGTTTACAGTAAAGGCTTCGGCCAAGTGTTATGAAATATGAAATATGAAAAGGCTTCGGCCCAGTTTATGTTGAAATTGGATGCGGGCTTAGGCCCAGCAGGCTGATATTGCTTTGGGCTCTAAAAGGGGCTTCTTACACATTGAGTTTCCAAATTCACCCCCTTTCCTTAACCTTGCAGGTGAGCCTTGATTTGGGGACGTAGAGCCGGAGGGGATTCAGAGTGGCCACGGTGATCGCCTCTGGGCTTTTGAGTAAGTGTTTGGTTTTCATTAAGTTTGCTTTATTTATTATTTATTTTTGGGTTGTAATAAGGCCATTTTGATTTGATTTTCTTTCTTTTCTGGGATTATATTATTTTTAATAACATTAAACTGGTTGATAATAAATGGGCTAGACTTAGGACGTGTTTTCAAAATGACACTTATTTTTTAAACAACACAACGTTACGATTATTCGATTTCTCAAAGATATCCATGTAAATTAATTTCAAATCGATATAACTAAGTGTGGCAATGATTGTGGGCATGTCTAGGATTGGATCCAACCAAAGAGCTTGGTACTTAAGCAGCCTTCATGGCTCACCTCCTCTGTTACGGACTCCTACCTGGTGCCCAGCTCCCATTCACTTTGTTAGATTAACAAAAGTTGGTTTTTAAAGCACTAAAACGAAACATGGATTTTTAACTTCAATGCGGCACGTCAGATTAGGCCATAACGTCTGGGCTGGGTTTGGGGTGTTACACATATAGCAGATCTAACCTTCAGATGATTAGACTGAAGCAGATCCAAGATGGTTTGGTATCCTTGTACTTACAAGGAACAAATCGAAGACGTAGCTGATTTGGCTTTCATGTGTTCACGTTGAAGCGAATCTAAGATAATTTGGCATCTCTGTACTGTCAGAGAACAAATCAAAGAAGTAGATTTGGCATCTCTATGTTCGGCAAAGAGCAGAACGAAGATATCAACGTGATAGTCCTAAGTTGGCAAAAAGCAGATTGAAGACCATGATTTGATAAGACCGGTCAAATTTGATCTTTCTAAATCTTTGCTCGATTCCCGTTACACAACAATGAGCAAAGAGGGGTAGCTGTAATAGCCCAAATTTGACCGGGTTGGAAATAGAATAAAAGAATTAAATAAATAAGTGTTTATTTAAAATTTACATTAAAGTCCATTTACAAATAAACAAGCCTCAAAGCCGGATAAGCCCAAAGCCGTTACACCTGTAACCCAATTAGCCCAAAAAAAAACCATTTACCCAGTTACTACTTAGCAGACCTAAATTAGACCCAAACAACAGTGGCCCAACTGGCCCAAACCATTATACCGAGGCATGAAACCCTAGGGTTTCTGCCTCTCTTTCCCCTCGCGCCGCAACAAATTTTGGAAGGTTAGGGAGCATCATCCAGCTCCCAATCAAGGCCATCACTCAAGGCTCGCCTCGTAATCGATGCCTCACCGACACCACCACAGACTTCAGGCCTCCATCAACGCTAGCGACCCTTCCATCACCGGATTTCTCGCGAGACATCTGCAAAATGAAAAAACCACAACAGAAAACAGGGGGAAAAATATAGAAAGAAATCAAAAGATTTCTCTCCCAGATTGTAAATCACTTACAAAAGGGTTATAAAAACCCATCTTTTTCTAATTTGTAAGGGAGGATTTTCCCTAGAGAAATATACACATAGATTCATCGGAGCATAGTTTTACTAATTTACAGTACCAGAAGTTAATCAAGAGTAGAGGTGATATATCCTTTATTTTCAATTTTTTTTTATTCGAATAGCATGCAAATACTGATAAGATAAATCAAAAGAATGAACTTACCGTTAGAATCACATCGAAAAGTTGAGACTTTTCGAGTTCTGGCCATCGCACTGGGTGGCGGTGGTGGTGGCGCGTCGACGCATAGGCACGGAAGGAACCCAATGACGGAGACACCACGGCGCTCCGAGGGTCTACCCTCAACTCTCTTTAGAGAGTTTTCTTTTTTTTTTTTAAGGGCAAGTTTGCAAATGAATTTTCAGGCTAAGATTTGGCTTATATAACCCCTGTAATACGACGTCATTCGGCTTAATTCAATAAGCATTTAAACGGCGTCGTTTCAAAAGGAGAATCCGCGCGTTGACCAGATGACCCGGAGAGGATCCGCGTGTTTTTGGTAATTGGGCAAATTTCCCAATTGACCCTTATGTGTTTTCAAGTTTTTAATTTCATTTTGGTTTTTATTTTAATTTAGCCCCAATATTTTTTATTTGTTTCAATTTAATCCTAACGCCTTTTTTAAATCAATTCCAATGAATGATGTTGTTTTGGGATTAGGGTTTAATTACCAAATAAGTCTTTCGGTTTTAGCGTGTGTTTTAATTAACTCCCCAAATTTTTATTATTTTATAAATTAATCCCAGATTTTTCAATTGAATTCAATTTTAATTTATTATATATATATATATTCTTTAATTTTAGTTATAAAATAGTATATATTATTTTATTATCCCATATATTATTATTTTAGAAAAGATTTGTTTATCATATATATATTTTTGCATTATATATATTATTTATTTTGTTATATTTTTATTTTTGCTATATGTTATATGTATTTTATATTATTTATTTTACTATACATTTTTAGTTTTTAACATATATTCGTTATATATATTATTTGTATATTATATGATTTTAGTATATATCATTTTTATATATATCATTAATTATATTATAAAATATTATTATATTTTATTTATAAAATTAGTAAATACTATATATTTTCTTATATGTATTAATTATTTTACTATATTTTTATATGGAATACGTATTAGAATATTATTATTTTATATATTCTTTATCACATATATTTTATCACTATATGGTTTTTATTATTACATATTTTTATTTGTAAATTATATTATATTTTACCATATTTCCTTATTACCTTTATTTTATCTTAAAGTGTACGTTACTTATTAATTATATACATTTAAAAAAAAATAAACAACATCTAGTATACTATTTTTCTTATATACTAAGTTATTATACCTTATAATATAATTTGTATATATATATTTTTTAGAAAAGGATTTCTTTTATTGTTCTTACATAGTTTAATATATTTCTAAATAGCTTCTTGTTATATTTCATAGATTTAATTTGCTTATTTATTTTTAAATTCTCTTTTATTTTGATATAGTTTAATAGGTTAAATTTTGTATAACATTTCTTTTGTATATTTGCATGAAGTTAATTATTTATGGTGGTTAGTATAAGATATTATCGTGTAAACCGCAATTTATACTTATTGTACTTATTATACATTGTATGATATTTTGCATGGAATAATGATGCGTGAATATTATGATATACGTGTAAAATAATATTGTATGTTGTGTAATTTATGCTCTCATTTATTGTTTCCTATACTATATTTGCATGAAATGATAAAGCATGTACATTGAAATTAGGTTATTTTAATATTTTTTTATATGTAAAACATATCATTTTTAAACTAAAAGTCATATTTTATTTAATTAAAAGGAACTTTTAAAAAAGAGCAAGACAATGTTTTGAATACTTAGAAATTCGAGAAATAGTGCCCTAACATGCTGGGTTGCAATTTCTCGTTTGTCTAATTATTTAAAATATCCTTTTAAACAAGTTTTATAAATCACGAGATGATTTTAGTTACGAAAGATTAAAGATATCATGTCCAATCATGCTGGATATGATGATTGTACTCTTTTAAAACGAATGAATCTTGGTTCTTCTCTCAAAACATCATGGTTTAAATGAAATATCATTTATTTAAATTCTTTCAAATTCCTGACACTAAGACAAGAATTACTCAATTTGGTACCAATTATGGGCGTTACGAGGGTACTAATCCTTCCTCGTACGTAACCGACTCCCGAACCTATTTTCTCATAATTTCACAGGTCAAAACGTTTTATAGTGATCCAATCGCACTTTAAAAGATTGGTGGTGACTCCGTTTTTGTTTTTTTTCAAAAAAAAAGTCGAACCCCGTTTGTTTTTCAAACCCCTTTTAAAAATATGGTTTCGACATGTACCAAATAAACCTTATTCACCATACTAAGTTTGAAAAGCCGAAAAGCCGAATCTCCCAAGGGCTGAGAACTCTTTGACCGAATCTAGTGGAATTAGTATCGGATCTCGGATCTTAGCTCTCTGCCGAATTGCTCTTTAGGTGTTTGCGGTATTGGTAAGTATTCCTCATCCATTGACTAAGGTTGGCCGAATAGCCATAGTAAGGTAAGGGGACTTGTATCGGATATGAGTCACCTATTATTCTGGTTTTAATAGTTACGATTGGTGCAGATCTAGGAGTTGATCGTGGTTAGTGAAGGGGTTGTTATACTTCTCGCGTAAGGTAAGGTTAATGTGAGATTCTGGCTTTTGGTAAAGTATTCGATAAGTATGTAGGATTAATCTTTGAGTGATATCGATTGTAGGTTTAGGCTAAGGAGATCGCATCAATGAAAACACGGTTTTCGCTAAAACACTTTAATGTAACATGCCAGATTCGGCCATAATGTCTGGGCAAGGTTTGGGGTGTTACACAACCCTTTCTCACATATTTCTGAGCTAACATCATTGAAATCACTGCTGGCAAGCCATTCAGATCATTTGATTCAATCCAGATAATCTCATTATTCTGACATCTCAAATCAATCATATTTATTTTGCAATTCACAACAGCATCACCCAGCGTTAGCCAATTCATACGCAAAATTATATCAAATTCATCAAATGGTAATAACATCAATTTGGCCTGAAAGTAATTATCCCGAATCATCAATGGACAGTTCTTGCATACTTTATCAACTAACAGGCACTTGCCTAAGGGGTTTGATACTCTAATCACAAATTCAATGGCCTCTACAGGAAAAGTCTTTTTGGATACTAAATTCACACATATATACGACTGAGTTGATCCTGGATCTAACAATTCAATAAGTTTAGTATCATAAAGAGTTAAAGTACTAGTGATAACATCTGGAGATGATGCTTCGTTGCGAGCGCGAATAGCGTAGGCTCTTGCAGATGCTCTAGCATCATATCTCACAGCAGAGTCTCTAGTCGCTTTCTGGCTACTACTCACATTTCCCATGTTTCTGGGTGGTCTACCACTAACTGAAGTGTTACTCAGCCTCACATTCTGTATTGTATCTTGTTCAGCCAACTCCAGACAATCATGGATAAAATGATCCAGTGATTCGCGTTTAAAATAGACCCGATCATTCAATCTACAATCACCGGGATGCCTTTTTCCCAAATGTTTACATTAGAGTCGGTTAGGTCAAACTGCCAACACTAGCAATCGAAATAGCTAGAGCTTTAAAGCTCAACTGTTGTCTCACTCGATCTCTATTTGAATGCCCCACAGATGCATTGGAATGATTAAACGAGTCTCAAAATTTCTTCGATGCAGACTGATAAGATTTACTAGTTGATCTCTTTCTCAAATCTCTTGCTTCAAATTCAACTTTTCTCTTTTCTTTGCTGAGATCTTCGGTTTTACAAGCCCTTTCAACTAACACAATGAATTCTTTTGATTTCCAGAATCCCATCTAATAGCTTTATATCTTTGTTCAATCCATCAACAAATCGTTTACACATGATCTCTTCGGTAGAAACATATTCCCGAGCATATTTGCTCAATCGCACAAATTCTCTTTCGTACTCAGTCACAGTCATTCGACCCTGTTTCAATTCTAGAAACTCATTATGCTTCTGATCAATGAATCCCTGGCTTATTTAATTCTTTCAAAACTCTGATTGGAAAAGCTCCCAGGTAACTCGTTCTCTAGGAACCACCGATGTCAACGTTTTCCACCAATGATATGCATTATCTCGAAGCAAAGATACTACACACTTGATACATTCATCTGAAGTATATGACAATTCATCAAATACTCTGATCATGTTCTTGAGCCAGAACTTAGCCCTCTCAGCATCATCATCAACTGTAGCACGAAACTCTTCAGCCCCGTGTTTACGTATCTTATCCATTAGCGGCTTTCTCAACCAAATCGGATCTATCACTTGTGGCTCAATTGGGACTTGTTGAGGAACATGTGGGGGTGGAGGTTGTTAAATAGCCATATTTGTTCGAACGAACTCCGTGAGCCACTCACTCATCATTTGGAAGAAGGCTTGCTTAGCCTCTCCCTTTGGCTACTAGAAATAGGCCTAGAATCAGTCGGCACTGCCCATTGAGCGGGAGAAGCTGCATTACTTTCCACATCGTCAGCTACGGCTCGATCGGGATCCATTTTCTATATAAAAACACATTTTTAATTGTCAGGAATCATCACACTATTGTAGTTTATATATATGACGTGTATAGCTAGACTCTCACACATTACGTTAGTCCTAGAATCGACTACACCGTAGCTCTAATACCAATTAAATGTAACACCCCTAACCTATATCCGTCGCTAGAATAGGGTTACAAGGCATTATCAGATAATACACATCATTCATATACATTTATACAATCATAATCAAAATCCATTCATCTCATTCACATTGTCCCTTATAAGGTCCTACGAAACCTTAAAACATGCTTAGAGCCGATTGATCCATCTCAAGAGTCAGATTCATCATTAAGACTGGAGATCTCCCTTCAAGTTCCTTCAGGAGTTCTGGTTTTCTTATGTTTTGTTATATTTAAGCTTTTGAGATGTTTTTTTTCTTAAATATGAACTAAACCCTTAAATACCTAAGGGGAATGAAACCTAAGACAGATCTCATTATTATTATCTGAATTCTATGATAAATATTTGACTTGTTATTAATTATGTGTTCTTAATTCTTGTTTTAATATTCCAGGATATTGATTCAAGTTAACACTCTTGTTCAACGGAGGAATAGACCCTGTTTAAGAGTAAAATTGCCATAGTTAAGTAGAGTTGATTGCGCGCCTAGAGATAGGGTGACAAGATTTTGCTAGATTAGGGTGAAACCTAATAAGGGAATCCATAGATCGAGTTAATGCAATTCTAGGGTGTTAATTAGAAAGAGATTTCAATTATTCAACCCAGGGTTAGACGTTATTAGTCTCGAGAGAGATAATAATATAACTTAGGGATTTCTACGGATCAAGTCAAATGAATAAATCGTCTGATTCAGAGTCAAATAACAAGTGAAGTCTAGGTAGATTTTCCTTAGGTATTGTCTCAATCAATCGAATTTTCCCAGAAGTATTTTCCCGATTTTTCTTTTTGTGCATTCTTAGTTAGTAATTAGTTTAGATAATCAAACCTCTTAATTTTTAGGCTAGATAATAAACAGGAAGTAAATACTAGTACTCGTAGTTCCTTTAGGTTCGACAATCCGGTCTTGCTGAACTATACTTCTGTTCGATAGGTACACTTGCCTTAATCATGATAATAAGTTAGTCTTAAGAATGTTTCATTTATAAATCTTTAAAACATGTTACGAATATCACTCAATCAAGTTTTTGGTGCCGTTGCCGGGGAACTAGGATATTGGGAGCACTCGATTTTTATTACTTTAGCCATTTTACTTTTATTGCAATTTAAATTTTTATTTTCTTTTCAAATTCTTCATTTATTTTTTTCTGACAGGTTTTCTAGTTTATGACCAGAAGAAACCCGTCAGGACCACTACTTTTTGACGGTGAGATCGACCGCACAGTGCACAGAAACTAGAGAGAAATAAGGCAAAGCCTAAGATACACAAAGGACGATACTTATGGCTGAAAACCAAGAAAATCCACTACCTCCTGCGATTGCTGTTGATCCAGTAAATCAGAATCCTGCTCCACGCACTATGTATGATTATGCTAAACCTAATTTAACAAGAACTGAGTCAAGTAAAGTTAGACCTGCTATAGCTGCAAATAATTTTGAACTGAAACCTAACACAATTCAAATGATACAACAGTTTGCTCAGTTTGATGGTTTGCAGGACGAGGATCCTAACGCTCACTTGGAAAATTTCTTAGAATTTTGCGATACCTTTAAAATTAATGGCATTTCTGATGACGCCATTCGCCTTTGGTTGTTTCCCTTTTTGTTAAGGAATAAGGCTAAACAATGGTTAAGCTCGTTACCACGAGGGTCAATCACTACTTGGGAACAAATGATCGAAAAGTTTTTATTAAAATATTTTTCGCCGGCTAAAACAACCAAATTACGTAATGATATCTTTTCTTTTGGACAAATGGATTTAGAAAAACTCTACGATGCATGGGAGAGATACAATGACCTTTTGAGAAGGTGCCCTCACCATGGGTTACAGCTTTGGCTATAGGTTCAAACATTTCATAATGGCCTAAATCCTTCAACTTGGCAAATGATTGATGCAGCCGCTGGAGGAACTACCAATAATAAGATACCTGAAGCGGCTTACGAATTTATTGAGGAGATGTCACTGAATAACTATTAATGGCAAGTTATGAGAACAAAGTCGATGAAAGCAGCCGGTGTTTTCAACCTCGATACGGTTACTATGCTATCTAACCAAGTTGAACTCTTAAATAAAAAGATTGACGATTTGTGTGGTTCTACTTAGGTACATCCAGTGATGGGGTGCAATTCGAATGGAGGAGGAGCACGCACAGAATATCAACCCTTCAACCCTAGCATCGAGGAGGAACAAGTCCAATATATGGGTAACAATAGCTCTAGACCCCAAAATAACCCATATATTAACACTTATAATGTAGGTTGGAGGAACCATCACAATTTCTCGTGGGGCGGTCAAGGAAATCAAAGGCCACAACATCCTCCGGGTTTTCAACAACCATCTTACTAGAAAGAAAAGAAGTCGAACCTTGAGGAGATGCTAACCAAATTCATCTCGGTGTCAGAAACTCATTTTCAGAATACTGAGACAACACTTAAAAATCAACAAACATCAATCCAGGGGCTCGAAACTCAGATTGGATAGCTCGCTAAGTTAATTTTTGAATGACCACAAGGTAGTCTACCAAGGAACACTGAATCTATCCCATGGGAGCAACTCAATGTGATTGCCATTCAAGATGAGGAAGGGTTTGTTGCAAAACCAAGGCCAGAAATGATGGTAAGCAAAGGTAAGAATGAGGTAAGCCAAAATGATCCAAAGCCCGTGGGTACAGAATATAAACCTCATTTTCCATATCCCAATGCGACAAGGAAAGACCGATCAGACGAACAATGGTAAATTCCTTAAACTTTTAAAGAAACTACATATAAACTTACCGTTTATTGAAGTCCTTTCGCAGATGCCAAACGCAGTCAAATTCTTAAATGAGCTTTTAACAAATAAATGAAAGTTGGATGAGGCACCGCATGTGGAATTAAATGCAGTTTGCTCAGCCAGATTACAGAATAAGCTACCCAACAAATTGAAAGATCCAGGGAGTTTTATGATTCCTTGTTTAATTGGTAGTTTAGATGTTCATCATGCATTGGCTGACTTTGGGGAAAGCATTAATGTTATGCCTTATAAAATGTTTAAACAGCTAGGTCTTGGGAAACCCAAACAAACTAGGATGAGCATTCAATTGGCTGATAAAACCATTAGATTTCCTAGGGGTATCATTGAAGATGTTTTTGTTAAGATCGATAAATTTATATACCCAGTAGAATTTGTTGTTCTAGACATGGAAGAGGATAGTAACGTACCTTTAATTTTAGGAAGACCCTTTTTAGCGACTGCTAGAACCATTATTGATGTTGGTACAGGTAAACTCAAAATTCGTGTGGGAGACGAAACAATCACCATTCAAGCTTGTAATTCGAGTAACACATCAAAAATTAAAGGTGGTTGTATAAATCATTCTACTAGTACTGATCACGTGGTGAAACCTTCTGTGTAGGAAACAGTTACAAAGAACGTATATGAGCCGTCTTCAGACAACAACAAGGGACCTATCTATAAAGAATGAAGGCTACAAATTGAGGAGCTAGATGAATGGCGGACACAGAAATCGAAAACACCCGATAGGCTAAAACCGAGCCAGGACGAGCTCAATACCTCACCAAATCAACTTAAGGTTGGAGACAAAACACTACTAGATGCAGCAGATCCTCGCATTTCTACTTCTGAAACCAATGAAGAAATTCCTCTTACGGTACTCAGTATTTTTCCATATGGTACAGTCGAGGTAAATCATCCCAAATTCGGCACATTTAAGGTAAACAATACTCGTCTTAAACCTTATGTTCATAAAAATTATAGTAGGGATGAGGAGTGTAAGCTCCTCGCTCCACCTTGGCTATGCAAAAGTGAGGTAAGTCGAGCTTAGACTATAAATAAGTGTTTCTCAAGAGGCAACCCAAGCATTAACAGTGTTAATTTCTTTAAAATTTTAATTTTTAACATCTAACATACTAACCAAATCATGGAACGCAGACTTTCTAAAGACCACACGGCCAGGCACACGGGCGTGCATTGGGTTGTGTGAAAACAGGGCAAGATTTTTTCCCCAAAACAGGATACGATAAGTTGCCATGTTCGTGTGACATGGCCGTGGACGAAACTACCAAAACAACACGGGCGTGCGACATGCCCGTACCTTGAAACCGTGGTTGAAACTGAGAATGTAACACGAGCATGCGACACACCCGTGCCCTCCAATCGTGGTCGACACTGTTAAAACAAACACGAGTGTGGACCTATGTAAACGGGCGTGGGAGAAGCGAACGAACCAAGACATGGTCGTGCTACAAGGCCGTGTGCGCCCACACGCCCAAGCCACAAGGCCGTGGGCCGAATGTCAAACGCACCCAAATTAAAAATTCGCGAAACACACGGGCAAAAATTAGGGCAAAAGGGCGTGTCCCACGGCTGTGTGCCCCAAAATCTATATAAACCCCTTACTATTCATCATCTCCCTCCCCAAAAATCCCTAACCCTAGCCGCTGCAACTCCACACGCCTTACCCCCACGACCGTGCGCCACTTACAACACCAATTTCGACGCCCCAAGTTCCTTCTTTTTGTATTTGTTTACTCTTTTCTCTCTATTTTCTTTAAATATGTTGCTTATTTCATGATTCCTTTACTATATTGAACTATTTTTGAATATTCATAGTTAGAATAGTAAAATACTAGTGCTTGTTTAATAAAATTTTTTGTCATTTTAGTTACTCCATTATGCTATACTCTTCCATTTTTCATTGTTTCCATGAAATTTATGCCTACTCGCATGCATTCATTCATTATTTCCATAATCCTCTAACTTGATATATTTAGTGGTTTTAGTTTTTATCATCTCGTACATAAATCTCATAAAATATTCATATTTAGCCTTGATTTTCCATACTATTCTTGGGACATATTGATTGAACTTTGATTTTTCAGTGCAGGTACAATGTCGCCCTCACGTGGTAAGAAGACCGCTGTTCCTGCCTCGAAGAAGAGAAAAGGAGCAGTGTCATCCTCAGGTCCTACCACAGAGATTAAGCACCCATTCCTCCAGGTTCCCTTGGGACCTGAGGAGGAATTATATCAGATATTATGGGCTCGACCCCTAGATGTGGGCCACTGCATTGACTGGGCCACACTCGAGCAGATTTAATTGGATCTTCTTCGAGATCGTCGAGCCGACATACCTCGAGTTTACATTGGAGCTCTGCTCGACGTTCCATCTTCAGACCGTCATGACCAACTTCGACGATCCTGGAACAGTCCAGTTCTACCTCGTTGGTCTAGTACCCCAGTTGAGCGTACCCGAGTTCAGGATTGCACTAGGGCTGTACACGAAAGAATTTATGGATGAGAATGACCTCGACACCCTCCGCCGCCACATCCACTACTCCCCATCAAAATGTTGGAGGGACCTCGTCCCTCCCTCAGCCACCTACAATCCTAGCCGCTCAAAGGCATCGGCTCTCCCTCCTTCCTTGAGGTATCTACACGCCATCTTGGCTCACACTCTGATAGGGAGACGAGAGTGCACCGGCGTCGTCACCACCCACTTTGTATATTTCTTATGGAGTATGGCGAACGGGCACGTCATCAACCTCGCCTACTTTATTGCCTTCGTCATTCACCACCAGACGGAGAGGCACAAGAGAGGGGTTATCTCTATTGGGCCCTATGTGACTCGATTGGCTCGACACTTCGGGCTCCTCAATAGAGAAATCCAATCAACCTCTCTCTCTCTCATCGGTCAGATGTCCACATAGGGCATCTTGAGCATGCTAAGTATGAGAATGATCGAGAAACGACGTGGCACATACCCTCCCCAGTACTGCATCGCCCAGTCCATCGAGAAGGAGGACTTAGAGAACATTTCTGATGATGTCCCTCCACGTCACGAGGATCCACCTACTCAACCACCACCACCCTTCTCTCGTCCAGTTCATGCGGTGGCTTCATACGCTGACATCTCTGAGCGCCTTACTCGATTTGAGCAACAGTGTTTTCAGCATTTTGATAACATTGATGCTACTCTATAGTAGATTTGTCAGCACTTCCACTTCTTATCGCCACCCCCACCTTGCGAACCATATAGTGATGAAGATGTTTAAAAACTTTATTTGTTATTTTATGTTTTTACTATCATTCTATTTCAAGACTACTTTTTATTTTTCTTTAAGCTTATTTTTATTAGGTTTTATAATTATTATTTTACAATTTTAAATTTTGGCTATTTCATTACGAGTAATTATGCTTCCTTATATTTCTTAAAAAGTTCTTGATTCTATCATAGTTATAAAGAGCTCCAAAGCTCATCATTGCATAGGAACTAAAACTCCACCAGGAAAGGTTCTCCACAGCTGCCCTGTCCTGCTTAACCACGACCATAGCTACTACTAGATATAATATTCTTTTGGCATAGGAGTTATGGACTAATGAACCTCTACCACCACCGGAGTATCCTCCTCCACTCTCACGCCGATTTTTCTCCAAAACTCCGGTTCAAGGAATTCATTCATCATTCAGGAAGTTTCACTTCTCTCCCTATCCTATGATTATAAATCTATCTTTGTACATTGAGGGCAATGTACATCTTAAGTGTGGGGGTCTTTTATATCATCATTAAAAATCCCTAAATTGTGTCTTATTCTCACGTGAATCATTCATATCACTATTAGAATGAATTTTAATTAATTTATGAGTTTTATTGATATGTCTTGAATTAAAACAAAGGCATTTACTCATTAAGTGTTTAAACTTTAAGACATTAGGGAATCAATCATGATAAGTTGATTTTTGAAGGATTAAAAACTTTTAGGTTGTTTTTCCCAAGTTTAGGATTATCTTGAGTTGAAATTCACAGGTTTAAACATCAAAAAGCCATAATCTTTGTGAGATTTTGAGCCGTTAGAGCATCTATTATTTCTTTCATGCTCACTTTTATTGTTGCTTTGAGTGCGTCAGTGTTGAATTGTTATTCTAGAACTTGCTTGATTATGCATGTCAAGATCACACCATTTGATTTGATATGTCAATATGATAAAGGCACTTAGGTTTAACCCACTCACTCCATAAAAGCCTACCTTCATAATTAACCCTTAGTGAACCCCTTTAACCCTAACAAACCATTAATTGATTTACCCTCAATATTAACCCATAACCCATTATTGTTGAAATCCCCTAATTTGATCCCTATTTTTGTCGAGATTTGATTTGAACTAATTGCTTAGCTATGTTTTGTTCTTCTATGTATTTGACTTGTTCTTAAAAAAAAAACAACAACGACAACAATACTTACATACATATTAGTAGTAATTTGCCATTTTTTGATCTTGAGTGTTAATTCCATAGTATTAGTAGAAGCTCACTTGAATTCAACTGATGACTAGTCATTTTTCTAGCTAGGTAATTTTTCAATTCAATCTAAATTCTAACCTTTTCTTTCAGCTTGTGACCATACCCCATAACCAAAGCCACGTTACAACCCTCTAAAGAGCTTTTTGATTGAGGTATCATCTCAATATATAGTTGTGGAGATTTGATTTTCAAGCAAGCCTATGGTAATAACTTCTCATATTGACTAATGAGTGCTTTAATTGATGTCCTTAAAAACCTTGAGTGATTTGAGTGAATCTTTAGTGAGGATGATAAACTTTGTGATATTTTGATCAAGGTAATCACTTAGATGAGGGGAGACACCTATGTTTTCATGATAAAATGCTCAACTCAGAATGTTTGAAACTTTGATATACTATTAGTTGAATTTTCAATGTATAAATACTTATGGATCATTTTGAGATATTATTGATAGGGATTATAAATTGATAAGAATTTATTTTGATCGTGAGTTGAGGATTTTGCTTGAGGACAAGCAAATGCTTAAGTGTGGGGGTATTTGATAAACTATAATTTATACATATTTTTATCCCATGCTTAGCGCATTTACGAATGATTTCTCCTTATATTTGGTGAATTGGATGCTCCTAATCCTTTAATTTCATGTTTTATACTTAAGTGAGCATAGGAGAGTAAAAAGAGCAAGAAACGAGCCGAAAACGGAGAAAATGGACCCACATGGGAAAACAACACGGCCTGGACTTCCTCACACGGGCGTGTTACATGACCGTGTCAATTTGGCAGGGTCGAAGCACGACTTACACGGGTAGACCACACGCCCGTGCCTATTTAACGGCCTTGACCATGGGCTGGAGTAATCGTACACGGGTGTGTCCCTGCTGAGCCAAAGTTTATTCCTATTCAGAAAAGGCCAATTTTTAGGGCTCTTACGCATTCAAAAGCCTATTTAAATACTTCAGGAGGCACTTAGGAGGGGGACGCAGAGTATGAAGCAAGGAATTACTCAAGGAAAGCCGATTGATCCATCTCAAGAGCCGGATTCATCATCAAGACTGGGGATCTCCCTTCAAGTTCCTTCAGGAGTTTTGGTTTTCTTATGTTTTGTTATATTTATGTTTTTGAGATGTTTTCTTTCATAAATATGAGCTAAACCCCTTAAATACCTAAGGGGAATGAAACCTAAGACAGATCTTGTTATTATTATCTGAATTGTATGATAAATATTTGACTTGTTCTTAATTATGTGTTCTTAATTCTTGTTTTAATATTCCAGGATATTGATTCAAGTTAACGCTCTTATTCAGAGGAGGAATAGACCTTGTTTAAGAGTAAAATTAACATAATTAAGCAGAGTTGATTGCGCGTCTAAAGATAGGGTTACAAGATTTTGCCGAATTAGGGTGAAACCTAATAAGGGAATCCATAGATCAAGTTAATACAATTCTAGGGTGTTAATTAGAAAGAGATTTCAATTATTCAGCCTAGGGTTAGACGTTATTAGTCTCGAGAGAGATAATAATATAACTTAGGGATTTCTACGGATCAATTCAAATGAATAAATCGTCTAATTTAGAGTCAAATAACAAGTGAAGTCTAGGCGGATTTTTCCTTAGGTATTGTCTCAATCAATCGAATTTTCCCAAAAGTATTTTCCCGAGTTTTCTTTCTATGCATTCTTAGTTAGTAATTAGTTTAGATAACCAAATCTCTTACTTTTTAGGCTAGATAATAAAAAGGAAGTAAATACTAGTACTCATAGTTCCTTTGGGTTCGACAATCCGTTCTTGCTAAACTATACTACTGTTCAATAGGTACACTTGCCTTAATCGTGATAATAAGTTAGTCTTAAGAATGTTTCATTTATAAATCTTTAAAACCTGTTACGAATATCACACAATCAATTACCTAACCAAAACTTATGCATAAAAACGTCTTCTTAACACCAAAATGTGGTCAAATTAAAACTTTTTCATTTTCAGATATAAACTCCTCAATAAGAGCTTATGTGGTTTAAAACATTCATTGAAACCCATTAGGAATTAATCTATGGCCTTAAACGAACCCTGAAAATAACACCTAACACAAGGGCACACACCCGTCTTGGAGGGGCAACACGCCCGTGTCCTGAACCCGTGTGGAATTAATTTTAAATGCACACCTACAGGGGTTTTCACATGGCCTGGCACACGCCTGTGTCCCTGGACCGTGTCCTTCACGTGTGTAAAAACTTAGAAATCCATAAGGGCCACATGGCCAAGGCAGACGCCCTTGTGCTAGGCCGTGCCCTTTACACGGCTGAGACACACGATTGTGTCTTTGCCTGTGTGTTTACTACCATGCATACTGACTTGAAATTTTTAAGGGCAGGGGACACACGACTAAACAACACACCCATAGGGCTGACCGTGTGTCATACACGCTTGTGTGTCTACCCGAGTGGAAAAAATGAAGCTATTTACCAAGCCTCTTTGCCACCTTTACAAACACATATTTATATAAGATCAACCAAGTTCAATACCAACATAATATGCATAACCAAAACAACCATAACCATTTTAAATTTGCATCATCACATCGAATAATAATTAGCATTAGCCAACATTCATGCTTTATACAAAATGAGTATCATAATCACATATGAGCCAACACATTTTGGCTACTTACCAAAAAGCTAAACAAAAGACTCGAGTCCCTATACATGCCAGTAAACAAAACAATTAAACTAACTATACCACGGTCTTAAGTAATAGTGTGATCGAAGCTCTTGATGTTACTGGATCCCCAATGCTAGCTCGGTGGCACTATAAGGAAAGAAAAGAAAGGAAGGTAAGCATGTAAGCTTTGTAAGTACATATATGCAAATAAAGTGTAATTAAAAGAAAACATATTTATCAAACGATAAATTGACATGCATAAAAGATTTGAATCACTTAGACTTCTCAATCTTATTCTTCCTTTCATTCACATATGCTTAAAGACATCTCATCATAGACTCAGGCTTTATCCATAAGTTCAATCTACGTACCTCATCAAATTTTCACGAACTAAATCTTTGCATTACCTGTTGAACGCTCAGAATACATAGGAATACATAGGGAATTTTCATATAAATGCCATATAGATAGTTAGGGCTATCTCATACTATGACGTGCTCACATTTGAGCTACTCACGGGCCTTTTTATCAAGTAAGGACTCGAACCCCATGGCTATTATGTAACATTTGCTTATTGAGCCACTCACGGGCCTGTGCACAAAGTTAGTACCCGGACCCACATTACCTATAAAAATCATCTCATGAACTCAGACTCAACTCATGAGTTCAGACCACATAATTTTCATGACATGCCCCTTCGTATCCTCCGCTATATCGAAGGTTCAACAGGATTTCATGTTTAACCGAATAGCATTGCATTTTCTCGCAATGTATTATACTCGAAGAACGTGTCATTTACACATTCATGGCAACAATTTAAACTTTAAATACATAACCACAATAAGCTAATTGCACAAGTATACTATCAAGGTATTTTTAAGTAAGTTTTGTTAACACATTATTTAAATATGTACTTACTTCGATACACAATGATGAAGACGAGCTTAATCCTTGTAAACTTTATTCTTACCCCGATCAAGATCCAAATCACATTTCTCTTTATCTAAATTAATAAAATCCATTTATTTCATCAGCATATCGATTTATAGACTCAAATTTCATAACTGGGCAAAATGACTATTTTGCCCTTAGACTTTCACAAAATGACCATTTTACCTCTATGCTCGAAAATCGATTTTTATCAGATTTCTTCATCTAATAAGCCTAGCCGAACCCTTTTTACTCTTATAGAAATCCAAAATTTCCACTATTTCACACATTTATCATCTATTTTACAACTTATACAAAATAGTCCCTAATAGGGTTCTCATGAGAAATCCCTTCAGAAAAGTTGTTTATCACCCATCTAAGACTCATATTCTTCCATAAAATTTTAGTTATCAACACACATGCTTTCATGGTAAAACCCTAGACTCTTGCCTATCTTGCAAAATAGTCCCCTCATTTGAAAGCTCATGCTTCAAGTGGTCCAAAAGTGTAAAAATCATTAAGAGAACTTATGAGAATCACTTACTTGCAAAGGCTTAGAGTTGCTGAAATTTTGAAGCTTAAATATCCCTCTAATGGTTGAAAATTTTGGTGGTATGAGAAGAGAATGAAAGGATGAAGTCATCATGTCTTATTTTCTTCAATTAAGTCACCAAACCGCCTAAACTTTTGACTTTTTAGCCAAATTGTTTTCTATGGCAGACCAAGCTCTTAGGAAAGGGTCTAATTTCCCTTTTAAAACCCCCAAATTAAGGTTCATAGCAATTTAACACCTTTAGCTATCAATTTAATACTTTTTTTAGTTTATGTGATTTAGTATTTTTTCGCAATTAAGCAAGCAATCGCTAAAATTAATTCACCAAAATTTTCATGTACTTATCTAATCGTGCTACAATACATAAAATAATATATAAAAAAACTAATTTCCTCGACCTCAGGTTAGTGGTTCTGAAACCACTGCTCCTACTGGCCCCAAAGTTAGGCTGTTACATAGGCCATGTCAAAACTATAGGGTATACTGCCTTAATTCGAAAGGGTATCCCAGGGGACACACGGTCGTGCAGTATGACCATGTGTCACACATGGCTGAGACACATAGCTAAGACACACGCCCGTGTCTCTGCCCGTACCGTGTGGAAAAAAATAGGAAATTTACAAAGCTAATTTGCCACCCTTTTTCTCATGCACACCTAGCCACCAAAATTGTAACACCCCAAACCCGACCTAGACGTTATGGCCGGATCTGCGATGTCACATTGAAGTGCATTTTGAAAAGTGTCATTCTGTTCGAAAGTTCCGTATTATATAAAAAAATCCCTCGGAGTGATATTTTACAAAACTTTTAAGTGAAAAGCTCCAATAGGTTTAGCAAATTTTTAATCATTTTAGGTTATTATTACACTTTAAGGACATTGTTTATTGCAGAAGCTTTTGAAATATATTACAATGTCGTGGTCTTTTGAAAACATTTATCTTCTGAAAATTTGCATTCTACTACTAGTAGATATAAATAAAAATGAGTAACCCCAAATCAAAGTAAAAATTAAGGAGGCCGTATTACATAAAAAAACCCAAATAAAATAGCTTAAAGATTAAAACTTTAAAATAGTAGCAAAAGCGGTTGTGTGGCCTCCATCGAGACCCTTGCAGCACTGACCCGCCTAAGCATTACCTGCACAGGAAAGCACAAGGGTGAGTTTATGAAAAACTCAGTGTGTACTCCCCTTACAATAATCAGTCAAACCATAGGCAAACACAGTTTGGGCATAAGCTCGTTTCAATGACTGTTCAGTATCAGTGTAGGCCTTAGACTATTATAGTAACAATAACAGTATAGGCAATAGCCCATTATAGTAACAGTAACAGAAATGCAAACAGAAGTCCAACCCATCCATCCTCTACACTCCATGTGGGGATAAAATCAACCCACCCATCCCTACACTGTGACAGCCCAAAATAGACCCTAGCCGGAATGTGGTTTCGGGACCACAAAACCGAGGCATAACAATAATTTAAAATTTATTTTGATGCCTATAATATGTGAGTATTCATGTATGACATTTTTTGATGATTGATTTAGTGTTATAAAGGTGAATTTCACTAGAAAGGACTTGTGTGAGAAAATTTAGAATTTGAGATAGGCAAATGTGGAAGTGGCCTATTGATGCACACTAGGAAATGTTGTCCTTGCATGTCAAATTCCCCAAATTTGACTATAGTGGCCGGCCATGGTGATGAATATGGGCAAAAGAAAACATGTCTTAAACATGTTTTGCTAGTGGTGCATGTTAGAAATAATAAAATAAGAGTATGGAAAAAAAAAAGGAAAAAAAAAATGTTCATCTTTCCCCATAGCTCTTGGCCGAATGTCCTAAGGAAAGAAAAGAAAAATTTTGCTCATCCATTTTCACTTCTTGGCCGAAAATACTAAGGAAAAAGGGGGAGGATTTTTGCTTCATGCTTGGTTTGGAAGAGATCTAGAAGGAGATTTGGCTAAGTTTGCATCAAGATTAAGGTATGTATGAGGTTGTGTTAGGAGTTTCATGCATGACTTGGTTGCTAACTTGATGTGCATGTTAGCCATGGCTCAAATCTTTGTTATGCCATGGAAATGGTATTTGGCCAAAGTTGTTATGGTGATAAAGCCATTGCATGCTAAGTGTGAAGCTTGATGATGATGCATGCAATGATGGATTTTCTACTCATGAGTAAGATTTTGAGTTTTCTCTTTGTTTTATCATGATTGAAGTTGAAAAGGAGCATGATTGTCATATTCGCCATGATGCATTCTTGAGCATGATTCATGCTTCTTGCATGTTAGTTAAAATTTGTGTTTTGGATGGCTATGGACACCTTGAAACTTCGCCATGCTCATATATGCATATATATGATTGCACATTATGTTTTGGTTATGAACTAAGTGATGAATATATTGGTTTAAAGAAGAAGATGTGGAAGAATGCTTGTGAAATTGCAAGCACAATTGCCTAGCACACATGTAGGTGCTTGATGCTATATTATAAGTTTTGGGCCACAATGTGCAAAGCATTAATTAGTAAATTGCATGCTGTTTTGTGAGGTATTAAGTGCAAAATTGACCTCAACATGTACATGAATATTCGGCCTTGGGTAGCCTATTGAAGGCCTTAGCATTTCCTTGATGCTCAAATAAATTGTATTGAATTGCTTGATGTAGTATAAAATGTGCATGACCATTGTGTATTCAAGCTAAAGAGTGGCCATATGACCATTTAAAATCCTTGTCATATTCGGCCATAAGCAAGCACAATGAGGTTTTAATAAATTGAATTTGTTTGAATTAGCTCAAGAGCTAAGAGGGAGCTAAGAGGGCCACAATTGGACAAGGGGAAGGAAAAGGTGATCGAATAGCCGAAAAAGCCGTTCGACAACATCCGAGGTAAGTCCTCAAGAAGTGACCTTACTTGAATTATGTGAGATGAAATATGGATGTGTATGATTATTGATTATGTGTGTATGAGCATTTGAATTCCACCGGCTAAGTCCCAAGGCGAATATGCTAATGATTATAATTGTGTTTGAGCCTTAGTAACGAAAATGAAATATGTATGTCCAATGATTATTGATGTATGTGTGCATGAGAAATTGAATGATATCGGGCTAAGCCGAAGACAATTATGCTGAAATTATATCCGGTTAAGACCAAGGCAAATGTGCTAGTGGCTATATCCGGCTAAGACCAAGGCATTCGTATGAAGTTATTCTATCCGGGCTAAGACCAAGGCATTTGTGCACATGATTATATCCGGTTATATTCAAGAATCTTGGGCTGGAGGTGAGTGTTGGTTGCTGTAATGAATTCAATTAGTACACTCGGAAAGCCCAAAGGATAAGGTACGTTATATGTGCATTGGAAAGTCGACATGTTTGAGCAACATTCGCTCAATCGACTAATGAATTTCAGTTATTGAATTGATTGATGCTTTGTGAACTTATATAATGATGAAGTATGAAGTAAGAATGTGTATTAATGAAATGATGCATTTGGCTATGTGAATGTATTGCTGTAATTAGAGTTGATTATATTCCTTGAGACTTACTAAGCATAAAATGCTTACCCGCTGCTTTGGCTCTCGCTTTTCTAGATTTCGTCAAGCAATCGGATTTGGGATCGTTGAAGTCGAAGTCATCCACACTATCAAGCCTCCATTTTGGTATAAATTTTGGTTGAACTTGAGATGGCATGTATAGGACTACCCTTGTTTGTTAAATATGTTGTAATGTAAGTATGTACGGCCATGCGAAAATAGCTCGAAAAGGAAGCATGAACTTAGACTAATTGTGGGTTGTATGTATATATTTTGTGTCATGATGTGGCTATGGCTTGAAATGGGAATGTTGGTCATATGATCAGCCATTGGCATGGTTAAAATGATCATATATGAACCTATGTATGGTAAGATTAGTTGAATCATGGAGACTACCAAATAGGTAAGTCCTATCTTAAAAACAGATGCTGCCAGCTGCAGTGGCATGAATGTGAAAAATCACCAAAATTCATAGGAATGGAATTAAATAGTGAATAAGCTATGTAAATGAACCTTGATGAGTCTATTTTCATATGGAAGAAACGAAATGATCATAGGAGTTACAGGTTAAGAGATATTAAAGCTATTGTGAGACAGGGCCAGAATGGTTTCTGGGTTCCCTGTCGCAACTTTAAAAATTCACTATAAATTATCCAAAAATAATTAGGAGATATACCTTATATTTACAGATTCCATTTTGAGTCTAGTTTCATTAGAAACAAACGACACCAGCATTAAAGCCCTGTACAGAGAGATATTCAAGTTATACCGCGCGAAGGTCAGAGCAGTCGATCCCTGTAACATGGGTAACTTTAACTAATAAACTGTACCAATTGGCCCGACTAAAAATCCTAGAAATAAATCCATGGATGGATATATGAGTCTAAATTCAGGGAAAATTTACGAAACCAGTTTCCGAGTTTTGAAACTCGAGATATGATTTTAAGGCGACAGTGACGCAGTTTTCCAGCCTGACTGGAAATGTCAAATTGGTGGGCAAAAACATGTGAACTTGGCTTGTTAACCCTCGGTCCGACACGGCGATGGTCTCGGGTTTGGGGTGTTACAATTTTATTGGTATCAGAGCCACGGTTTAGTCTATTCTAGGACTACCGTGATGTGTTTGGGGTCTAGCTATACATGCCATTAAATGATGAATCGATAGTGTGATGATTTCGACAATTTGACTTTATGTTTGTTTTAGCAATGGATCCCGATCCCAACCGAGCGATAGCTGATGATGTGGAGAGTGTGGCGCTGCTCCCGCGCAAGGGACAGCGCCATGGACTCTCAACCTATGGCCAGCAATCCTAATGACGAGGCTAGGCAAGCCTTTTATAGTGTGATGAACGAATGGTTTAATCAATACATTCAACCAACACTACTGTTCCACAACCTCCATTCCCGACAAATGCAACCCCAAGACCTACAATACCTCCGTGGATGACCAAATAAGGTCGTAAGCCCCAATCGATAGGAT
This sequence comes from Gossypium arboreum, assembly GCF_025698485.1. Lineage (NCBI taxonomy): Eukaryota > Viridiplantae > Streptophyta > Magnoliopsida > Malvales > Malvaceae > Gossypium > Gossypium arboreum. The sequence continues at coordinate 62,809,261 of NC_069080.1, forward strand.
TCAAAACATGGGGCCACTGAATTTAAGGCTACGGATGATGATGATGCCGAGCGAGCTGAATTATGGTTAGATAACACTATCCGGTGCTTGATGAGCTATCCTGTACACCCGATGAGTGCTTAAAGTGTACCATCTCCTTGCTACGCGAGTCCGCCTACTATTGGTGGAGTACTCGACTTCGTGGTGCCTAGAGAGCAAGTGACTTGGGAATTCTTTCAAACCGAGTTCAAAAAAGTATATCGATCGAGATTCATCGACCAAAAGCGGAGGGAATTTCTTGATCTTAAGCAAGGTTCTATGTCCGCTATCGACTACGAACGAAAGTTTGTGAGGCTTAGCCGGTACGCACGAGAATGCATTTCGTCCGAAGCTATTATGTGTAAACGCTTCAAGGATGGGCTGAATGATGATATAAGGATGTTTGTTGGCATTCTCGAGATACGAGAGTTCGTAGTACTTGTTGAGCGAGCTTGTAAAGTCAAGAGCTTAGAAAGGAGAAACAAAAAGCTGATGTGGGGATTGGAGAATTCGAAGAGGTCCTCGGAAAGTCTCTTCAACAAGCATCGAAGAGATTTCGAGATGATGCGAGCCGGTCTAGAGGCGTTTGGGCTTTTCTAGACAAGGACGCGATCGACCCCGTGACCACACGAGTCACTTGATCGCCACAGGTGGAAATGATCGCCGAGAGAGGGCGGAGTGTCCACATTGTGGCAAATGGCATTCGGGGAGCTGTTGGTTTCGTGATCGCTCCTGCTATAAGTGTGGATCGGCCGACCACTTTATGAAGGATTGCCCGAGGATGCATGAATAGAATGTAAGTCAGAGTGCAAACCCGGGTGCTACCACTGCTCGAGGTAGGCCACCTAGAAATATGGGCAATGTCAGTGGCGGTCAGAGAGGATCTAGAGATGCTACCATCAGATCTGAGGCTCGTGCTCCTGCTAGGACTTATGCCATACGCGCACGCGAGGATGCTGCCTCTCCAGATGTTATTACCGGTACTTTCACTCTTTTCAATACAAATGTAATTGCTTTGATTGACCCTGGTTCTACTCATTCATATATATGTGAAACCTTAGCATCCAGTAAGACTTTGCCCATTGAGTCTACTGAGTTTGTAATTCGGGTGTCAAACCCCTTGTGTAACACCCCGAACCCGAGACCATCGCCGGTGTCGGACACGAGGGGTTAGCAAGCCAAGTTCACTTGTTTTGCCCATCCATTGGACATTTCCAGTCAGGCTGGAAAAACTGCGTCACTGTCGCCTTAAAAATCATATCTCTAGTTTCAAAACTCGGAAACTGGTTTCGTAAATTTTCCCTGAATTTAGACTCATATATCCATCCATGGATTTATTTCTAGAATTTTTGGTCGGGCCAATTGGTACAGTTTATTAGTTAAAGTCACCCATGTTACAGGGATCGACTGCTCTGACCTTCGCGCGGTATAACTTGAATATCTCTCTGTACAGGGCTTTAATGTTGGTGCCGTTTGTTTCTAATGAAACTAGACTCAAAATGGAATCTGTACATATAAGGTATGTCTCCTAATTCTTTCTGGATAATTTATAGTAAATTTTAAAGTTGCGACAGGGAACCCAGAAACCGTTCTGGCCCTGTCTTACAATAGCTTTAATATCTCTTAACATGTAACTCCTATGACCATTTCGTTTCTTCCATATGAAAATAGACTCATCAATGTTCATTTACATAGCTGATTCACTATTTAATACCATTCCTAGAAATTTTGGTGATTTTTCACATTCACGTTACTGCAGCTGGCAGCATCTGTTTTAAGGTAGGTCTTACCTATTTTGTAGTCTCCATGAACCAACTAGTCTTGCCTTACATAGGTCCACATATGATCATTTTAACCATGCCAATGGCTGATCATGTGACCAACATTCCCATTTCCAATTCATAGTCACATCATGACACCATATATATATATACAAACCGCAAATAGTTTAAGTTGATACTTCACTATTACGAGCCATTTTCGCATGGCCGCATACATATACATCATAACATATTTAAACCAACAAGGGTAGTCCTATACATGCCATTTCAAGTTCAACCAAGAATTTATACCAAAATGGGGGCTTGATAGTGTGGATGACTTCGACTTCAACGATCCCGAATCCGATTGCTATCGAGCGAAATCTAGAAAACCGAGAGCCAAAGCAATGAGTAAGCATTTTATGCTTAGTAAGTCTCAAGGAATATAATCAACTCTAATTACAGCAATACATTCACATAGTTAAATGCATCATTTCATTAATGCACATTCACATAATCATACTTACTTCACCATCCCAACTCCTATGTTCATACACAAATAACGGCTTCATTAAGGCTGATAACTCGTTCCATCATAGGAGCGGATATTCACACGCCTTACTCCTAGCCCGCAGCACACACCGCACTTACCTTGTCATTGGGAATTTTCACAATTGCATTAGCTGAAATTTTCCAGCAAGCTTATAATTTTCAAATCACATACCTTCGAGTTTAACCGGATGTCGCTACTCGATCAATCGCCGGGACATAGCCGGTTATGGTAACCCGCACCAAGGCCTCACGGACTTAACCCGGATATCACGATTTGCACAAATGCCTTCGGTCTTAGCCCGGATAGAATGACTCGCACGAATGCCTTCGGTCTTAGCCCGGATGTAGCCACTAGCACAATTGCCTTCGGTCTTAACCCGTTATAATTTCCAGCATAATTGTCTTCGGGCTTAGCCCGGATATCATTCAATTTCTCATGCACACATACATCAATAATCATTGGACATACATATTTATTTTCGTTATTAACGCTCAAACACAATTATAATCACTAACATAATCGTCATGGACTTAGCCCGGTATCATTCAATACTCATACACACATAAATTAGTAATCAATACATCCATATTTCATTCCACATAATTCAAGTAAGGTCACTTCTTGAGGACTTACCTCGGATGTTGTCGAACGGCTTTTACGGCTATTCGATTACTTTTTCCTTCCCCTTGTCCAATTGTGGCCCTCTTAGCTCTTGAGCTAATTTAAACAAATTCAATTTATCAAAACCTCATTGTGCTAGCTTATGGCCGAATATGACAAGGAATTTAAATGGTCATATGGCCACCCTTTAGCTTGAATACACAATGGTCATGCACATTTTATACTACATCAAGCAATTCAATACAATTTATTCGAGCATCAAGGAAAAGCTAAGGCCTTCAATAGGCTACCCAAGGCCAATATACTTGTCCATGTTGAGGCCAATTATTCACTTAATACCACACAAAACAGCATGCATTTTACTAGTTAATGCTTTGCATATTGTAGCTCAAAACTTACAATATAGCATCAAGCACTCATATGTGTGCTAGGCAAATGTGCTTACAATTTCACAATTATTCTTCAACATCTTCTTCTTTAAACAAACTTATTCATCACTTCCTTCATAACCAAAACATCATGTGCAAACATATATATACATATATGAGCATGGCCAATTTCAAGGTGTCCATAGCCATCCAAAACACAAATTTTAACTAACATGCAAGAAGCATGAACCATGCTCATGAATGCATCATGGCGAATATGACAATCATGCTCCTTTTCAACTTCAATCATGATAAAACAAAAGAAAGCTCAAAATCTTACTCAAGAGTAGACAATCCATCATTGCATGCATCATCATCAAGCTTCACACTTAGCATGCAATGGCTTTATCACCATAACAACTTTGGCCAAATACCATTTCCATGGCTTAACAAAGATTTGAGCCATGGCTAACATGCACATCAAGTTAGCAACCAAAACATGCATGAAACTCCTAACACAACCTCATACATACCTTAATCTTGATGCAAACTTAGCCAAATCTCCTTCTAGATCTCTTCCAAACCAAGCATGAAGCAAAATCCTCCTTCTTCCTTAGTTTTGGCTCAAAGAAAGGATGAACAAAATTTTTTCTTTCCTTCTCTACAACTCACGGCAATGGGGGATTACCACACTCACACACATTTTTTTTTTCATTTTTTATCACCCATACACCTTTGTTTATTATTTCACCCTAATGCACCAACAAAACATGTTTCATGACATGTTTAGCCCATCCTCCTTGTCATGGCCGCCACCACCTATAAAGGGGGAATTTGACATGCAAGTCCATTATTTTGCATGCATGCTTTAATTAGTCATCACACATTTCCTATCATACTTTCAAAGTTCATTACTAAGTCCTTTCTTGTGGAATTCACCCTTATAACACTAAATCAATCATCATAAAATGTCATACATGAGCACACACATATTATAGGCATCAAAATAAATTTTAATTATTTTATGCCTCGGTTTTGTGGTCCCGAGACCACCTTCCGACTAGGGTCAATTTTGGGCTGTCACAACTCTCCCCACTTAAGAAATTTTCGTCCCGAAAATCTTACCGTAAATAGGTTTGGATATCGCTCTTTCATAGAGTTCTCGGTCTCCCAAGTAGCTTCTTCTATCCCGTGCTTGAGCCATAACACTTTTACTAGCGGAACCCGCTTGTTTCACAACTCTTTCACTTCTCGTGATAGGATACGAATCGATTCTTCCTCATAACTCATATTAGCTTGAATTTCAATTTCTGATGGACTAATCACGTGCGATGGATCGGATCTATAGCGTCAAAGCATCGAAACGTGAAAGACATCGTGAACCTTTTCGAGTTCGGGGCAAAATCAAACGATATGCCACCGGATCGACTCGCTCGGATATCTCATATGGCCCAACGAACCTCGGCTCAACTTGCCCTTACGGTAGAATCTGAGTATCTTTTTCCAAGGCGATACCTTGAGAAACACTTTATCACCCACCGATACTCGATATCCTTACGCTTCAGTCCGCGACGACTTCTAACGATCGGAGGCTATCTTCGACTTTCACGGATTACTTTCACTTTCTGCTCAAAGATCCCTAATCAAATCCACCCGAAAATCTTGGTTTCACCGAGCTCACCCAAAACAATGGTGTACGGCATTTACGACCGCATAAGGCCTCGTAGGGTGCCATCTTAATACTTGATTGAAAGTCGTTGTTGTGCGAATTCAATCAACGGCAAATACCGCTCCCATAAACCACTAAACTCGAGGACGCAACATCTTAACATATCCTCAAGTATCCGAATTATCCACTCGGATTGACCATCGGTTTGGGGGTGAAAGGCGGTCTTTGAAATGCAACTTGGTACCCAAAGCTTCTTGTAACTTTTTCCAAAATCGCGAGGTAAATCTCGGATCTCTATCCGACACGATGGAAATAGGCACCCGTGTAATCTCACAACCGAGAAACGTACAATTTAGCTAATTTGTCAATTGAAAAATCCGTGACGTCTGACGGGACAAAGTGGGCCGACTTAGTCAATCGATCTACCACAACCCAAACCGCATCCTTCTTACTTGTCGACAATGGCCATCCGGATACAAAGTCCATTGTGACTCGATCCCATTTCCACTCGGGTATCGTGATTGGTCAAGTAATCCTAAAGGCACCGATGTTCCGCTTTCACTTGTTGACATATTAAACATCTCAAACAAAGTCGGAGATGTCTCGCTTCATACCATGCCACCAAAACCGACGTTTCAAATCATTGTACATCTTCGTACTCCCGGTGGATTGCCATTCGCTACAATGGGCTTTATTCAGAATTATCGAAATGAGTTCAATTCTTTGGAACACACAGACGACTTTTGAACCTCAAACAATCGTCATCATCGATTTGAAACTCAAATCCTTGTTTGGAACACACTCACGGCGCTTTTGCGACCAACTCGTCGTCGACTTTCTCGAGCTTCTCGAATTTGATGTATCAATAGTGGTTTGGCTTTCAATTCAGCTACTAACACACTATCGGATCGAATGCACAAGTGCACGCTCATCGCTCGTAAAGCGAATAATGATTTACGACTCAAGGCATCCGCAACCACATTCGCCTTTCCCGGTGATAGTCAATGACCAGCTCGTAATCCTTTAACAGCTCGAGCCAACGCCTTTGTCACAGATTTAAGTCTCTTTGGATCATCAAATATTTGAGACTTTTGTGATCCGAGTATACATGGCACCTTTCACCAAATAAGTAATGTCACCAAATCTTTAAGGCGAATACGATGGCGGCCAATTCGAGATCATGAGTCGGATAATTTTTCTCATGTGGCTTTAATTGCCTCGACGATAGGCCACAACTCGACCTTCTTGCATTAATACGCAACCTAACCCAAGTAGAGAGGCGTCGCTATAGATGACAAGCTCTTTCTTGGACTCGGGTTGCACTAGAATTGGGGCTTCACCAAATAAGTTTTCATTGATCGAAACTTTTTGGCATTTCTCCGTCCATTCGAACTTAACATCCTTTTGGAGTAGCCGTCATCGGCGTGGCTATCGTTGAGAAGCCTTTACAAATCGTTTAATAACCTAAGAAGCCCCAAAAAGCTCGAACCTCGAGAATATTTCTGAGGCTTCCAATTAAGTATGGCTGAAATTTTATTCGGTCGACTCGAATACCGATGCAGATACCACATGACCCAAGAAGCTAACCTCTCTTAACCGAACTCACACTTGTCGAACTTAGCATATAATTGCTTATCCCGTAAAATTTGCAAGACTAACCGCAGTGTTCAATGTTCGGTCTCATTTCTTGAATAGGCCAAGATGTCATCAATGAACACGACTACTTAATCGATCCAAATATGGTCTAAAGATCCGATTCATTAAATCCATAAATACCGTAGGGCATTAGTGAGCCCAAACGGCATCACTAGGAACTCATAGTGACCATATCTCGCTCAAGGCGCCTTGGGTACGTCCAAATCTCGGATTCGCAATTGATAATAGCCCGATCTCAAATCTATTTTCGAGAACACCGAGGCTCCCTTTAGTTGATCGAACAAGTCATCGATACGTGGCAACGGATATTTGTTCTTTATTATCGCTTTATTAAGTCGACGATAATCGATGCACAGTACCGCATGGTTCCATCCTTCTTTTCACGAACAACACCGGCGCACCCTAAGGCGAAAAACTCGGCGAGCAAAACCTCTATCCACCAATTCTTGCAACCGAGCTTCCAACTCCTTTAATTCCATTGGTGCCATACGATACGGAGCTATCGAAATTGGAGTGGTACCGGTACCAATTCGATGCCAAATTCTATTTCCGAATTGGTAAACCCGCAATTCTTCGGGAAAACATCCGGTATTCACAAACCACGACACAGATTCGGGTTTCTTTTCGATTCCTTGTCATCGAAAGCACGACGCAAGGTACGCCGCACTCTTTTCTTACATATTTTCGGCCAACATTGCGATATTATAGTCGGCAACCCCTTTAAGTCCGTAGACTTAACCCGAATTATCTCGTTATTCGCAAGACCTCAAATCGATAGTCTTGCTTTTGCAATTTACGACCGCATCGTGCATGGTCAACCCATTCAAACCAAGAATAACGTCAATTCATCGAACGGCAAAAGCATCAAGTCCGCCGAAACAAGAACCTCGAACACTAGGGGACTTTTCTTGCACACTTTGTTGACAAGCACGTAATGACCCAAGGGTTTGACACCGAATTACAAACTCGAGAGACTCAATAGGCAAAGTCTTCTTTGGATGCTAAGGTTTCACATATATAAGATTGAGTAGAACCGTGGTCAATCAAAGCAATCACATTAGTATTGAAAAGAGTGAAAGCACCGTAATGACATCCGGAGAGGCAAGATCCTCGCGCGTCAGATGGCATAAGTCCTCGCAGGAGCACGAGCCTCGGATCCGATGGTAGCATCTCTAGATCCTCTCGACCGCCAACGACATTGCCCATATTTCTAGGTGGCCTACCTCGGCGATGGTAGCACCCGAGTTTCCACTCGACTCACATTCTGCTCAAGCATCCTCGGGCAATCCTTCCTAAAGTGGTCGGCCGATCCACACTTATAGCAGAGCGATCACGAAACCAACAGCCTCCCGAATGCCATTTGCCACAATGTTGACACTCCGCCTCTCTCGGCGATCATTTCCACCATCGGCGATCGAAGTGACTAGTGTGGTCACAGGGGTCGATCGCGTCCTCGTCTAGAAAAGCCCAAAGCGCCTCTAGACCAGTTCACATCATCTCGAAATCTCTTGATGCCTATTGAAGAGACTTTCCGAGGACCTCTTCGAATTCTCCGGTTCCCACATCAGCTTTTTGTTTCTCCTTTCTAAGCTCTTCGACTTTACAAGCTCGCTCAACAAGTACTACGATCTCTCGTATTTCGAGAATGCCAACGAACATCCTTATATCATCATTCAGCCCATCCTCGAGCGCTTACACATAATAGCTTCGGACGAAATGCATTCTCGCGTGTATCGGCTAAGCCTCACAAATTTTCGCTCATAGTCGGTAACCGACATAGAACCTTGCTTAAGATCAAGAAATTCCTTCGCTTTTGGTCGATGAATCTCGATCGATATACTTTTTTTTTTTCGAACTTGGTTTGAAGGAATTCCCAAGTCACTTGCTCTCTAGGTACCACGAAGTCGAGTACTCCACCAATAGTAGGTGGAATCACGTAGCAAGGAGATGGTACACTTTAAGCACTCATCGGTGTACAAGATAGCTCATCGAGCACCCGGATAGTGTTGTCCAACCAAAATTCAGCTCGTTCGCATCATCATCATCCGTAGCTTTAAATTCAGTGGCCCCATGTTTTCGAATCCTATCGATCGGGGCTTACTTGACCTTATTTGGTCGATTCTATCGGAGGTATTGTAGGTGCGGGGTTGCATTTGTCGGGAATGGAGGTTGTGGGACAGTAGTGTTAGTTCGAATGTATTGATTAAACCATTCGCTCATCACACTATAAAAGGCTTGCCTAGCCTCATCATTCGGATTGTTGGCCATAGGTTGAGAGTCCGCCGCGCTGTCCCTTGTGCGGAGCAGCGCCACACTCTCCACATCATCAGCTATTGCTCGGTTGGGATCGGGATCCATTGCTATAAACAAACTCAAAGTCAAATTGTCGAAATCACCACACTATCGATTCATCATTTAATGGCATGTATAGCTAGACCCCAAACACCTCACGGTAGTCCTAGAATCGACTAAACCGTGGCTCGATACCAATAAAATTGTAACACCCGAACCCGAGACCATCGCCGGTGTCGGACACGAGGGGTTAGCAAGCCAAGTTCACTTGTTTTTCCCATCCATTGGACATTTCCAGTCAGGCTGGAAAAACTGTGTCACTGTCGCCTTAAAAATCATATCTCTAGTTTCAAAACTCGGAAACTGGTTTCATAAATTTTCCTGAATTTAGACTCATATATCCATCCATGGATTTATTTCTAGAATTTTGGTCGGGCCAATTGGTACAGTTTATTAGTTAAAGTCACCCATGTTACAGGGATCGACTGCTCTGACCTCCGCGCGGTATAACTTGAATATCTCTCTGTACAGGGCTTTAATGCTGGTTCCGTTTGTTTCTAATGAAACTAGACTCAAAATGGAATCTGTACATATAAGGTATGTCTCCTAATTCTTTCTGGATAATTTATAGTAAATTTTAAAGTTGCGACAGGGAACCCAGAAACCGTTCTGGCCCTGTCTTACAATAGCTTTAATATCTCTTAACATGTAACTCCTATGACCATTTCGTTTCTTCCATATGAAAATAGACTCATCAATGTTCATTTACATAGCTGATTCACTATTTAATACCATTCCTACAAATTTTGGTGATTTTTCACATTCACGTTACTGCAGCTGGCAGCATCTGTTTTAAGGTAGGTCTTACCTATTTTGTAGTCTCCATGAACCAACTAGTCTTGCCTTACATAGGTCCACATATGATCATTTTAACCATGCCAATGGCTGATCATGTGACCAACATTCCCATTTCCAATTCATAGTCACATCATGACACCATATATATATATACAAACCGCAAATAGTTTAAGTTGATACTTCACTATTACGAGCCATTTTCGCATGGCCGTACACATATACATCATAACATATTTAAACCAACAAGGGTAGTCCTATACATGCCATTTCAAGTTCAACCAAGAATTTATACCAAAATGGGGGCTTGATAGTGTGGATGACTTCGACTTCAACGATCCCGAATCCGATTGCTATCGAGCGAAATCTAGAAAACCGAGAGCCAAAGCAATGAGTAAGCATTTTTATGCTTAGTAAGTCTCAAGGAATATAATCAACTCTAATTACAGCAATACATTCACATAGTTAAATGCATCATTTCATTAATGCACATTCACATAATCATACTTAGTTCACCATCCCAACTCTTATGTTCATACACAAATAACGGCTTCATTAAGGCCGATAACTCGTTCCATCATAGGAGCGGATATTCACACGCTCTTACTCCTAGCCCGCAAAGCACACACCGCACTTACCTTGTCATTGGGAATTTTCACAATTGCATTAGCTGAAATTTTCCAGCAAGCTTATAATTTTCAAATCACATACCTTCGGAGTTTAACCGGATGTCGCTACTCGATCAATCGCCTTCGGGACATAGCCCGTTATGGTAACCCACACCAAGGCCTCACGGACTTAACCCGGATATCACGATTTGCACAAATGCCTTCGGTCTTAGCCCGGATAGAATGACTTCGCATACGAATGCCTTGGTCTTAGCCCGGATGTAGCCACTAGCACAATTGCCTTCGGTCTTAACCGGTTATAATTTCCAGCATAATTGTCTTCGGCTTAGCCCGGATATCATTCAATTTCTCATGCACACATACATCAATAATCATTGGACATACATATTTATTTTCGTTACTAAGGCTCAAACACAATTATAATCACTAACATAATCGCCTTCGGGACTTAGCCCGGTATCATTCAATACTCATACACACATAAATTAGTAATCAATACATCCATATTTCATTCCACATAATTCAAGTAAGGTCACTTCTTGAGGACTTACCTCGGATGTTGTCGAACGGCTTTTACGGCTATTCGATTACTTTTTCCTTCCCCTTGTCCAATTGTGGCCCTCTTAGCTCTTGAGCTAATTCAAACAAATTCAATTTATCAAAACCTCATTGTGCTAGCTTATGGCCGAATATGACAAGGAATTTAAATGGTCATATGGCCACCCTTTAGCTTGAATACACAATGGTCATGCACATTTTATACTACATCAAGCAATTCAATACAATTTATTCGAGCATCAAGGAAAAGCTAAGGCCTTCAATAGGCTACCCAAGGCCGAATATACTTGTCCATGTTGAGGCCAATTATTCACTTAATACCACACAAAAACAGCATGCATTTTACTAGTTAATGCTTTGCATATTGTAGCTCAAAACTTACAATATAGCATCAAGCACTCATATGTGTGCTAGGCCGAATGTGCTTACAATTTCACAATTATTCTTCAACATCTTCTTCTTTAAACAAACTTATTCATCACTTCCTTCATAACCAAAACATCATGTGCAAACATATATATACATATATGAGCATGGCGAATTTCAAGGTGTCCATAGCCATCCAAAACACAAATTTTAACTAACATGCAAGAAGCATGAACCATGCTCATGAATGCATCATGGCGAATATGACAATCATGCTCCTTTTCAACTTCAATCATGATAAAACAAAAGAAAGCTCAAAATCTTACTCAAGAGTAGACAATCCATCATTGCATGCATCATCATCAAGCTTCACACTTAGCATGCAATGGCTTTATCACCATAACAACTTTGGCCAAATACCATTTCCATGGCTTAACAAAGATTTGAGCCATGGCTAACATGCACATCAAGTTAGCAACCAAAACATGCATGAAACTCCTAACACAACCTCATACATACCTTAATCTTGATGCAAACTTAGCCAAATCTCCTTCTAGATCTCTTCCAAACCAAGCATGAAGCAAAAATCCTCCTTCTTCCTTAGTTTTGGCTCAAAGAAAGGATGAACAAAATTTTTTCTTTCCTTCTCTACAACTCACGGCAATGGGGGGATTACCACACTCACACACATTTTTTTTTCATTTTTTATCACCCATACACCTTTGTTTATTATTTCACCCTAATGCACCAACAAAACATGTTTCATGACATGTTTAGCCCATCCTCCTTGTCATGGCCGCCACCACCTATAAAGGGGAATTTGACATGCAAGTCCATTATTTTGCATGCATGCTTTAATTAGTCATCACACATTTCCTATCATACTTTCAAAGTTCATTACTAAGTCCTTTCTTGTGGAATTCACCCTTATAACACTAAATCAATCATCATAAAATGTCATACATGAGCACACACATATTATAGGCATCAAAATAAATTTTTAATTATTTTTATGCCTCGGTTTTGTGGTCCCGAGACCACCTTCCGACTAGGGTCAATTTTGGGCTGTCACACCTTGGGTCATTACGTGCTTGTTAACAAAGTGTGCAAGAAAAGTCCCCTAGTGTTCGGAGGTTCTTGTTTTCCGGCGGACTTAATGCTTTTGCCATTCGATGAGTTCGATGTTATTCTTGGTTTGGATTGGTTGACCATGCACGATGCGGTTGTAAATTGCAAGAGCAAGACTATCGATTTGAGGTGCTTGCGAATAATGAAATAATTCGGGTTGAGTCCACGGACTTAAAGGGTTGCCACCGTAATATCGTGATGTTGGCCCGTAAATATGTAAGAAAAGGGTGCGGCGTACCTTGCGACGTACTCGATGACAAGGAATCGAGAAGAAACCCGAATCTGTGCCCGTGGTTTGTGAATACCGGATGTTTTCCCAAGAATTGCCGGGTTTACCACCTGTTCGGAAATAGAATTTGGCATCGAATTGGTACCGTACCACTCCAATTTCGATAGCTCCGTATCGTATGGCACCAACGGAATTAAAGGAGTTGAAAGCTCGCTTGCAAGAATTGGTGGATAGAGGTTTTGCTCGCCTCGAGTTTTTCGCCTTGGGGTGCGCCGGTGTTGTTCGTGAAGAAGAAGGATGGAACCATGCGATCAGATCGACTATCGTCGACTTAACAAAGCGACGATAAAGAACAAATATCCGTTGCCACGTATTGATGACTTGTTCGATCAATCAAGGAGCCTCGGTGTTCTCAAAATAGATTTGAGATCGGGCTACTATCAATTGCGAATCCGAGATTCAGACGTGCCCAAGACGCCTTGAACGAGATATGGTCACTATGAGTTCCCGGTGATGCCGTTTGGGCTCACTAATGCCCTACGGTATTTATGGATTTAATGAATCGAATCTTTAGACCATATTTGGATCGATTCGTAGTCGTGTTCATTGATGACATCTTGGTCTATTCAAGAAATGAGACCGAACATGCTGAACACCGCGGTTAGTGCTGCAAATTTTACGGGACAAGCAATTATATGCTAAGTTCAGCAAGTGTGAGTTACGGTTAAGAGAGGTTAGCTTCTTGGGTCATGTGGTATTCAGACGGGTATTCGAGTCGATTCAAATAAAATTTCAGCCATACTAAATTGGAAGCCTCAGAAATATTAATGAGGTTCAAGCTTTTTGGGGCTTGCTTAGGTTATTACCGACGATTTGTAAAAGGCTTCTCAACGATAGCCACGCCGATGACGAAGCTACTCCAAAAGGATGTTAAGTTCGAATGGACGGAGAAATGCCAAAAAAGTTTCGATCAACTGAAAACTTATTTGACTGAAGCCCCAATTCTAGTGCAACCCGAGTCCGGCAAGGAGTTTGTTATCTATAGCGACGCCTCTCTACTTGGGTTAGGTTGCGATTAATGCAAGAAGGTCGAGTTGTGGCCTATGCGTCGAGGCAATTAAAGCCACATGAGAAAAATTATCCGACTCATGATCTCGAATTGGCCGCCATCGTATTCGCCTTAAAGATTTGGCGACATTACTTATTTGGTGAAAGGTGCCATGTATACTCGGATCACAAAAGTCTCAAGTATTTGATGACCCAACGAGACTTAAATCTGCGACAAAGACGTTGGCTCGAGCCGTTAAAGGATTATGAGCTGATCATTGACTATCACCCGGAAAGGCGAATGTGGTTGCGGATGCCTTGAGTCGTAAATCGTTATTCACTTTACGAGCGATGAATCGCACTTGTCTATCCGATCCGACAAGGTGTGTTAGTGGCTGAAATGAAAGCCAAACCATTATTGACACACCAAATTCGAGAAGCTCGTAAAGTCGATGACGAGTTGGTTGCAAACGCGGCCGCGTGTGTTCCAACAAGGACTCGGAGTTTCAAATCGACGATGACGATTGTTTGAGGTTCAAAAGTCGTCTGTGTGTCCCAAAGAATTGAACTCATTTCGATAATTCAATGAAGCCCATTGTAGCCGAATGGCAATCCACCCGGGAGTACGAAGATGTACAATGATTTGAAACGTCGATTTTGGTGGCATGGTATGAAGCGAGACATCTCGACTTTGTTTCAAGATGTTTAATATGTCAACAAGTGAAAGCGGAACATCGGTGCCTTCGAGATTACTTGACCAATCACGATACCCGAGTGGAAATGGGATCGAGTCACAATGGACTTTGTATCCGGACCGCCATTGTCGACAAGTAAGAAGGATGCGGTTTGGGTCGTGGTAGATCGATTGACTAAGTCGGCCCACTTTGTCCCCGTCGCACGGATTTTCAATGGACAAATTAGCGGAATTGTACGCTTCTCGATTGTGAAATTACACGGGTGCCTATTTCTATCGTGTCGGATAGAGATCCGAGATTTACCTCGCGATTTTGGAAAAAGTTGCAAGAAGCTTTGGGTACCAAGTTGCATTTCAGCACCGCCTTTCACCCCCAAACCGATGGTCAATCCGAGCGGATAATTCAGATACTTGAGGATATGTTAAGATGTTGCGTCCTCGAGTTTAGTGGTTCATGGGAACGGTATTTGCCGTTGATTGAATTCGCTTACAACAACAGCTTTCAATCAAGTATTAAGACGGCACCCTACGAGGCTTTGTACGGGCGTAAATGCCGTACACCATTGTTTTGGACTGAGCTTGGTGAAAGCAAGATTTTCGGGGTGGATTTGATTAGGGATGCTGAATGAAAAGTGAAAGTAATCCGTGAAAGTTTGAAGATAGCCTTCGATCGTCGAAGTCGTGACGCGGATATGAAGCGTAAGGATATCGAGTATCGTGGGTGATAAAGTGTTTCTCAAGGTATCGCTTTGGAAAAAGATACTCGTGTTCGGTAGTAAGGGCAAGTTGAGCCCGAGGTTCATTGGGCCATATGAGATATCGAGCGAGTCGGTCCAAGGGCATATCGTTTGATTTTGCCCCTGAACTCAAAAAGGTTCACGATGTCTTCCACGCTTCGTTGCTTTCGACGTTATAGATCCGATCCATTGCACGTGATTAGTCCATCGAAATTGAAATTCAAGCTAATATGAGTTATGAGGAAGAACCGATTCGTATCCTATCACGAGAAGTGAAAGAGTTATAAACAAGCGGGTTCCGCTAGTGAAAGTGTTATGGCTCAAGCACGGATAGAAGAAGCTACTTGGGAGACCGAGAACTCTATGAGAGAGCGATATCCGAACCTATTTATCGGTAAGATTTTCGGGACGAAAATTCCTTAAGAGGGGGAGTTGTGACAGCCCAAAATAGACCCTAGCCGAATGTGGTTTCGGGACCACAAAACCGAGGCATAACAATAATTTAAAATTTATTTCGATGCCTATAATATGTGAGTATTCATGTATGACATTTTTTGATGATTGATTTAGTGTTATAAAGGTGAATTTCACTAGAAAGGACTTGTGTGAGAAAATTTAGAATTGAGATAGGCAAATGTGGAAGTGGCCTATTGATGCACACTAGGAAATGTTGTCCTTGCATGTCAAATTCCCCAAATTTGACTATAGTGGCCGGCCATGGTGATGAATATGGGCAAAAGAAAACATGTCTTAAACATGTTTTGCTAGTGGTGCATGTTAGAAATAATAAAATAAGAGTATGGAAAAAAAAAGGAAAAAAAAAATGTTCATCTTTCACCATAGCTCTTGGCCGAATGTCCTAAGGAAAGAAAAGAAAAATTTTGCTCATCCATTTTCACTTCTTGGCCGAAAATACTAAGGAAAAAGGGGGAGGATTTTTGCTTCATGCTTGGTTTGGAAGAGATCTAGAAGGAGATTTGGCTAAGTTTGCATCAAGATTAAGGTATGTATGAGGTTGTGTTAGGAGTTTCATGCATGACTTGGTTGCTAACTTGATGTGCATGTTAGCCATGGCTCAAATCTTTGTTATGCCATGGAAATGGTATTTGGCCAAAGTTGTTATGGTGATAAAGCCATTGCATGCTAAGTGTGAAGCTTGATGATGATGCATGCAATGATGGATTTTCTACTCATGAGTAAGATTTTGAGTTTTCTTTGTTTTATCATGATTGAAGTTGAAAAGGAGCATGATTGTCATATTCGCCATGATGCATTCTTGAGCATGATTCATGCTTCTTGCATGTTAGTTAAAATTTGTATTTTGGATGGCTATGGACACCTTGAAAATTGCCATGCTCATATATGCATATATATGATTGCACATTATGTTTTGGTTATGAACTAAGTGATGAATATATTGGTTTAAAGAAGAAGATGTGGAAGAATGCTTGTGAAATTGCAAGCACAATTCGCCTAGCACACATGTAGGTGCTTGATGCTATATTATAAGTTTTAAACAATGTGCAAAGCATTAATTAGTAAATTGCATGCTGTTTTGTGAGGTATTAAGTGCAAAATTGACCTCAACATGTACATGAATATTCGCCTTGGGTAGCCTATTGAAGGCCTTAGCATTTCCTTGATGCTCAAATAAATTGTATTGAATTGCTTGATGTAGTATAAAATGTGCATGACCATTGTGTATTCAAGCTAAAGAGTGGCCATATGACCATTTAAAATCCTTGTCATATTCGGCCATAAGCAAGCACAATGAGGTTTTAATAAATTGAATTTGTTTGAATTAGCTCAAGAGCTAAGAGGGCCACAATTGGACAAGGGAAGGAAAAGGTGATCGAATAGCCGAAAAAGCCGTTCGACAACATCCGAGGTAAGTCCTCAAGAAGTGACCTTACTTGAATTATGTGAGATGAAATATGGATGTGTATGATTATTGATTACGTGTGTATGAGCATTTGAATTCCACCCGGGCTAAGTCCCGAAGGCGAATATGCTAATGATTATAATTGTGTTTGAGCCTTAGTAACGAAAATGAAATATGTATGTCCAATGATTATTGATGTATGTGTGCATGAGAAATTGAATGATATCGGGCTAAGCCCAAGACAATTATGCTGGAAATTATATCCGGTTAAGACCAAGGCAAATGTGCTAGTGGCTATATCCGGGCTAAGACCAAGGCATTCGTATGAAGTTATTCTATCCGGGCTAAGACCAAGGCATTTGTGCACATGATTATATCCGGTTATATTCAAGAATCTTGGGCTGGAGGTGAGTGTTGGTTGCTGTAATGAATTCAATTAGTACACTCGGAAAGCCCAAAGGATAAGGTACGTTATATGTGCATTGGAAAGTCGACATGTTTGAGCAACATTCGCTCAATCGACTAATGAATTTCAGTTATTGAATTGATTGATGCTTTGTGAACTTATATAATGATGAAGTATGAAGTAAGAATGTGTATTAATGAAATGATGCATTTGGCTATGTGAATGTATTGCTGTAATTAGAGTTGATTATATTCCTTGAGACTTACTAAGCATAAAATGCTTACCCCGCTGCTTTGGCTCTCGCTTTTCTAGATTTCGTCAAGCAATCGGATTTGGGATCGTTGAAGTCAAGTCATCCACACTATCAAGCCTCCATTTTGGTATAAATTTTGGTTGAACTTGAGATGGCATGTATAGGACTACCCTTGTTTGTTAAATATGTTGTAATGTAAGTATGTACGGCCATGCTAAAATGGCTCGAAAAGGAAGCATGAACTTAGACTAATTGTGGGTTGTATGTATATATTTTGTGTCATGATGTGGCTATGGCTTGAAATGGGAATGTTGGTCATATGATCAGCCATTGGCATGGTTAAAATGATCATATATGAACCTATGTATGGTAAGACTAGTTGAATCATGGAGACTACCAAATAGGTAAGTCCTATCTTAAAACAGATGCTGCCAGCTGCAGTGGCATGAATGTGAAAAATCACCAAAATTCATAGGAATGGAATTAAATAGTGAATAAGCTATGTAAATGAACCTTGATGAGTCTATTTTCATATGGAAGAAACGAAATGGTCATAGGAGTTACAGGTTAAGAGATATTAAAGCTATTGTGAGACAGGGCCAGAATGGTTTCTGGGTTCCCTGTCGCAACTTTAAAAATTCACTATAAATTATCCAAAAAGAATTAGGAGATATACCTTATATTTACAGATTCCATTTTGAGTCTAGTTTCATTAGAAACAAACGACACCAGCATTAAAGCCCTGTACAGAGAGATATTCAAGTTATACCGCACGAAGGTCAGAGCAGTCGATCCCTGTAACATGGGTAACTTTAACTAATAAAATGTACCAATTGGCCCGACCAAAAATCCTAGAAATAAATCCATGGATGGATATATGAGTCTAAATTCAGGGAAAATTTACGAAACCAGTTTCCAAGTTTTGAAACTCGAGATATGATTTTTAAGGCGACAGTGACGCAGTTTTCCAGCCTGACTGGAAATGTCAAATTGGTGGGCAAAAACATGTGAACTTGGCTTGTTAACCCCTCGGGTCCGACACCGGCGATGGTCTCGGGTTTGGGGTGTTACATACACTCCAAATATAACACCGGTTGCGACACTAAACAGTATTTCCAGTAGAGCTGCTATTATAGTACACTTCCTCCAAATATATCAAACCCACACCCATGCATTACGTCAGTCATAAAATCATACGTGTATGCAACATGTCATGCTCAAATACAGTAAAACATATCATAAGGGTATATCAATCATTTTACCTCATAGGGGTATAACATTCATTTCATCAGTATGGGGTCCAATCGACCCAACAGTAGGTCCACAGTCGACTCGGGCGGCCCGTGCAACCTTAACAGTCAAACAGTAAAAATGGGCCCAAAGCCCATTACACGACCCATGTGGGCCCACATGCCCGTGTGGCCTAGTAAGCCCAAAAATGGCATTGGCTGTGCGAACTACACAACTTAGCCCAATACTCTCCACACGTCTGTGCGGTTTACTTGTATGGGCCTAGGAGCCTATAGGGCCCACACGACCCATTTCGGCCCAATGTGGCCCAAAGCGACCTAAGCCCATGAACTCGCTCATGGTGGCCTCTCTTATCAAACATCCACGTTTTACGCGTTCGGACTACTACACGAACGAGCGTACGCTTGTGTAGCATTAAAGGTCATACTTTTCTGGCTTTTACCGATCTACGTTTAAGACAGTGTGTTTACACACCTGTTTGCGTAACAAATGTGCAAATGGCTCGTGTGCTTCTCACAGAAAAATTAGGCACCAATTTATTTTTCACAGAAAAATTACAAGAACCGAAATAATTGGAGATGAAGCTAAGCAAAAATCGGTCCAAGTATTCAAAAGGAAAGAGACGGAAAAAGATGCAATCGGTTAAAGGTAAATCGATTGAGAAAGGGGGAAGTAAGCAAGAGTCAAACAAAACAAATACTAATACCCAAACAAGTTTGAGAAGGGTGTTCAGCCAAAGGAAAACAAGAGAAAGAATAACCTCTAAGGTGTAGAGAGAACAGAGTAAATCGGTATACAAGGCGCTGTTGAAGAACAAAACCCAAATGACAAGTTCCCCACATGGTCACACTCAGAATTCGGCAACCAACAAAACTCCAAAGCCAAAGAAGTGAAAAAGTAACAAAAAAAAAAAACAATAGCTATCAAAATGGGAAGAAAAACCACATAATTTCGGCACCCAAAAGCCTATGACCGAATTGGCACAATGGGAAACCCACTTTCGATAAACTACTACCACTCCCTTACTCCATGATCCCCTCCTCAAATCTCTCCCCAAATATCTCCTCACAACTCTCAACCGACCAATTCAAACCCCTTTCAAACTCCTTTTAAATTTCGGCCACACACCCCCTCCCCTTCAAAGACTCCAACCGCCCACTAGATTCAGAGTTCCACTACTACTTAACTTCCTACACGACAGAGTAAGAAAAGACACCTTTATGCACAATAGGGCTCGAATTCAAGACCTACTAGCAGCAACAACATGCCACTACCCCTTGGACCAACAGGCTTTTTCTATCATACTTTACCCAATTTTATTTAACAGATGCACTGAACAGAGACAGGTTTAATTCAAGCAAAAACAAAATTTTGTACTAGGCAATGCTTGAACTCAGGACTTTTCTAACACTCCTCAAGACACTCAACCACAGAAGCAGACATGAATTTACGCAACACAATATAAAAAAATAGTTACTGAGATTTTAGGGGCGTTACAACCCCCTAAAAGAAAATTTAGGCCTTGAAATTTACCTAGTTAAAATAGATGAGGGTATTATTATGGCATCGCCCCCTCGGGTTCCCACATAGCCTCCTTATAACTGTGATTACGCCATAGCACCTTAACTAGTGGAACAAACTTCCTACTGAGAACATTCACATCACGGTCTAAAATCTGAACTGCCTCTTCCTCAAAAGTCAGGTCTGGCCTAACCTTAATCTCCTCAGTAGAGACTACATGCGTAGAATCAAAATGATATCACCTCAACATAGAGACGTGGAACACATCATGAATCCGGTCTAACTTTAGAGGTAACTCAAGTTGATAGGCAACTGATCCTATACGCCTTAATATACGATAGGGCCCAATGAACCTAGAGCTTAACTTTCCCTTCTGACCAAACCTCAGTACCTTCTTCTATGGCGAGACCTTGAGGAAAACTAAGTATCCCACAGAATACTCAATCTCCTTACCCTTCAAATCCACATATGACTTCCGTCTGTCAAATGTCGCCTTTAGTTGATCCCGAATCAATCTAACTTTATCCTTGGTATCAGAAATCAATTCAGGACCCAGAACTCATCGTTCACCTAACTCAGTCCAACACGAAGGAGTACGACACCTACGACCATATAACACCTCGTAAGGTGCCATCTGTATGCTAGACTGGTAGTTATTGTTATACGTAAACTCTGCTAATGGCAAGTAGTCCTCCCAATTGCCTTGGAATTCAATCACACAACCCTTTAACATGTCCTCCAGTACCTGAATCACCCTCTTTGACTTACCATATGTCTGAGGATGGAACGCAGTACTGAAGTCTAACCTTGTACCCATTGTTTCATGTAGCTTTTTTCAGAACTAGGACGAAAAACGAAGATCTCTATCAGATATTATTGAAACCGGTACCCCATGCAGTTGTACTATCTTAAACACATATAGTTTAGCCAGCTTTTGCAATGAGTAATCAGTGCGAACAAGTATGGAATGGGAAAATTTGGTCAATCGATCCACGATGACCCATACTGAATCCTTCTTAGTAGGCGGTAAGGGCAGCCCACTAACGAAGTCCATAGTCAATCTCTTCCACTTCTACAACGGAATCTTAACTGGCTGAAGCAACCTTGAGGGTAACTGATGTTCAACCTTAACCTGCTTGCAAGTAAGACACTTACTCACAAAGTTGGTAACTTCACGCTTAAGACCCGACACCAATATAATTCACGAAGGTCTTGGTACATCTTATTCCCGCTAGGATACATAGTGTAAGGACTACTTTTCGCCTTTTGCAGTATTGATCGTCTCAAATCAGTATCTTTTGGTACGCAAACTCTCCCACGAAAACAAAGTACCCCTTCACTATTCAGTCCAAAATCTAAAGTTTCCCCACTCTCTACCTGTCGAAAACGAGGACCTAGTGACTTATCCTCCAACTGTTTACTTTTAATCTATTCCATCCACCTCGGTTTAACCTGAAGTTCAGCTAATAGACTACCATCACCGAATAAGCTGAGACGACCAAACATCGCCCTCAGATCAGTCACAACCCTGCGGCTCAGTGCATCAGCTACCATATTAGCCTTACTAAGATTATATGCAATCGAACAATCATAATTCTTGAGCACCTCAATCCATCTAAGCTGCCTAAGTTTTAGCTCCTTTTGAGTGAAGGGATACTTGAGGCTCTTGTGATCCATGTAAATGATACACTCCTTACCGTACAGGTAATACCTCCAAATTTTCAGTGCAAACACTACCGCGACCAACTCCAAGTCATGTGCCTAATAGTTCACCTCATGCGTCTTAAGCTGACGAGACGCATAAGCCACAACCTTACCCCCTTGATTCAACACACATCCTAAACTGACATGTGATGCATCACTATAGACAGTGAATTCCTTTCCAGATTTAGGCTGTATTAAGACAGGGGCCTCAGTCAAAACTTTATTTAGCTTCTCAAAACTTTTCTGCTGCTTATCAGTCCAGTTAAACAGTCCTTTACACAAAAAAAATAGTCAGAGGTACAGCAATCAATGAAAAGCCCTAAACAAACCATCCATAATACCCTACCAGACCCAAAAAACTCTGAATCTCAAATACCAACTTAGGCTGCTTGCAATCCAAAACAACCTCAATTTTTTGAGGATCAACCTTAATCTCCTCAGTAGGTACAACATGTCCCAGAAATGTTACCTCTCATAACCAAAATTCACACTTGCTGAACTTAGCATACAATTTTCCTCCCTCAGAATCTGTAGAACAATTCAGAGATGTGCATCATGTTTATCTTCAATTCTCAAATACACCAGAATATCATTTATATATACCACTATGAACCGATCCAGATAAGGCTGGAACACTTGGTTCATCAAATCCATAAAAGTCGCTGGTGCATTCATCAGTCCAAATGACATCACTAGAAACTTGTAATGACCATAACGAGTCTTAAATGTTGTCTTGTAAACATCAGTCTCCTAGACCCTCAGTTCACGGTACCTTGATCGGAGATCATTCTTAGAGAAGACTGAAGCTCTTCGAAACTGGTCGAATAAATCATCTATCCTTGGTAGGGGTACTTATTCTTCATAGTCAATTTGTTCAGTTGTCGGTAATCGATGCACATATGCATGGATCCATCCTTCTTTTTCACAAATAAAACCAGTGCTCCCCATAGAGACACACTAGGGTGGATGAACCCTCGATCCAATAACTCCTGAATCTAAGCTTTAAGCTCTACAAGTTCCATCGGTGCCATTTTATAAGAGGCGATAGACACTGGAGTTGTACCAAGCAAGAGCTCTATCCCAAACTCAATTTCACTATTAGGGGGTAACCCAGGCAGTTCATCGGGAAAAATATGAGAAAAATCCTTCACCATTCTAATATATTTAACAGAAGGAACCTCAGAATCGAAAACACTAATATAGGCTAGATATGCCTCACAACCTTTACGAACCAATTTCTCGGCCCTAAGTGTAGAAATCACATTTGACAGATAATCCCGACGCTCCTCAATCACAACTACCTCGTCACCATCTGCAGTTTTCAATATCACCCGTTTAGTAACATAATCCAAATTCACTTGATGCTTAACCAGCTAGTCCATGCCCAGTATCAAGTCAAATTCTCCAAAAGGGAGTTCCATTAAATCCGCCAAAAAGATCACTCTTTGAACCTCCAAAGGCACATCCTTAAACAGTTTATTCACTCTCACTGACTGCCCTAATAGACTTAACACAATAACCTCACTCATAGTGTTTTCAACCATTATACCCAAAGTCTCAGATACAGCGCATGCTATATAGAAATGCATGGACCCAACATCAATCAATGCAGTATAAGGTACATTATAGATAAAGAACGTACTTGTAATAACATCTGAGGTATCTTCATCCTCTCGGTGACGTGCAACACAAACCAGTGTCGGTTGCCTCTCCTCAGTATGACCAGCACCTCTTCCCGGTGCTCCTCGACTATGACCCATACCATTTTCACCTCTGGCCAGACCACGGCCTCTCGGCAGCTGTTGAACACCTCTCAGTGGTTGAACAGTACCCATACCAGTAGCTTGCATCTGATCGGGCCTCCATGGACAATCTCTGATATGTGCTCCATAGATTAGCACCTCAAACATGCCCCTAACCTTTCCCAGCATTCACCTTGATGGCGTCTCCCACAATCAGTACAAGGTTGTGGTCCAGTAATAGCAACAGGGACCCCAACTCTAGTTGGCCCATCAAATTTAGCCTTTTTCTTAGGCCCCATAGCAGAACTTAAGGGCTCCCAAACCCTCTTATTCCTCCCTTTGTCCTTCTCACAGTTCTAGCGCTCATCGTGCTTCACATCGTCGGCGATCTTCGCTTTTTCCACTAGCACAGCAAAATCTCGCTCCCTCTGTGGAGCTATCAGAACTCATAGATTATCTCTGAAGCCGTCCTCAAAATGAACACAATGCTCATATTCAGTTGCCACCATCCTACATGCATAGTGACTAAGTCGCAAAAATTCTGCCTCGTATTCAGCCATAGACTTATTCCCCTGGGTCAGATTTAGAGACTCCCTCCTCCGGGCATCTACATAACTAGCACCCACATATTTCCCTTGGAATGCATTCTTGAAAAATTCCCAAGTCAACCGGTCAGGCTGAGTACCCTCTTTCACTGTAAACCACCACTGGTAAGCTTCATCTCGCAGCAACGACACTGCACCTTTTACTTTCTGCTCTGGGATGCAATCTAGGTCATCCATGATCTCTCTATGGCCTCAATCCAATATTCAACCACATTAGGGGCAACTCCAGCGATACCCTTAAAAATCTCAGCCCCATTAGACCTAAGTCATTCTGTCACCGACCCACGACCCACAATACCAGTATTAGGCCCAGCGACCCTTTTAAAAAAATTTAACATAGCTTGGTACAGTGTGTCGCCCCCAGCTGCACGGTCGTGTGACCAAGTTTTAGTTATAGATGAAACCGGTGCCTCTCTAGCTTCGTCGTTATGCATATGACCTGACACTGATGATCCAGTCCGAGCACCTCGACGGCCTCCGCCGTGGCCTCTTGTACCCCTTCTACGAGTATCTCTGGTGCTCATTATCGAGTTACGCTTTATCCGTATTAACAGTTTTATGATTAGTTTTACAGTTCCAGTGTTTATTACAAAATATTTTATGGAAAATATTATAAGTAATCTAGAATTTTATTTTCGCAGATCTCAGTTTCACTATAGTTTCAGTTTACCGTAAGCAGAGTATTTCAGTATAGTCTACTGCCTACAATAGTCTCAGTATTAAACAAGCAGTAGTTTTAGAGGACTTACAGAATCAGCGCTGGAGACTCGGCAGACCACACATTCAAAAATAACACTTCAAAAATACTTTTCAAAAATCCACAGTCAAGCTTTGTAACTTGGCTCTGATACCACCAAATATAATACCCCAAACCTAGCCTAAATGTTATGGCCGGATCTACGATGTCACATTGAAGTGTATTTAGAAAAGTGTCATTCTGTTTGAAAAGTCTATTCTATATCAAAATTCCTACTAGTCATCTTTTACAAAAACTTTTAAGTGAAAAGCTCTAGTAGGTTTAGCAAATGTTTAATTATTTTATGTTGTTATTACACTTTAAGGACATTGTTTATTGCAGAAGCTTTTGAAATATATTACAATGGCGTGGGGTTTTGAAAACATTTATCTTTTGAAAATTCACGTTCTACTACTAGCAGATAGAAATCAAAATGAGGAATCCCAAATCAAAGTAAAAATTAAAGAGGCCTTATTACATAACGAAAACCCAAATAAAATAGCTTAAAGATTAAAAGTTTAAAACAGTAGCGAAAATGGTTGTGTGGCCTCTATCGAGTCCCTCGCAGAATCGACCCGCCTAAGAATTACCTATACAGGAAAGCAGAAGGGTGAGTTTATGAAAAACTCAGTGTGTACTCCCCTTAAAATAATCAGTCAAACAGTAGGCAAACACAGTTTGGGCCTAAGCCCGTTTCAGCTACGGTCCAATATCAGTATGGGCCTTAGCCCATTACAGTAATAGTAACAGAGTGTGCCATAGCCTATTACAGTAATAGTAACAGAAATGCAAACAGAAGTCCTACCCATCCATCCTCTACACTCCACGCCGTCCAGCCATACACTCCATGTGGGGATAAAATCAACCCACCCATCCCTACACTCCAAATATAGCACCGGTTATGGCACTAAACAGTATTTGCAGCAAAGTTGCTAGTACAGTACACTTCCTTCAAATATATCAAACCTACCCCCATGCAATATGTCATGTCATAATATCATACATGTATGCAACATGTCATGCTCAAATACAATAAAACATATCATAGGGGTATAACAGTCATTTTACCTGTTAGGGGTATAATAGTCATTTCATCAGTATGGGGTCCAAGTATACATTCGACCGAATAGTAGGTCCACAGTCGTCTCGGGCAACCTGTGTAACCTTAATAGTCAAATAGAGAAAATGGGCCCAAAGCCCATAACACGGCCCATGTGGGTCCACACTTCGTGTGGCCCAATAAGCCCAAAAATGGCCTTGGCCGTGCGAACTACACAACCTGGCCCAATACTCTCTACACGTTAGTGTGGTTTACCCATATGGCCTACGAGCCCGTGGAGCCCACAGGTCCATTTTGGCCCAACGTGGCCTAAAGCGGCCTAAGCCCATCAAATCGCTCATGGTGGCCTCATCGATCAAACACCCACGTTTTACGCGTTCGGACTACCACACGAGCAACCGTAAGCTCGTGTAGAATCAAAGGTCATACTTTTTCGGCTTTTGTCGATCTACGTTTAAGACATTGTGTTTACACACCTGTTTGCAGAACAAATATGTGAATGGCTCGTGTGCTTCCCAAACCTATATTAACAAGATACACTATCAGTCCTTTAATCTATGGGGTTAACAATCCCTTGAATAAAACTTAACTAAATTAAACTTAACACTTGCCTTGCTCGAGCGTTTAAGACTAATCATAGTTCAATCAATACCGAAGATTGATTATAGGCTCTTTCAAATCATTTGCACTCAAGCCAAAATCTATTAACCTTTATTAGAACATCTGCATACACAGTTGAACCAAGATATAGTACTTACAAAATCACAAAAACTGATTCTAGGGAAGGAATACAATCGGTCTTCTATTGAACAACGAAAACCCACACTGTAAAGGCAAGGCTAACACCCATGCTCTAGCCATAATAGCAGAAAAAGAAGAAGTTATAGACAATATTACAACATAAAAAAAACGAGCAAAGGATTAGAGAAGAATCAGGCACTAACCGATTGTTCACAGAAGAATTGTAAGAGCCCAAGGCTGGAACTCAGGACTTCTCCAACACTCCTCAAGACACTCAACCATGGAAGAAGACATGAATTTACGGAACACAACATACAAAAATAGTTACTTAGATTTTTGGGGCATTACAACACATACAATTCAATTTAAAGACATTTATTTGCATATGAACTTACCTCGTATTCAGAATAAATAGACCGGATCGACTATTTGATAACTTTAGATTTCTCCCGATCTAAATCTGATTTCTTTCATTCTTGATCTGTATACATTCAAAATTAACTCTTTTATTCATCAACATATTCAATTTAGTCTACAATTACATATTTAGGCATTTTATCACTTTAGCCTAAACTTTCACATTTCATACAATTTAATCCCTATTTAATAAAAACACAAATTACACAAAATTCTATATGGCCCATGCTTAGCGAATTCTCTATAGCTTCATAACAACCCTATTTTCAGTTATTTCACACTTTTAACCAAAACATTTTACATTTCTCAATTTAATCCCTAATTGACATTTTTACTCAAAATTACTTTACAAAACTTGTATATCTATCATTAAACCTTCATAATCTATCATTAAACATCACAAAGCTCATAAATTCTACAATGGCACTTCAAAAAATTATCAACAATTTCAGAAATTAGGGTACGGGCTAGCTAGTATTCAAAGCAACGATCACAAAAACATAGAAATCATAAAAAACTGATCAAAAATGGACTTACAATTGAGAAATGAAGTAGCCGAATATCACCAACCCTAAAATGGTGTTCTTCTTTGCTATACATGGTCAAAAAGATGAGCAACACTCATCTTTTAATTTTTGTTTTATTAATACTATGTTTAATATATCATTTACAACTTTAACCTTTAATAATAATAACTTATAACATTTATTGTAAGCCCAAAAATGTCCATTTAAACACCCAATGGTCTAATTACAACTTAAGTACTTCTAATTTAATAAGCCATAGGAAACAGACACCTTTAACAAATAGAATGCAACTTTTGCATTTTACGCGATTAAGTCCTATTTCTCAAATTGAGCTATTAAACAATAGAAGTAGCTCACGAAATTTTCACACATATATAATCACATGCTATAAACATCAAAAATAGAATTAAATAATTTTACAACCTCAGATTTTTGGTTCCAAAACCAACATTCCCGTTCAGCTAAAACCAGGATGTTACACCCTATCTGTCAACTCTTGCAACTGAGCTTTCAACTTTTTCAATTTCGTAGGTGTCATTCTATACGGAGATATCGATATCGAAGATGTTCTCGTTACCAATTCAATAGCAAATTTCACCTCTCTGATTGATGTTAACCCTGGTAATCCCTCTGGAAACACATTTGAATACTTACATACCACTGAAACCAATTCTAGCTTCAATTCTAAATTTTGGAATAAAAAATATAAGCTAGATACGCTTCATAACCTTTTCTAACATAATTCTGTTCTGACATAGCCGAAATAACATTAGATGCACTATCCAGTCTATCTAATTCAATTCGAAGCTTCTCACTGTTCTGACATTTCAACACAATATGCTTTCATCTATAGTTCACACCAGCATCATGCAGAGTTAATCAATCCATACCTAGAATCACATGAAACTCATCAAAGGTCAGTAACATCAAATCTACCGGAAAGTTGCAACCCCAAATCATTGAAGGACATTTTTTACAGACTTTATCAACTAACACATACTGACATAAAAGGTTCGTTACTTTAACCACAAGCTCAGTAGACTCGAAAGGCAATTTCTTATCTAACACTAAAGTTGTACATACATATGAGTACGTTGACCCTGGGTCAATCAAAGCATTAACATTAGTATCAAAAATAGAAAATGTGTGCTCACATCAAGCACTGAAGCTTTCTCTCGAGCACGAATCGTAGAAGCTCTAACCAGTGCTCGTGCTTCAAATATCAAAGTAGAGCCTTTCGTCTGACTATGACTATTACCTGCATTACTAGTGTTTCGGGGTGGTCTCCCTCTCGCACTATATTACTCGGTCGTGTAGTCTGAGCCTTTTCCTTACCTGACCTTTTCGGGCAGTCTCTAAGATTATATTCATATGAACCACATTTAAAATAGGACCCGTCTTTCAATCTACATTCATCGAAATGTTGATTATTATATTACTAACATTTGGGCTTTTTGTTTCTGACACTATCGACACTCACTACACACGTAGCCTGAAGTTTCGAGCTTGAATGTTGTTTTCCTCAGTCTTTCCCAGAATAACGCATTGAAGCTGATGAACGACCATGATACCCTTTCGACTTATTCGACAATGATTGGTATGACTTTCCCATAGATCTCTTTCTTGAATCACGAGCTCAAAATAATTTTTTCTCTTTGCTTTACTCAGTTCCTCAACTTTGTGCACCTTGTCAACTAGAACTACAAATTCTTTCAATTCAAGGATCCTGACTAACAACTTGATGTCTTCGTTTAACCTATCTTCAAATCGTGTGCACATAGCAATCTCTGTCGATATACATTCTCAGGCATACTTGCTAAGTTGAACAAATTCTCTCTCATATTCATATACTGTCATCCGACCTTGTTTCAACTCAAGAAATTCTTTATGTTTCTTGTCTAAGAATCTCTAACTCACATATTTATTTCAGAATTCAGTCTAAAAGAATTCCTAGATTCAGAATTCAGTCTAAAAGAATTCCTAGTTTACTTAATCCCTCGACACAACCGTAATTAATGTATTCCACCACTAATAAGCTGAATCTTTCAAGAATGATACAACACATTTCAAGTATTCCATCATGTACATGATAATTCATTGAAAACTCTCACCTTATTTTCTAACCAGAATTCAGCTCTTTCCGGATGATCCTGGGCTGTACTCCGAAACTCTTCAGGCCCATACTTATAGATCTTATCAACTGGAGGCTTGCTCACTCATACTAGTTCCAAACCCTATAGGGAACAATTGGGGTATAGGTGGGGGCAGAGATTGTTGAGCCATTGGGTTGATTCATACGAACTTGGTGAACCATTTATTCATCATTTGAAAGAAGGCTTCCTTAGCCTCTCCTTTCTAGCCCTCAAATACGAGCCTACTTCCACTAAATGCTGCTCTGTGAACGGATGCTTGCGCGTTACTTTCTACTTCATCAAAATCAACTCGGTTGGTTGACATTTTATCTATATGAAAAAATATTTCAAATCGGGTCAGGAGTTATCACACTATCATAGGTTAAATAATGACATGTATTTCTAGACTCATACATGCTATGTTTAGTTCAAGAACCAACTAAACTATAGTCCTGATACCATTAAATGTAACACCTTAACCCATATCTGTCATTGAAAAAGGATTACAAAAAATTACTGGACAAGCAGAACGATAAAATATTTATTTCATACATCATTTCAAACATAATTTATTTACATTCAATCACATACATAACATTCCTTAATCTAGCCTTCGAGGCCGTAGAAATACTTTAGAAAAAATTCGAGACCAAATTGGAAACAATTAGAAAGTATATGAAAAAGATAGAAAAATTAGACTGTAGGGGTCTCATGACCATGTAGCAAGGCCGTGTGCCTCACACGACTGATACACACGCCCGTGTCTCAGGTCATGTGACAATTGAAAGAGGGACACGCAGTCGTGTCCCTGCTCGTGTCCTCACCCGTGTAACTCTCTGAGTTGGGTCACACGGCCTGGCACATGGGCGTGTGTGGTTATTTGGAGAGTTACATAGCCTAGCACACGAGCGTGTGGCTTGGCTGTATGACCCAACTCAGAGAGTTACACGAGTGAGGACACGACTTGGGACACGACCTTGTATCCCTATTTCGATTGTGACACGACCTGAGACAGGGGTGTATGTTTTAGTTATGTGAGGCACACGGCTTGGGTACATGGCCGTGTGACGTTTGCAGTCTAATTTTTTTAACTTTTTCATATACTTTTCTATTCTTTCCAATTTGGTCCTGAATTGTTTCTAAGGTATTTCTAAGGCCTCGAGGGCTCGATTAAGGGATGTTATGTTTATGACAGAATGTAAATAGATTATGTTTGGAATGATGTATGAAATAAATGTTTTAATGTTCCATTTGTACAGTAATGCTCTTTAACACTTTTCCAGTGATAGATATAGGCTAGGGCTGTAACAATTTTTCCCTACTCATGGTAGCTCAATTATTGGAGTGTTTGCAAGTTTTTGGTTTGTCACTCAAACATTTTTATGCGAACTGAGGTGACAACAGAAGCACCTCATCTCGATTGCTAAATTTGGTCACATTCTCAAAATCTTCATTCATAACTTAATGCGTCAGTAGAGTAGAATTTGTTTCTTGCCATTAGCAAATACATTTAAAATCAAATAACTAAGAATGATATACTTACCAAGAAAATTTATAAAGAATCAATTTTCATGAAACAATCTAATTACAATATTTCAACTTTATAACACATACGTCGATTAAACTATATAATAAACACTTTAATTCAAGAATTACCTAGCTATCTAAATTGACTATGTATGGGAACTAGAGGTTCAATGTCAAACAAATTAATGAATAATCCCAGCAAAAGAATTAACAAACGCAAAAGAGAAACAATCTTGCATACTTACTAATCCAGCACCTCTTTCTTAGCCCAGATTGCCCTCCATATGTAATAATAAATGAATAAATTAGAAAGAGAAGGGTCAAGTGTACTCCCGTGTATGTTTAATTTGGCAGAGGGTGGTTTGGGCAGATCGGGTTGGTTCTTGTCAG
This sequence comes from Gossypium arboreum, assembly GCF_025698485.1. Taxonomy (NCBI): domain Eukaryota; kingdom Viridiplantae; phylum Streptophyta; class Magnoliopsida; order Malvales; family Malvaceae; genus Gossypium; species Gossypium arboreum. The sequence continues at coordinate 62,841,335 of NC_069080.1, forward strand.
TTCGATCCTGGGTGTATATTTCAACAAATGACAACACTAAAATTTTACAATGTGTGCCCATGCCACAAAAGAAATTTGATTCTAATTTATTTTTGGATGAAAAGGGATAGCCTCCACCATCATTCCTAGAAAATAACACATAAATCAAATAATAATCTTATTATTATTTTTATTTTCAACATAAATTAAACTTAATTCAAAATTAAATAAATTAAAATAAATAAATATGGATTGCCTCTCAAAAAGTGCTTTAGTTTAATGTCGTTAGATCGACGACCTGAGCGTTATTTGTTTGGTTCCTTAAAAATTAATTCTTCCATTACGTGCATTTGGAAGTTCTCGTGGAGAGGTTTCAAACTTTGTCCATTGACCTTCAAGCATTTTTCGGATTCCTCCATCATCAGTGGATTGAGGTGTCTTTGAGATTCCCCGTTCAAGATTGTCTTTTCCTCTATCGAAAGCTTTGATTCTGGTAATGACTTGAACTCTAATTTTGGGGGCATCCATATGGATGAAACCTTTACGTATTGGCTCTTATAAGGTCATTAATTCCTCCATTTTTTTCATAGTATCAAAATTTAAACTTCTGAAAGAACAGTTTGTAACTCATCTTCTTCATGATATTCAAAATGTAGCTCAGTTAACTGCTCAATTATATCAACATTAGAAACATTCATAATCGTGATGGGACAGACCATGGCCTCATAAATATTAAAGTTCACCATTTTCCATTAAACTCCATAGTGAGTGTTCCATTCCGCACATCAATCTTTGTTTGTGCAGTACTAAAGAATGGTCTCCCAAGTAGTATATTGGAAGAATTGGCTGAGTTGTTATTCTCCATGTCGATGATGTAGAAATCTTTAGGAAAAATAAATTTATTTACCTTGACAAGAACATCTTCCAGCACTCCTTCTAGATACACTACAAAGCTATCTGGAAGCTAAATGATTACATTTGTTTCTTTCAAAGGACCTGTGTTAGTAGTTTATAAATAGAAAAAGGCATAATGTTAATAGATGCACCTAAATTACACATGACTCTTTTAATTCCAACACTACCTATTTTGCAAAATATGGAAAACATACATTTGTCCTTACACTTAGGTGAGATTTTCTTTCGTAAAACAAAGGAGACATTTTCTCCGACACTCACTTTTTCATTACCTAAGAGCTTCTTCTTACTTGTGCATAGTTCTTTTATGAATTTTGCATATCATGGAATTTGTTTAATCGCATTAAGAAGAGGAATGTTTATTTCTACCTTCTGGAAAGTGTCAAGGATCTATTTTTCTTCTCACTCCTTTCTACACTAGATGAGTCTTTCAAGAAATGGAGGCAATACTACAAATGACTTCTAAGGAGTTAAATCCATAGTGGACGCTGGATTGGGCATCCGTCTTTCGCATTTTAGATTGTGGGTACGATTCGTGTCAGGAACTGACTTCAAAATTGTTCCAATGCTCAAGGTCATAGCACTTCTATTATGTCAAGGATTAATTTTAGTCTGAGATGACAACTTACCCTGGGACTCTAAATGACTTACCAGCGGCACAAGCTTGCTCACTTTCTTATCTATTTCCTACAAATGTATATTAGTTTTTTGTTGAAATTTTTTGTACTATTGGCTAACATTTCCACTATGGCTTCCAAAGATGATTTTGGAGGTAGTAAATGTTGATTCATAAGCAGCCTTTATTGGTATGACTAATTGAATCAAGGATTCGACCCATAACTCAGATTTGGATGATCTTTCAACCCCACATTATATGTGTTCAAATAGGGGTCATATCGCCCTTGGGATGACCCTAGAAAGTTTCCAACAACATTCACTTAATCTGTCAAACCTATAAACTCTAATTTATATATGGTTTTTATGACTATTTTTGGCACATTTTAATTTAAAAATAAATATAAATATCGATTATTTGATCACTAATTGAGTGTAGTTTGTTTATATTTCAATAATGGGCATCATTTAGTGAAGAAAGTTATTTTATGCTATTTTGTATTAAATTTATGCATAGTTTAATTATTTTTGGCTACTTATTGACCATGACATTATTTAATGCAATTGGACGTAGGAAATTATGCATGATTTATGCATAAAACAAAGTTAAATGGACATTCCCAAATTCACTCTATGTGGATGACAAACACATGTAAAATGGTTCATCAAGAGGTTGTTTTTTGTCTAATTTAAAATGAATTAATTGATGGACAAGTCTGGTAAGCAAATGGGTCACCAAAACTGTCCAAAAAAGGGAAAACAATACCAAATTTTGCAATGGCATTTGGATTACTTAGAAATTCATTTTGGAAGATTTACTGGAGGCCTATGCACTTGCAAACAAATCAGAGATGGCCCAACAACTTTGGCCAAGAAATTATCCACCGCTTGCTTGATTCAATCTTGATATCATGCATGAATCAACAACCAAACAACTCCTTCTTCCACAATATGTGGTTGGCTTAGCAAAGGAGTAAATAGAGATATTTTTCACACTATTTTTAGAAAACTCATCTACCAACCTTCACTATAAATACCCACCTCCATTCCCCATTTCAAATCATCCCTCATCTCTCACTTAACATTCATCATTCATGTCCTTTCATCATTCACTAACCTCTCATTTTATCTCATTCAAAAACCCTCTATTTAGTTAGCAATTCCTTGAGAAAATTCTCTCTTGGCTATCCACCTTGAAAGGCATCTTGCGGAGGAGCAATTATGAGGGTAGAGGAAGCCACCATGATCAATTTTGGAGGATTGCAAAAATTATTCTGTGTATTTTCTTCCTTAATATTTATTGTTGTTCTTGTTATTCAACATGTTTACAATTTTCTTTAATGTTTTTTCATTAAAAATGGTAGCTTAATTTTGTTTAGCTTAAATGATTGCTTAATTCAATAAAGTTTATTTAAATGATGTTATGATGTTTTGTGCCTCAGCCGATCATGTTTTTAATTAAACTCAAGTATGTATTTCATTCATACGTGATTGAATGCATTAGGATTAGCTAAGTGATCCTAACCAGATGACTACTAGTGGATGCAATAATTGAAAAGTACATGCTAAATTTAGAACCTAACTCGACTAAACTAAATGTTCATAATAACTCGAAAGAGCTCTATTATCTTGCATAGTTTTTAGGTTTATGTGGTTAAATTGTTTCAAACCTAACCTATCTATGTTACTTCACATTAATTGTAAGAAACCCTTAGTTGAATATGATCAGTAAAATGCATGTTTTTCTAAGTAAAAGATTCTTAGAGGACTTAATATTGATTTCAAACTTATGAACGATCGAGTTGCTATGGAATATGTTCCGGAACATTATTAACATGATAAAAATGAACTAAGTTAATTGATGTGATTATTCTAGGCTATTCATGCTGTCGTTGATGAAATCTTGTGAATTCTATTGCTAAATCCTTTACACTAATTTTATTGCATACATTGCATTTAGGGATTGTTTTGCATCTAGATAGTTATTTTTACTAAACATCAACCAATCAAAACTATTGTGTTTTTCTCGCCAAATCATTAACTTTAATTTTACAAAATATTTCTTAACATATACATTTACTTATTACTTGATAACGACTATGTACAATTGCACAAGCGACACGTTACAAGTGTTTACCTTCGTTGCTGGGGACTATTGCATTAATCATTTTTAGGAAATTATTCTTTGCAATCTGGTTTTTATTTTTTTCTATTTAATTTCTAACTTTACTAATTAATTCTTTATTTTTATTTATTATTTATTTTTTCTTTTCTTTTCACATCTTCATGAGTATAGATCGAATCATTGATTTGCTCTCCATAGACCTTGAAATTGAATGGGCATTTAGAAATAGAAGACAAGAAAGATTAGCCTAGAGACAAGCCATAGAAATGACCCTTGAGAATCGAAACAATGTTCAAGGGAATAGAGCCTCTAATGCTCAAAATTAAATCCTTATTGTTGATGATAGAGATCAACCAATAAGATAGTATGCCAAGCCACTTTTTAATGATCTAAATTCAAGAATTAGGAGACCGAATAATGAAGCACCACAATTTGAATTAAAGCCTGTGATGTATCAAATGCTTCAAACAATAGGGCAATTCAATGGAATTCCTACAAAAGATCCATATCTTCACCTACAATTGTTTATGGAGGTGAGTGATTCCTTCAAGATAGACGGTGCACCTAAAGACAAACTAAGGTGAATTTTTTTCCATACTCATTGCGAGATCGAGCATGAACTTGGTTTAAATCGTTGCCATCCAATTCAAAATTTATTCTGCAAGAATTAGTTGAAATGTAACAACCCGTTTTTAGCCAAATCAGAATAGTGATTTTGGGACCACAAATCTAAAGTCAAAATTATTATTTTATTATTATTTTAATTTCTACAGCATGATAGTGTGATTGCATGAAAATTTCATTTAGAAATTTTATCGTTTGGTTTGTCAATTTGATAAAAAGGACAAAATCGCGTAAAAAGTAAAAGTGGAGGTCTATTAGCTAAAGGTATCTAATAGCTATAGAACCTTAAAGTAAAGGTCATTAAGTGGTAATTAATCCATTTTAAAGGTATTGGATGATATTGGAGTAGTATTTGGTGTATTTACTAATGTTTTTAAAGGTTAAATTTGGAAATTTATAATTAAAGATAAAATAAATAAAATCAAAACCTTTTATCATATTTTAGTTTCTTCTTCAACCTAATATTAGAGGGAAAACTCCATTTTTGAACACTCAACATTCGACCAAGCCCTTTTGTGTAATTGTAAGTCCGTTTTTGTCTCATTTTTAATGATTTCTATGTTTTTGTGATTGTTGCAACTAGTACTAGCTAGCCCGGCGACTATTTTGCAAAACTGTTAAAGATTTTGAATGATACCATTAATGAATACATGTGTATTTTGAAGTTTCTTGATAGATTATAAATGCTTGTTGATAGATACACAAGTTTCGTTAAGTGATTTTTAGTGAAAATGCAAAATAGGAATTAAATTGAGAAATGTGAAATAAATGAAAAATATGGGATTCTAGGGGTATAATGGTAATTCGTCTAAGCATGGTGTTTTGAAATTTGCATGAATTTTAATTTTGTGTAATAAAGACTAAATTGTAAAAATGTGAAAGTTTATGGGCTAATCTGTAAAATAGCTAAGTGTATATTTTAGATTGAATTGAATAAATAGATGATTAGATGAGTTGAATTTGATATTATATAGATCAAGAAAAACAAAATTTGGAACTGGATCGGGGAAAAGATAAAGTACTTGACTAATCGACTTATTTCATTGTTTTCACATTCGAGGTAAGTTTGTATGTGATAAATTTCAATATAAATGTTTTTCATATGCTTAGATATTACATAAATTGTTAATATGAGACTGTGGATATGAACGATAGTGATTCGACATTTGAAATCCCGGTTGAACCTTAAGAATAGTTTAGGATGCTAGTGACATGTCATTAGGGGATACATTGAGTTGGCTTCGGGCCATGATGTAGCACCTAAGGTGTGAGTTATAACGATTTGGCTTCGGGCCATGCATATCGACTAATTTGGCTTCGAGCCATGATATTAGTACTTCGGAGATAAGTTACCTTGATTTGGCTTCCGGCTATGGTATAGATACTTATCGTGTGAAAACCTTAAGTATCTAACTTCTATTCCGAATGGTTCAACGGGTAAACGAAAGAGGTCGATGACTATGACATTGATGTTAAATGATATATGTATATGAATTATAAGTTTCAAATCGAAGAAACTTGTGAAGGTAGTGTATAATCTCACAATTGAGAATTGGAAAGGTTTGTTAACTAATGTAAGCTTCATATTGTTGTATTAAAATTATTGAGTAATATTTATGTGATTACATTGAGTTTATTCCATACGAGCTTACTAAGCTTTATATCTTACATCGTATATTTTTTTTTATGTTTTATAGTGAATACAAAGCTAGCTCAGATTCGAGGATCGTCGGAGATCACTTCACACTATCGACCTATTTCTCGGCACCTATGAACTTGGTATTTTAAGTATATGGCATGTATAGGGACTTTGGTCATTTTGGTTATGTCTTGTTAATGATTTTGGCGATATGAATTAGCATTGTAAATGTCTATGTTTTTTGGTATGTATATAAATAGTCATGAGTGATGGCTTATTTTGGTCTATTATAGTATGGTTGAATTATATATATCTATGACTATACTCTGTAAAATGTGTTAAATGAATAAGATTTATGAGAATTGTTGTGAATAGGTAAATTGAATAACAATAGGTGATGGTTTGTGAATTGGTATGTTTGTGGAATTGAGCATATTAATGCATGTTTGTAAATGGTCATTTTGATGTTTGGAGAAAACAAGGATTGGCATGAATTTAGATGGCAATATGTGGTATTTATCTTTTGTATTGATTGGTGCTGGAATTGCTATAAAGCATACTTGATTTGGAATTGAGTTATACGCTATTGATGCTATATTGTGTACCATAAGAGTTGTGGTGTGCCTAAGTTTGGGTGGCAAATTGGCTTGGTACATAGCCTTTTTTTTTCCACACGAATAGAGACATAGGTGTGTGTGAGATACGGTCATGATACACGGCCGTCTATCCCCTGGTGTTGAATTTGAAATCAAGTCAGTATGTTTCACATGGCCCCACACACGGGAGTGTGACTTGGCCATGTGGCATAAGTCAGTATACCCCACATGTTTGGCACGGCCTAGCACACAGTCTGGCACATGGGTGTTTATGGCCATTTTTAGGGCACATGGGCTAGCCACACGAGCGTGTTTATTGGCCATGTAACCAAAGTTAGAGAATTACACGGGGTTGGACATGGGCTGGGACACGACCATGTACTCCCATTTTGAATGTCCATACGGCTTGTGACACGAGTGTGTCTGGTGGCCGTGTGTCTGGCCACACGGCTGTGTGTCCCCTGTTTTTAGAAAAAATTTCAAAGTTCATGAAAGTTTCTTAAGTTCTCGGTTTAGTCCTGAACCACTTCCAATGTATGTTTAGAGCCTTGTAGGCTTGTATTAGGGACAAATTGATTGAGATTGAATGATGATTGTATGTATGTTTAAATGTGTTGTAAGTCCAGTAATGTTTTGTAACCCTATTCTAGCGTTGAGTATGGGTGAGGGGTGTTACATTTATTGGTATCAGTGTTACGGTTTAGTTGATTCTAGGACTAACGTAGAGTATGTGAGAGTCTAGCTATACATGCCATATGTAACACCCCAAACCCGGCCCAGACGTTATGGCCGAATCTGACGTGCCACATTGGAGTTGAAAACCCATGTTCCAGTTTAGTGTTTTAAAAACCATATATTTTGTTGAGTTAACAAAGTGTATGGAAGCTGGGCACCAGGTAGGTATCCGAGACAGAGGAGGTGAGCCATGAAGGCTACTTAAGTACCAAGCTCTTTGATTGGATCCAATCCTAGACATGCCCACAACCATAGCCATACTTTGTTATATCGAGTTTAAGTTTGTTTAAGTGGACGTCTTTGATAAATCGATTAATCGTGGTGTTGTGATATTTTGAAATCAAATATTGTTTTGAAATCACATCCTAAGTCTAGCCCCTTTTGAATAATTATCAACCAATTTTAAAGTTATTGAAAATAAAATAATCCTGAAAAGAAATAAAAGAAAAGTTAAAAATGGCCTTATTACAAACCAAAAATAAATAATAAAGGAAATTTAATAAAAACCAACGCTTATTTAAAAGCCCAAAGACGATCACCGTGGCTACTCTAAATCCCCTACGGCTCCAAGTCCCCACATCAAGGCTCACCTGCAAGGTTAAGGAAAGGGGGTGAGTTTGGAAACTCAGTGTGCAACAAGCCCCTTTCAGAGCCCAAAACAATGACATCCTGTTGGGTCTAAGCCCAAATCCAATCTCAAACATGTCTTGGGCCATAGCCCTTTTCATATTTCATATTTCATAACACTTTGGTGAAGCCTTTTCAAATTTCATATTCTTGGGCAAGCCTTTATCAGAAACGGTATGGCCCATAGGCCCATTTCAATATCACATATAATGTCAATGAAAGAATGCAAGCCCAATTGGGAGACTACTCAACCCACCATCCGCTACTCTCCACCGTACCAACCAACACACCATGTGGGGATTAACTCGACCCACCCCGCCATAACTCTCCTTTGGCAAAGATAGTGCTTTATCATATAACCGAGGCCTAGCCTCTTTTTAGTAATGGGGCAAAAGCCCTTTTTATAACTGGGCATAAGCCCTTTATCACAACCGGGCATAAGCCCTTCATCATAATCAGGGCATAAGCCCTTTATCATAATCAGGGCATAAGCCCTTTAATAATTAGGGCATAAGCCCTTTAATAATCTGGGGCATAAGCCCTTTTGCACTTCCTCCATCCATATAAAAACCCAACCCAATACATTTATGAACATCTCATGTGCATATCATACATGTCATGTGCATATCATACATATCATGTGCATATCATACATGTCATGTGCATATCATACATACCATGTTTATCAAAATCCCATGCATTAAATTCATGCATAAACCCTAGGGGTATAATGGTCATTTTTACCTAGGGGCAAAACGGTCATTTTCATGTTATAAGGGTAATCTTGTAATTTTACCAAAAATTAGAGTTCCCATGTTCATTAACGGTTATTAACAATTCATAGGTGCAAACAGTGATTCTAGCCTATTTTTTAGCGAAATCGAGTTATTGGGCCAAAAACCCCTAATGGGCCTTACTTAGCCAATTTTTTCATCTAGGCCCATTTAGCCTATATTAAATAATCGTTTTATCAGTCTCAATGTGCAATTTAACGGGTTTTCATTTTCTCCCAATTTTACCCAAATGGGCCCGAAAGCCTATTGGGCCCTATTGCAGCCCCTCGCGGCCCAACTTACCGTGAATGCTAAAAAATCACATTCTTACCATTTCCAATGTTCCTGATCATCATCTCAACGAATCTAACTAACTAATGAGCATTCGCTTGCTCACGAGTCCTCGAAATGCCAGAATTTCGGCATTTCGGCTTTTCGGCATTTATCGCTTTAAGCTTATGAAAAGGGTTCGTTACACACCTGATTTGCGATATTCCTTGACGAGATCTCCTATGCGATTTCTCCTATAATCAACCACTTATAGATTAGACCATGTTAATATTAAACCAAATCGAAAACTACCTATTATCATCACTTACACATTCGCCACCATCCACAATGGCCCTTGGGTTCATACCTTTGCCGAAGTTGATGACTAGATTTAGTCACTCCGATAATCCAAGCTTTTCACACACTCCTCGATCGGTAGCCTTTAATCCTCACTAGCACCAACAAACCAAATAACACCAAAAACCCTTTTAGCCTTAGTCGACAGAGGGGTTTTTAGCTTTTCTTAAACCACAAGATACAAATGGAAAGAAGGTTCGAATACTTACCAAGAATCTACTCGTTGAAGAACGTTCCAAATACCTTCCTACCCCATATCCGTTGTGAATCCAACTTAAACGTGCGTAGAAAATTGTGACATCCCTAAATCGACCCTAGTCGGAAAGTGGTTTCGGGACCACCAAACCGAGTCATAATAATAATTAACCATCATAATTGATGCTCATTATATGTATATATGCATGTGTGAAAATTTCGTGTTTGGATTTTGTTAATAGTAAGTGAATTTTTATCAAATAGGACTTATGTGAGAAAATTTAGAAATGTGCTAGGCAATTGTAAGGTGGCCTATTAATACATGTGGGAAAATAGTTGTCCTTGCATGTCAAATAACCCACTTCCTAAGGTGAGTGGCCAGCCATGACAAGAATATGGGCAAGGGAACATGTTTCCAACATGTTTAGTTAGTGGATTATGTAGAAAAAATAAAGAAATGAAAAAAAATGAGCATGGATGCCCCCCTTTGTTGCCGTGAGTAGAGGAAAAAGAAAGGAAAAAAAAATTGTTCATCCATTCTCAAAATCTTGGCTGAAAATACTAAGGGAAAAAGGAAGGATTTTTGCTTCATGCTTGGTTTAGAAGAGAACTAGAAGGAGATTTGGTCATACTTGTGTCAAGATTAAGGTATGTTTGAGGTTGTGTCATGAGATTCATGCATGTTTTAGTTGCTAACTTGATGTTCATGTTAGCCCATGGTTCAAATCCTTGTTATGCCATGGAAATGGTATTTGGCCAAGGTTGATATTGTGTTAAAGCCATTGCATGCTAAATGTGAAGCTTGTTGATGATACATGTAATGATGGATTGACTACTCTTGAAATTTCTTTTAGCATTCTTGAGTAAGACATGGAGTTTTCTTTGTTTAACCATGACCAAAAATTGAAAGGGGGATGGTGTGGGATGTATTCGGCCATGGCATGCTCATAAGTGCGATTTATGCTTGTTGCATGATAGGTAAAAATTTGTGTTTTGATATATGTGTATATGTGTTTGTACATGATGTTACAAATGGATGTGAAAATATGCTAGATTGGGAAAATTTGATTAAATGTTCATGAGATGAAATTAGGTGATTAAAAGATGTTAGTTGACATTGTACATATATATATATATTCGCCATTAAAGTGAGTATGTAGGTAATGTTGAATCAAGTTTTTGGTGCATATTCGGTTAGGTGTATAATCGACCAAATGGACGATTAGTAAGAATGGTTGCTTAATATACAAGCATACATATGCATGTGTAGTTGAATTATGAATGTTTAGCAAGATGGTTAAACTAGTGATTTATTGATTAAGCTCAAGGAGTTAAAGAAGGAGAATCAAGCAAGGGAAAGACGAAGGTCATCGAGTAGCCGACTTGGAACTATTTTACCCAACACGAGGTAAGTCATTAAGCACGATTTGATATTGCTTAAATGATTGTAAAATTTATGCAATTGTGTTTAATGGGATGATATATATATATAAATGAAAATGTATGTGTATGGAGTGATGACAATTGTTGAATGTAAAAGAAATAGTGAAATGTGTAGAAAGTTTGCTTTCGGCACTAAGTGTCTTGGGCAATACGTGTGTACGGTGACGAGATTGGCACTAAGTGTGCGTGCTGGAAATATATGGCACTAAGTGTGCATGCTGGAAATATATGGCACTAAGTGTGCGAGCTCAAGGGCATGGCACTGTGTGTGCGGGCCTAAATCGCATGGCACTAAGTGTGCGAAATCGAGTATTAAGCCTTGTGTGTGCGTACTCTATATATATATAAATATCTCCAATCGAACAATTATATGGAGGTGTGTCTCCATCGAGTGAGTATGGACAGCGGATCGGTAAGTACCTTGAGCTCATGACGAATAGGTAATACGTTCATGCTTGGGGTTGAATTTGGTAAGCTTTAAATCTATGTGATGATTGAAATTGTATGGTTGTGCTGGAAAATGAGTTAATGTGTAAAAATGCTTCGATTATCTTGTTGTGTAGAATATGAAATGTGGATGTATGAATTGGTATTTAGATTGGACCAAAAGGTCCGAGGTATTATGGTATAGATTCGATATGGACGAGTACCTAGCCTCATTTGTTGTACATGTAGTAGTAACTTTATCGGTGGATTGACGAATGCTTATGACTTACTGAGTTGTAAACTCACTCGGTGTTTTCTTGTCACCCATTTTAGGTCTCTTGGACTCATATTGTTATGTGCTCGGAACCGTCGTTGAAGTCATCACACCGGCTGAAATCTTGTGGTATTGTTTTTTGTTGTTGAAGAACATTTGGCATGTATAGGCTATTATATTTTGTCGAATTGTGGGTTGTAAACTTTAAGCCATGTGAAAATGGCCTATGTGGTCGTCGAGTGGGATGCTAGAACCTATAGCCACGAGTCTTAGAAACTCAAATTTTGTTAAGGTGGCCATAATTTGTGTCATGTATGATGGATGATTAAGGCCAAGGAAAAATTCATGAAATTGGCATAGTCTACTGCAGTAACTGTTGCGGACAGCAGCAGTGAGATGAGATTGAAAAATCACTAAAAATAGTATAAGTAGAATTAAATAGTGAGTAAATTATGGAACTGATCCTTGATGAATCTATTTTATATGGACGAAACGAAACGACCATATGAGCAGTATACTGGGAGATATTAAAGTTCTCGTGAGACAGGGCCAGAACGATTTCTGGGTCCCCTGTCGTGACTTTGAAAATTTACCATAAATTATCCAGAAAGAATTAGGAGTCATACCTTATATGTACAGATTCCATTTCGAGTCTAGTTTCATTAGAAACAAACGGCACCAGTATTAAAGCCCTGTACAGAAAGATATTCAAGTTGTAACGCGCGGAGGTCAGAGCAGTCGATCCCTGTAACATGGGTGACTTTAACTAATAAACTGTACCAATTGGCCCAACCAAAATTCTAAAATAAATCCATGGATGGATATATGAGTCTAAATTCAGGAAAATTTACGAAACCAGTTTCCGAGTTTTGGAACTCGAGATATGATTTTAAGGCGACGGTGATGCAGTTTTCCAGCCTGTCCAGAAATGCCAAATTGGTCGGTACTTTAAGAGGATTTGTCTCGTTAACCCTCGTGTCCGACACGGCGTCGGTCACGAGTTAGGGTGTTACAATTTTATTGGTATCAGAGCTATGGTTTAGTCGGTTCTAGGACTACCATAGCGCGTGTGAGTCTAGCTATACATGCCAAATTGATAGTGCTTAATAATGTGATGACTTCGACGGTTGAAATTTTTGTTTTGATTAGCGATGGAACCCGGTAGAGAGACCCTTGGCGGATGACGTTGAAAGTGTAGCGGCTGCTCCTGCGCAAGGGACACCGCTGTTGAGCCTCGATCATCCGCGAATAATCAAAATGAAGGGCGAAACATGCCTTCTTCACTATGATGAATGAGTGGGTCGCATAATATGCCCGAACCAACCCGGCTGTCCAACCATTCCCGAATTTAAATACTCCACCCCAAGACTCCGCAATGCCTCCGATTCTTCGATCCTGTGAGGCTGAGTAAACCACCGTGGACTTGATTAGGAAGCGTGGGGCGAGGAGTTCAAGGCCATAGTTACCGATGATGCCGAAAAGGCCGAGTTCGCTCGATAACACCATTAGAGTGTTAGATGAATGTCATGCACACCGACGAATGTCTTAAGTGTGCTATATCCTTGTTATGAGACTCACTTACTATTGGTGGAGGACTTTAATTTCCATAGTCCCAAATGAACGAGTTACTTGGGATTTCTTCCAATCCAATTTCGAAAGAAATACATTAGTCAACGGTTCATCGATCGAGCGTAAGGAATTCTTGGAACTCAAGCAAGGCGGATGATCAGATTCGAATCGAACATGAGTTCGTAAGACTTAGTCGGTATGCTCGGAGTGTGTGGCTGATGAGGTTGCGATGTGCAAAAGATTTGAAGAAGGATTGAATGAAGAGTTAAAGTTACTAGTGGGAATTTTGGAGATAAAGGAGTTCGTGACACTAGTCGAACGAGCCCGCAAGGCGGAAGAACTTGGGAGGAGAAGAAGAAGGCTGAATTTGAAGCAAGAGATTACCGTAAAAGATCGACGAGTAAAGCTCCGTTCTCGGCTGTAAAGAGGTTCGTGGAGGACACCAAGAAGTCGAGGACGATCATGGAATTTCCATTAGAGCCCGACCATTGACGGACTCCGAGCTACTTCAGAGCTAGTGTGGGCAATAATCGTCAAGAGAGACCGAATGCCCCAATGTGGAAGACGACACCTAGGTGAATGTTGGGGTAAGTCTGTTAATAGGGCTGTTATGGATGCGGTTCAAGGACCACTTCATTAGAGATTGCACGGAGCTAGATGAGAGGAATAAGACGCAAGGTGCAAGACCTAGTGGAACGACGGTGGAGGTAGGCCCCAGAATCTCTGGAGGTAGGGGTGGTAATCGAGAGGAGCCTCTAATACGGCCGTCCGATCCGAGACCCGTGCTCTGCTAGAGCATATGCCATCCGCGCACGAGAGGAGGCATCCTCCCCGACGTTATCACCGGTACTTTTACTCTCTTTGATACTATTGTGATTGCATTGATTGACCCGGCTCTACTCACTCATATGTATGTGAAACCTTAGCATCCAAGAAGACTCTACCGTTGAGTCTCTCGAGTTCGTAATTCAGTGTCAAACCCTTTGGGTCAATACGTGCTTGTTGATAAAGTGTGCAAGAGATGCCCCTAATAATTCGAGAATCCTGCTTTCCCTACCGATCCGATGCTTCTACCATTTCATGAATTCGATGTTATTCTTGGTATGGATTGGTGACCGTACATGATGCAAAGGTGGACTGCAAAAGGAAAACCATTAATTTGAGGAGTGCAAATAATGAGGTAGTCCGAGTCGAGTCTCTCGATTTAAAGGAGTGCAACAATAATATCTTCTATGACCGTCAAGATATGTGAAAAAGGGTGTGAAACATACCTTGCGTATGTGTTTGGGAGTAAAGAGACGGAAAGGAAACTCGAATCGGTACCATGGTTTGTGAGTATTCGGATGTTTTTCCCGAGGAGTTACCGGATTGCCACCGGTTCGAGAAGTGGAATTCGCATCGGTTGTACCGGTACTACGCCGATTTCAATAGCCCCGTGTCGTATGGCATTAACGGAATTAAAGGAATTGAAGGTTCAATTGCAAGAATTGACGGATAGAGGTTTCGCTCGACCGAGTTTTTCTCCATGGGGCGCTTTGTATTGTTTGTGAAGAAGAAGGACGGAACCATGAGGTTGTGCATCGACTATCGTCAACTCAATAAAGTGACGATAAAGAATAAATATCCATTGCCACGAATTGACGATTTGTTTGATCAATTAAAGGGAGCCTCGGTGTTTTCAAAGATAGATTTGAGGTCGGGTACTATCGGTTGAGGGTCCGAGAATCGGACATACCAAAACCGCTTTTAGAACGAGGTACGGTCACTACGAATTCTTGGTGATGCCGTTTGGGCTCACTAATGCCCTGCGGTGTTTATGGATTTAATGAATAGAATTTTCAGCCATACTTGGATCGGTTCGTAGTTGTATTTATCGATGACATTTTGGTCTATTCGAGAGATGAAACCGAACATGCTTGAACACCGAGGCTAGTGTTGCAAATCTTACGAGATAAGCGATTATACGCAAAGTTCAAGAAATGTGAATTTTGGTTGAAAGAGGTTAGCTTTTGGGGCACGTGATGTCCGCGATCGGTGTCGGGTGGACCGAACAAAATTTCGGCCATAGTCGATTGGAAACCACCAAGGAATGTTACCGAAGTTAGGAGCTTTTGGGGCTTGCGGTTATTACCGACGATTTGTAAAGGTTTCTCGACGATAGCCACGCCAATGACGGCTACTCCAAAAGGATGTTAAGTTCGAATGGACGGAGAAATGTCGAAAAGTTTCGATCAACTGAAAGCTTATTTGATGAAGCCCCAATTCTAGTGCAACCCGAATCGGGCAAAGAGTTTGTCATTTATAGTGACGCATCCCTACTTGGGTTGGGTTGCGTATTGATGCAAGAAGGGCGAGTTGTGGCCTATCGTCGAGACAATTAAAGCCACATGAGAAAAATTATCCGACCCATGATCTCGAATTGGTCGCCATCGTATTCGCCTTAAAGATATGGCGACATTACTTATTCGGTGAGAAGTGCCATGTGTATTCGGATCACAAAAGTCTCAAATATTTGATGACTCAAAGAGACTTAAATCTGCGACAAAGACGATGGCTCGAGTTGTTAAAAGATTATGAACTCGTTATTGATTATCACCCGGAAAGGCCAATGTGGTTGCGGATGCCTTAAGTCGAAATCACCGCTTGTTTTACTGACGATGAATGTACACTTGTCTATTCTACCCGACAATGTGTTAGTAGCGAATTGAAGGCCAAACCATTGTTGGCTCATCAAATTCGGAAGCTCGAAAGTTGATGAGGAGTTGCTTGCAAAACGGGTGAGTGTGTTACGAGCAAGGAATCGAGTTTCAAATTGATGATGACGATTGTTTAAGGTTTAGAAGTCGTCTGTGTTCCAAAGAATTGAACTTATTTCGATAATTCTAAATGAAGCCCATTGTAGTCGAATGTCAATCCACCCGGGTAGTACTAAAATGTACAATGACCAAACGCCAATTTTGGTGGCCGGTATGAAACGAGACATTTAAATTTGTTTCAAGGTGTCGATATGTCAACAAGTGAAAGCGGAACATCAAGTGCCATCGGATTACTTCACCGATCATGATACCCGAATGGAAATGGGATCGAGTCACAATGGACTTTGTATCCGGACCGCCATTGTCGATGAGTAAGAAGGATGCGATTTGGGTCGTTGTCGATAGACTAACTAAGTCGGCTCACTTTATCCCCGACGTCACGGATTTTTCAATGGACAAATTAGCGGAATTGTACGTTTCTCGATTGTGAGATTACACGGGTGCCTATTTCTATCGTGTCGGATAGAGACCCAAGATTTACGTCGCGATTTTGGAAGAAATTGCAAGATGCTTTGGGTACCAAGCTGCATTTTAGCACCGCTTTTCATCCCCAAACCGATGGTCAATCCGAACGGATAATTCAAATACTCGAGGATATGTTGAGATGTTGCATCCTTGAGTTTAGTGGTTCATGGAACGGTATTTACCTTTGATTGAATTCGCCTACAACAATAGCTTTCAATCAAGTATTAAGATGGCGCCTTACGAGGCTTTATACGATCGTAAATGCCGTACCCATTATTCTGGACCGAACTTAGTGAAGGTAAATTCTTGAGGTTGATTTGGTTAAGGATGCCGAGCAAAAGTTCGAGTAATTCGTGAAAGTTTGAAAGTCGCTTGGATCGCCAAAAGTCGTATGCGGATTTGAAAAGAAAAGATATTGAATATCGGGTTGGAGACAAGGTCTTTCTCAAAGTTTCACCTTGGAAGAAGGTGCTTAGATTTGGTCGTAAGGGCAAATTGAGTCCGAGGTTTATCGGGCCATATGAAGTATCCGAACGAGTTGGGCCATCGATATCGATTAATTTTGCCCTTGAGCTCGAAAGGATTCACAACGTTTTCATGTCTCGATGCTTGACGATATAGGTCGATCCATCGCACGTAATTGCTCCATCCGAGATTGAGATTCACCTAATTTGAGCTATGAAGAGGAACCGGTTCGCATTATGAGGCGTGAAGTAAAAGAGTTGCGCAATAGGAAAATCCCGTTAGTGAAGGTGTTGTGGCATAAACACGGAATGGAAGAAGCCACTTGGGAACTTGAGGACTCTATGAAAGAGCGATACCGAGCCTATTTACGGTAAGATTTTCTGGGGACGAAAATTTCTAAGTGGGGAGAGTTGTGACATCCCTAAATCGACCCTAGTCGGAAAGTGGTTTCGGGACCACCAAACCGAGTCATAATAATAATTAACCATCATAATTGATGCTCATTATATGTATATATGCATGTGTGAAAATTTCGTGTTTGGATTTTGTTAATAGTAAGTGAATTTTTATCAAATAGGACTTATGTGAGAAAATTTAGAAATGTGCTAGGCAATTGTAAGGTGGCCTATTAATACATGTGGGAAAATAGTTGTCCTTGCATGTCAAATAACCCACTTCCTAAGGTGAGTGGCCAGCCATGACAAGAATATGGGCAAGGAACATGTTTCCAACATGTTTAGTTAGTGGATTATGTAGAAAAAATAAAGAAATGAAAAAAAATGAGCATGGATGCCCCCCTTTGTTGCCGTGAGTAGAGGAAAAGAAAGGAAAAAATTGTTCATCCATTCTCAAAATCTTGGCTGAAAATACTAAGGGAAAAAGGAAGGATTTTTGCTTCATGCTTGGTTTAGAAGAGAACTAGAAGGAGATTTGGTCATACTTGTGTCAAGATTAAGGTATGTTTGAGGTTGTGTCATGAGATTCATGCATGTTTTAGTTGCTAACTTGATGTTCATGTTAGCCCATGGTTCAAATCCTTGTTATGCCATGGAAATGGTATTTGGCCAAGGTTGATATTGTGTTAAAGCCATTGCATGCTAAATGTGAAGCTTGTTGATGATACATGTAATGATGGATTGACTACTCTTGAAATTTCTTTTAGCATTCTTGAGTAAGACATGGAGTTTTCTTTGTTTAACCATGACCAAAAATTGAAAGGGGATGGTGTGGGATGTATTCGCCATGGCATGCTCATAAGTGCGATTTATGCTTGTTGCATGATAGGTAAAATTTGTGTTTTGATATATGTGTATATGTGTTTGTACATGATGTTACAAATGGATGTGAAAATATGCTAGATTGGGAAAATTTGATTAAATGTTCATGAGATGAAATTAGGTGATTAAAAGATGTTAGTTGACATTGTACATATATATATATATTCGCCATTAAAGTGAGTATGTAGGTAATGTTGAATCAAGTTTTTGGTGCATATTCGGTTAGGTGTATAATCGACCAAATGGACGATTAGTAAGAATGGTTGCCGAATATACAAGCATACATATGCATGTGTAGTTGAATTATGAATGTTTAGCAAGATGGTTAAACTAGTGATTTATTGATTAAGCTCAAGGAGTTAAAGAAGGAGAATCAAGCAAGGGAAAGACGAAGGTCATCGAGTAGCCGACTTGGAACTATTTTACCCAACACGAGGTAAGTCATTAAGCACGTATTTGATATTGCTTAAATGATTGTAAAATTTATGCAATTGTGTTTAATGGGATGATATATATATATAAATGAAAATGTATGTGTATGGAGTGATGACAATTGTTGAATGTAAAAGAAATAGTGAAATGTGTAGAAAGTTTGCTTTCGGCACTAAGTGTCTTGAACACGTGTGTATACGGTGACGAGATTGGCACTAAGTGTGCGTGCTGGAAATATATGGCACTAAGTGTGCATGCTGGAAATATATGGCACTAAGTGTGCGAGCTCGAAGGGCATGGCACTGTGTGCGGGCCTAAATCGCATGGCACTAAGTGTGCGAAATCGAGTATTAAGCAATCGTGTGTGCGTACTCTATATATATATAAATATCTCCAATCGAACAATTATATGGAGGGTGTGTCTCCATCGAGTGAGTATGGACAGCGGATCGGGTAAGTACCTTGAGCTCATGACGAATAGGTAATACGTTCATGCTTGGGGTTGAATTTGGTAAGCTTTAAATCTATGTGATGATTGAAATTGTATGGTTGTGCTGGAAAATGAGTTAATGTGTAAAATGCTTGATTATCTTGTTGTGTAGAATATGAAATGTGGATGTATGAATTGGTGCGAGATTGGACCAAAAGGTCCGAGGTATTATGGTATAGATTCGATATGGACGAGTACCTAGCCTCATTTGTTGTACATGTAGTAGTAACTTTATCGATGGATTGACGAATGCTTATGACTTACTGAGTTGTAAACTCACTCGGTGTTTTCTTGTCACCCATTTTAGGTCTCTTGGACTCATATTGTTGCGTGCTCGGAACCGTCGTTGAAGTCATCACACCGCTGAAATCTTGTGGTATTGTTTTTTGTTGTTGAAGAACATTTGGCATGTATAGGCTATTATATTTTGTCGAATTGTGGGTTGTAAACTTTAAGCCATGTGAAAATGGCCTATGTGGTCGTCGAGTGGGATGCTAGAACCTATAGCCACGAGTCTTAGAAACTCAAATTTTGTTAAGGTGGCCATAATTTGTGTCATGTATGATGGATGATTAAGGCCAAGGAAAAATTCATGAAATTGGCATAGTCTACTGCAGTAACTGTTGCGGACAGCAGCAGTGAGATGAGATTGAAAAATCACTAAAAATAGTATAAGTAGAATTAAATAGTGAGTAAATTATGGAACTGATCCTTGATGAATCTATTTTATATGGACGAAACGAAACGACCATATGAGCAGTATACTGGGAGATATTAAAGTTCTCGTGAGACAGGGCCAGAACGATTTCTGGGTCCCCTGTCGTGACTTTGAAAATTTACCATAAATTATCCAGAAAGAATTAGGAGTCATACCTTATATGTACAGATTCCATTTCGAGTCTAGTTTCATTAGAAACAAACGGCACCAGTATTAAAGCCCTGTACAGAAAGATATTCAAGTTGTAACGCGCGGAGGTCAGAGCAGTCGATCCCTGTAACATGGGTGACTTTAACTAATAAACTGTACCAATTGGCCCAACCAAAAATTCTAAAAATAAATCCATGGATGGATATATGAGTCTAAATTCAGGGAAAATTTACGAAACCAGTTTCCGAGTTTTGGAACTCGAGATATGATTTTTAAGGCGACGGTGATGCAGTTTTCCAGCCTGTCCAGAAATGCCAAATTGGTCGGTACTTTAAGAGGATTTGTCTCGTTAACCCCTCGTGTCCGACACCGGCGTCGGTCACGAGTTAGGGGTGTTACAAAAATAGATCTAAATATTAATTCCCGAATCACTAAAATATGAAGCTTTCAGTTTTTCAGCAAATATTAATCTAAGCTATTACGAGGGTTAGTACACACCTGTTACGGGTTGAAGTTGAAACGTTTCCAGAATCAATCACCTACGATAACCACCACCTGTCACTCAAACTCAACTATTCCAATATCAATATATGTAAATCCTAAGCAAATCAGTCATACAGAACATAAGGGCATATTCGTCATTTTACCATACAGGGGTATTACGATCACTTTACCCTACAGGGGCTTTACGATCTTTTTACCTAATAGGGGTATTTTAGTCATTTCATCCTACAAGGGTGTTTTGGTAAATCAACAAGCCAAAGGTATTTTAGTAATTTTGTAAACCAATGGTATTTCTATAATTTTTAGAAAGTCAAGGGTATTTTTGTAACTTTGTAAATCAGGGGTATTTTGGTAATTTTACAAATTGAGGGTATTTCGGTAATTTCACAAACCAAGGGTATTTTGGTAATTTTACAAACTAGGGGTATTTTGGTAATTTTACAAACCAAGGCTATTTTAGTAATTTTGTAAATCGAGGGTAAAATAGTAATTCTGTAAATCAAGGGTAAAACAGTAATTCTATAAATCAATGGTAAAAAAAATAATTCTGTAAATCGAGGGTAAAACGATAATTCTGTAAGTCGAGGGTAAAACGGGGGTAAAATGGTAATTATGTAAATCGGGGGTAAAATGGTAATTATGTAAATCGGGGGTAAAATGGTAATTCTGTAAATCGGGGGTACTTTGGTAATTTTACAAGTAGAAGGTATTTCAGTAATTTTACAAATCGAGGGTATTTCAGTATTTTTACAAACTAAGCGTATTTTGGTAATTTTAGTAAACTAAAGTATTCTAAACAGGGATAACAATACGAATGGGCCTAAAGCCTATTCTCGGCCTAAATGGGCCCACAGGCTCGCGTGGCCCTTTTAGCCCAAATCTAGCCACAAATATTAGATTCACCTAGCCTAGCCCAATATTTACTACACAATCAAACAACTTATCCAATTGGGCCCGTAGGCCCATTAGGCCCACATGACCCCTTTCGCCCATCTCTACTGAAGTAGCCATCCTACTGCCTAGAGTAGTAAGAAATACACACCGATAGGAGATGGAGTTAATCCACGCCCGAGCACTCTTAGCCGACACCCAACCCAAACGAGCACGCCATACAATGGAAAGGGATCAGCCAAGAAAGGTGCCTTTACTCTCCTCATGGTTCCTCTATTTAAAGCCGACTTCACAACCACTCTTATATTAGCTTCCGATGTGGGATCCTCCAACATTAGAGTTTAAATTCAACACCAACTCTTGCCGCCTCGTTAGCAAAATAAATGCTCTTTGCTTGCCATGGGATTCAACCTATGCCTCCCTTAAATGCTCCACACGTTACTTGCCACTAAGCCACAAGGCTTTTTGTGTCATATTTTATCCCCAATTAATTATAAGGTCTAAAGGCCAAAGTCCGTGTTCCCTTTAAAAAACAAAATAAATTGCAAGAGCCAAGGCTTGAACCTAGGCTCCCATACAACTTTAATGACGCCACAACCACTAGACTACAAGCTTCCTTGTGTCATTTATTTAACACAATAATTTAAAACCCTCATCCAAGCATCCGTGTTTTTTCACTTAATACCAAAATTTTGCTAAAGCCCAAGTTTGAACCCAAGATTTCTCCAACACTTCTCAAAGCCATTAACCACTAAAGCAAACATTTAATTGTTTCATTTCATTGCACAATTAAATACCTATATACAACCTCTTTATGGACCCCCACTCAAGGCCCAATACTTCTAGGCCCAAATTCGGGGTGTTACACCATATATAAACTGTGATAGTGTGATGACTTTTGACATTTTAAAATGTGTTTTTATATAGTAGATGGATCCCAATCGAGCTATAGCTGATGAGGTTGAAAGCAATGTGCTAGCTCTCACTCAAGGGCCAGCGCTATCTAATTCTAGACCCATATCGGGCAATAAAGGAGGAGAGGCTGAAGAAGCCTTATTCCAAATGATGAACGAGTGGTTCACACAATATATCTGAATAAACCCGACTACTCAACAACCTCCACCCCCTCCTAATCCCCAACTGGTTCCCGTAGCTCCTCAGGGTGTTGAACTTTTAAGATTGAATTAGCCTTTAGTTGATAAGATCCGTAAACACGAGGCTAAAGAGTTCAGAGCTAATGTTGAAAATGATCTTGAGAGAGTGTAGTTTTGGCTTGAAAATACGATTTGAGTGTTTGATGAGTTTTCTTGCACACCAGCTGAATGTTTAATATGTACTATATCACACCAGAATCACTTCGAACTCATCAAATGGTAAAAGCATCAAGTCAGTTGGAAAACAATATCCTCGAGTCATTAAAGGGCAGTTCTTACAAACTTTGTCAAGTAGAACATACCGGCCTAAGGGGTTTGATACTCTAATTATAAATTCGTGTGAATCGTGCTTCGATTCTGCCAAATTGACACAACCATGTGGTCTGCCCATGTGAGGAGGTCCAGGCCGTGTTGATTTCGTACGTTGGCCCATTTTCTCCTTTTTTGGCCTATTTCTCGTTCCTTTCACTCTCCTATGCTCACCTAAGTATAAATATGAAATTAAGGCATTAGGAGCATCAAATTCACCAATTTTAAGAAAAAATCATCCGTAAAATGTGCTAAGCATGGGATAGAAATATGTATAAATTACGATTTTCACTAACATCTATAGCTTTGTACAGAATGGCTCCGATAGAGTTGAAAGCTCAGTTGCAAGAGTTAACAGATAGATGTTTTTACACAACTGATTTTTTCGCCCTAAGGTGCACCATTATTGTTTGTAAAGAAGAAAGACGGGTCAATGAGAATGTGTATCGACTATCGACAGCTCAATAAGGTTGCGATAAAGCAAAAGTATCCATTACCGAGAATAGATGATTTGTTTGATCAGTTAAAAGGAGCAACAGTGTTTTCAAAGATTGATTTGAGATCTGGTTATTACAAGTTGCGAGTTAAAGACTCAGATGTGCCAAAAACTATGTTCAAAATGAGGTACGGACATTATGAATTTCTTGTTATGCCTTTTGGACTAACTAATGCTCCTGCCATTTTTATGGATTTGTTAAATCGAATCTTTAAACCGTATTTAGATAGAATTGTTGTTGTGCTCATTGATGACATTCTGATCTACTCTCGAGATGAGTCTGAGCATACCAAACACTTGAGGATTGTGTTGCAAACATTGAAAGATAAGCAACTGTATGCTAAATTCAGTAAGTATGAGTTTTGGCTCCGAAAAGTTAGATTTTGGGGACATATTGTCTCGGCAGATGGCATTCGAGTTGATCCAAGTAAGATTTCTACAATTATTGACTAGAAACCACCTAGAAATGTGTCCGAGGTTAGAAGCTTTGTGGGATTGGCTGGTTACTATTGATGCTTTGTAAAAAGGTTCTCAATGATTGTTACACCGATGACTAGACTACTACAAAAAGATGTAAAGTTTAAATGGTCCGAGAAATGTCAACAGAGGCACAAGTGTTGGTTCAATCTGACTTGGGTAAAGAATTTGTAATTTACAGTTATGTGTCATTGAATGGTTTGGGTTGTGTGTTGAAGCAAGAGGGAAAAGTTATGGCTTATGCTTCTAGATAGTTGAAGCAGCATTAAAAGAACTATCCAACGCATGATTTAGAATTGGCCGCTATAGTTTTTGCATTGAAAATTTGGCGTCATCATTTGTACGGTGAAAAATGCCACATCTTTACCGATCATAAAAGCTTAAAGTATATTATGACTCAGAAAGATTTTAACTTTCGACAACGGAGTTAGCTCAAGCTACTAAAAGATTATGAGTTAGTAATCGATTATCATACGAGGAAAGTGAATGTAGTCGCGGATGCTTCAAGTAGAAAATCGTTGTTTGCCTTGAGAGCAATGAATACACAGTTGACATTATCTGATGATGGTTCGATTTTAGCTGAGTTAAGGGCTAAACTAGTATTTCTTCAGCAAATTTGCAAAGCTTAGAAATGTGATAGTGAATTGCAAGATAAAAGAGTGCAATGCGAGTCAACTAATGATTCAGAGTATCAAATCCGATCCGATGATTGTTTGATGTTCTGAGATAGAATTTGTGTATCGAGAAATTTTGAGCTTATTCAAAATTTTTTGCATGAAGCGCACAGTGGATTCCTATCTGTTCATCTTGGAAGGTTGTTGTAGCTTGATAAGGTTGTTGTAGCTTGATCTAGCTATTTCAAGGACTGATTTGAAAGAAAGTTAAAGTCTAAAATTTTACCCATGTTGAAATTTTTTATTTTAATTTTTGATGGTAGAAAATGCATGTTTGTTGTTAGTTAAACAACATTTGTAAAGTGATTTCGATAAAAACATCAAATAGGGAATTATTTGTAAAAAAATATAAAATGTGTAAGAAAGTGTTAATAAATGAAAAATGTGGGTTGTTATGAGTACAAGTATTATTCGGCTAGGCTTGGGTTGTACTGAAATTTAATGAAATTCATTTTGACGAGCCTAGGGACTAAATTGTAAAATGGTGAAATGTTAGAGGCACAAATGTAATTTTTCCATAATGTGTTTTTGGACTATATTGAATAATGTGATGATTAAATAAGTTAAATGCTATATTATAGATCAAGAGAAACAAAGTTCAGGTGTAGATCGGGGGAAAACAAAATAATTGACGAATAGATCCCTTTTGCCATTTTTGCATTTGAGGTAAGTTCGTTGTAAATAAGCTTTATTATAATTGTATTTTAAATGCTTTAAATTTTGTACGAATTGTGTAAACGACTCTATGGACAATTCGACGAGGTTTTGGCAAGCAAGAAATCCCAATCGAACCTTAGGAATAGATTGTGAATACACGGATTATATATACACATCCCGTATGTCATGTTATGAAAATACAAATCCCAATCTAAGTTTCAACTTGGTATGACCTCTATATTAATCAAAAACTATTTCCAATTCTCACATTTGCTTTCACTTTTTTTTAACCAAAAACTCTGTATTCAGCTATTAATACAGCTCAATCATTATTCTTCTGTCTAATTTTATCATTACTAAATCCACATTATCACATTCACAATCAAAATTTATTTTTTAAAAAAAAATCCAGCAATCATATACTTTAAGCATCATACCTGGATGAGTTAATTAACTAAGTCTAATCTTTCTTTAACTGTAACATTTCAGAATTCAGAAAATCTTCATATTAACCTGACATCTTTTCTGCAACTGAGTTCATTTATTAAACCATTCTCAAATGCTATCACATTGTCAATTAATCTTATTGGAAGGGGGTGAGGCTGTAACACTTCTAACTTGCCTCTTATATATTCATGCATATAACTTAACACTCATCAATATATATATAATTTGCTTCAAATAACTCAACATGCATATTCATTTTACACAACCCTCCTATCATCTTATACAAACAAATACACTTATACATGCGTTCATAATTCTCAAATAGAATTACTCATAACATTCATTTAATTTCACAAGTTACACTCATAGCATCACACAATTGCCAATCAACATGTACACTTATCATAATATAAACTTTCCTTTCATCTCATCTTTAATATTCCAAAAGAAATTCTTATTCACGACTCATTCATTATCACATAAACATCATAAACTAGTACTCTTTCCTTTTACGAGTCTCATTTCATCTTAATATTATCACAGTTATATAATTCACTTTAGACAGACTTACACACATATTCATATTTTAAAACAAATGCACTCAAACATACATTCCACAAATTTGAGTAAATCTATTTATCACATTCACTTAGTCAAATAAGTTAGACACATAATATCATGTCAATGTCAAACGAACATGGATGAGTTTATAACGAGATAAACTTTCGTTTCTTTTCACTTTTCTATATTTCTCCACTTTGTCTATTTTATTTTACACTTGATCTCACACATATCATCACAAGTCACCAAGATCAATTTAAGTACACCAATATATCCACCAAATAATATTTACAAAACATCATATTTCATGATAATAAGTATCATATCATATAAATAACATTAAATCACTTAAAATAAAAATTATGTTACCTTATTTACACATGAACTTACTTAACACCTTTTTACACTATCGATGGTACCTCGGTTGGAAAACACTTCTGCCTCAACAGAACTATTTCATCGGGATCGGGAGGCATCACACTATCACAGGTAGTAATATGGCATGTATAGCTTAACTCTTACACATACTAGGTAAGTCCGAGAACCAACTAAACCATAGCTCTCATACCACTAAATGGAACACCCCTTACCCATGTTTGTCGCCGGAACAGGGTACGAGGCATTACCAGACTTAGTCACTAATCATTGTATGAAAACCGATTCATAATTAATAACATAATCAAAACTATCTACATTAAATGACTTTAAACAATAGAGACCTTCAAATAACATAGGTCAGTATTTTAAGCCAATTCGTAGCAACTTAATAACAATTAAACGAGTCTCCATACATGCCAAAGGCTTAAAATACTTTAAAACCTTTATATATCAATAAATAGTTTGATAGTGTGATTTAACCTTCGGCGACCTCCAGCTCGAGCTAACATCTGCGACACTATAGGAAAAAGGAAAGGAAGAGAGTAAGCATTATAGCTTAGTAAGTAAGTATGTAAATATTAGTTAAGAATACATTATCTTACTTTAAACAAAGTCACAATATGTTCCCAGAATATTGTCATCACAAACACACATACTTTCACTATTACAATCATAAACAGGTTCAAAATAAGCTGTCTAGCAGAGTACCAGCAACTAACTTATTTTTTTCTGGAGCTACAGAACTCCAAATTACAAACCGTTAATTTTCCATGAAACTAGATTCACATATATTCTTACCATATAATTTACAAAATTTTTGGTTTAGCCAATTAGTACAGTTTATTCATTAATGTTACCCCTATTTCACTGCTCAACTGTTCTGACCACTCTTCACTACGAATCAATTTTCTCCTCATACACAATTCAAAGGATGTTCTTGTTTATTTCATTTGGAACTAGACTAACTAAGTATTTCAAGCATATATATTATATCCTCGAATTATTGTTGAACAATTTTTAATGATTTTTCCAAGTCAGAATAGGGGATCACGTAGTCATTCTGAACCAATCTCTCAAAAACTTAAATATCTCATAATATAGAATTCCTTTGCTTGCTCTGTTTCTGTTATATGAAAATAAACTTATTAAGCTCTAATTTGATATCTCATTCAGTCTCTGATTCAGCTTCTACTATTTTTGGTAACTTTTTAGATTCACGTCACTGCAACTATCTAGAACAGTTTTATTGTCAATTTCGATCTTTCGCACTTCAATTGTATTCATCACTTTCCGATAACAATCTTTCCAATTTCCAATCACATATCGAGCATTTTACTCATAAGTTACACACGTATATACTTACACTTATTATCACAAAGTCATACACAATTTCATTTAATCAATTTCCCAGTTGAACGCTTCGGAACAATAACAGATACGCAATGGTATCGCACACAGCCCACCTTTAAAATCGAAGCTCTCCTGTTCACATAGTGGCCTTCACTTAGCACAACTCATGTGACCTAGCTCGATTGTACACATAATTTTGGCTCTCTTGAACACATGGTGAACACTTAGTACCACCCATGTGACCTAGCCAATTTATCTCGTAGCTCTCTTGTCTACATGGTGTCCTTCACCTGGAACCACGCATGCGACCTAGCAACATATATCCCGTAGCTCTCTTGTCTACATGGTGTACACATAGTATCACCCATGCGACCTAGCTACATCATAATGTCTCGTAGCTCTCTTGTACACATGATGTGCACTCAGCACCATACATGTAAC
The DNA here is from genome assembly GCF_025698485.1 of Gossypium arboreum. Lineage (NCBI taxonomy): Eukaryota > Viridiplantae > Streptophyta > Magnoliopsida > Malvales > Malvaceae > Gossypium > Gossypium arboreum. Next base: position 62,869,649 of record NC_069080.1, read on the forward strand.
CTAGCTACATCCCATCTCAGATCATCCAATCTTTCCAAGGTTCAACCGGATTTCTCTCTTTCTAATACTTGATTCCATACTTCCAATAGTCAATTATGATTCAAAAATCAGCTACAATACATAAAATATGCTGAAATACAAAAACATAATAAAGATAATGTATTATTTACATACAAACTTACAGACTTTCTCATTTCCATGTCGAATTAATATTGAACATTTAAATCATCATAATTATACTTACTTTCAACACCTCAGAAATCATAGTAAATATATCAATTTGACATTGAAACATGCATAAATTAATGCTTATCAGACATATGAACTTACCTCGATACTAAAACGACCATTTTACCAACTTTCCCGATTTTTATTTTTCTCCCATTCTAGATTCAAATCTCATTTTCTAGGATCTAAAACATCATATTTTACTTATTTAATTAATGTACTATTCAAAACAGTCCTTAACTCAAGATTTGGAAAAATTACAATTTTGCCCCTAAACTTTTGCATATTTACACTTTTTCCCCTAGGCTCGGGAATTAAACTTCATCCTTTGTTCTTATGTTTTATGACTTCTGATCATTTTTTCCTTCTATGGCAACATCAAATTCTTACTCTAACACATAATTATGAACAATAACAACTTTTATCGATTAAGCCGTTTTACTCATTTTTGCTTAAAACCGCTTAGCAAAAGTTGTTTAGCATAATTTAATCCTTCATATTCTACCATAAAACATCAAAATAAACACATTTCACCTATGGGTGTTTTTCCAAATATGAACCCTAGCTTAAATTATTGCTAGAATAAGCTTAATCAAGTTACCGGGATTCAAAAATCGTAAAGAACTTGAAAAACAGGGCTAGAACGGACTTGCTATTGAGCTTAGAAAGCTTGAAAACCCTAGCCATGGCTTCCCCCATGATAATTTCGGCCTCCATGAAAAAGATGAGTCAATTTTGGCTTTATTTTCCCTTTTTATTTCTTTTAATTACCAAATGACTAAAATGCCCTTAAGGCATTTCTTTAAAATTTTGTCCTATTCATGCCCATTTTTGTTCAAACGAAATATAATGCTCTAATTACCATTTAAGGACCTCCTCTTTAAACCCCCATTTCAATCAAGTACTTATGAATTAGAACACATATTTTGCAACTTTTGCAATTTAGTCCTAAAAGTCCAATTAAGCACTTTATCAGTAAAATTACTTAACGATATTTTTACACAATATTTTAATCAATAAATAAACCTTAAAACTTAATCAGAATAAAATTTACGACTTCGAATTCGTAGTTCTAAAACCATCGTTCCGTTTAAGCGCTAAATCGGGCTGTTGCAGCAACTTCTGCAAATAAGCCCTAATAGGCAAATTAAACATGCAATCTATAAAATTTTTTATCAATACTCTAACACATGCATCTAATCACTCGGTAAATCATAAAAATTAATCGAAATAAACTTTTCTATCTCAAATTTATGGTTTCGCAACCACTATTCTATTTAGGCCCTATTTCGAGATGTTACATTTCTCCCCCCTTTAGGGATTTTCGTCCTCGAAAATCTTACCGGTAAAAAGATTCAATATCTTTTCTCAAAATTTCTTAAACATCTCCAAACAAATTTTCTTCAAAGCAGTTCTTTCAAAATCGCCCCACTGTCAAATTGAAATCCAATATATCTAAGTTTCAACTTGGTATGACCTCTATATTAATCAAAAACTATTTCCAATTCTCACATTTCCTTTCACTTTTTTTTTTAACCAAAAACTCTGTATTCAGCTATTAATACAGCTCAATCATTATTCTTCTGTCTAATTTTATCATTACTAAATCCACATTATCACATTCACAATCAAAATTTATTTTTTTTAAAAAATCCAGCAATCATATACTTTAAGCATCATACCTAGATGAGTTAATTAACTAAGTCTAATCTTTCTTTAACTGTAACATTTCAGAATTCAGAAAATCTTCATATTAACCTAACATCTTTTCTGCAACTGAGTTCATTTATTAAACCATTCTCAAATGCTATCACATTGTCAATTAATCTTATTGGAAAGGGGTGAGGCTGTAACACTTCTAACTTGCCTCTTATATATTCATGCATATAACTTAACACTCATCAATATATATATAATTTGCTTCAAATAACTCAACATGCATATTCATTTTACACAACTCTCCTATCATCTTATACAAACAAATACAATTATACATGCGTTCATAATTCTCAAATAGAATTACTCATAACATTCATTTAATTTCACAAGTTACATTCATAGCATCACACAATTGCCAATCAGCATGTACACTTATCATAATATAAACTTTCCCTTCGTCTCATCTTTCATATTCCAAGAGAAATTCTTATTCACGACTCATTCATTATCACATAAACATCATAAACTAGTACTCTTTCCTTTTACGAGTCTCATTTCATCTTAATATTATCACAGTTATATAATTCACTTTAGACAGACTTACACACATATTCATATTTTAAAACAAATGCACTCAAACATACATTCCACAAATTTGAGAAAATCTATTTATCACATTCACTTAGTCAAATAAGTTAGGCACATAATATCATGTCAATGTCAAACGAACATGGATGAGTTTATAACGAGATAAACTTTTGTTTCTTTTCACTTTTCTATATTTCTCCACCTATGTCTATTTCATTTTACACTTGATCTCACACATATCATCACAAGTCACCAAGATCAATTTAAGTACACCAATATATCCACCAAATAATAATTTACAAAACATCATATTTCATGATAATAAGGATCATATCATATAAATAACATTAAATCACTTAAAATAAAAATTATGTTACCTTATTTACACATGAACTTACTTAACACCTTTTTACACTGTCGATGGTACCTCGGTTGGAAAACACTTCTGTCTCAATAGAACTATTTCATCGGGATCGGGAGGCATCACACTATCACAGGTAGTAATATGGCATGTATAGCTTAACTCTTACACATACTAGGTAAGTCCTAGAACCGACTAAACCATAACTCTCATACCACTAAATGGAACACCCCTTACCCGTGTTTGTCGCCGGAACAGGGTAAGAGGCATTACCGAAGTTAGTCACTAATCATCGTATAAAAATCGATTCATAATTAATAACATAATCAAAACTATCTACATTAAATGACTTTATACAATAGAGACCTTCAAATAACATAGGTCAGTATTTTAAGTTAATTCGTAGCAACTTAATAACCATTAAACGAGTCTCCATACATGCCAAAGACTTAAAATACTTTAAAACCTTTATATATCGATCAATAGTTTGATAGTGTAATTTAACCTCCGGCGACCTCCAACTCGAGCTAACATCTACGACACTATAGGAAAAAGGAAAGGAAGGGAGCAAGCATTATAGCTTAGTAAGTAAGTACTAAACAATACATTATCTTACTTTAAATAAAGACACAATATGTTCCTGAAATATTACTATCACAAACACACATACTTTCACTATTACAATCATAAACAGATTCAAAATAAGCTATCTGGCAGAGTACCAGCAACTAAATTATTTATTTCTAGAGCTACAGAACTCCAAATTCCAAACCGTTAATTTTCATTGAAACTATATTCACATATATTGTTACCATAGAATTTTGAAAATATTTTGTCTAGCCAATTAGTACAGTTTATATATTGAAGTTACCCCTGTTTCACTGCTCAACTATTCTAACCACTCTTCACTACGAATCAATTTTCTCCTCGTAAAGAATTCAAAAGATGCTTTTTTTTATTTCATTTGAAACTAGACTCATTAAGGATTTAAAGCATATAAATTATATCCCCTAATTATATTTTTACAATGTTTAATGATTTTTACAAGTCAGAACAGGGGATCACATAGTCATTTTACACCAGTCTCTCAAAAACTTAAATATCTCATAATATAGAATTCCTTTGCTTGCTTTATTTCTGTTATATGAAAATAGACTCATTAAGCTCTAATTTTATATCTTATTCAGTCTCTGATTTAATTTCTACTATTTTTGGTAACTTTTTAGATTCACGTTACTGCAACATCTAGAACAGTTTTATTGTCAATTTTGATCATTCACACTTCAATTGTATTCATCACTTTACCATAACAATCTTTCCAATTTCCAATCACATATCGAGCATATTGCTCATAAGTTACCCACGTATATACTTACACATATCATCACAAATTCATACACAATTTCATTTAATCAATTTTCCAGTTGAACGCTTCGGAATAATAATAGATACGCAATGGTATCGCACACAACCCACCTTTAAAATCGAAGCTCCCTTGTACACATAGTGGCCTTCACTTAGCACCACTCATGTGACCTAGCTCGATTGTACAAATAATTTTGGCTCTCTTGTACACATGGTGAACACTTAGTTCCAGCCATGTGACCTAGCCAGTTTATCTCGTAGCTCTCTTGTCTACATGGTGTCCTTCACCTAGAACCACGCATGCGACCTAGCTACATATATCCCGTAGCTCTCTTGTACACATGATGTGCACTCAGCACCATACATGTGACCTAGCTACATACCATCTGTATCATCCAATCTTTCCGAAGGTTCAACCGGGATTTCTCTCTCTTTCTAATACTTGATTCCACATTTCCAATAGTCAATTATGATTCAAAAATTAGCTGTAATACATAATATATGACGAAATACAAAAACATAATAAAGATAATGTATTATTTATATACAAACTTACATACTTTCTCATTTCTATGTCGAATTAATATTGAACATTTAAATCATCATAATTATAATTACTTTCAACACCTCGACAATCATAGTAAATATATCAATTTTACATTGAAACATGCATAAATTAATGCTTATTATACATATGAACTTACCTCGATACTAAAACGGTCATTTTACCAACTTTCTTAATTTTTTATTTTTCTCCCATTCTAGATTCAAATCTCATTTTTCGGGATCTAAAACATCATATTTTACTTATTTGATTTATGTAGTATTCAAAATAGCCTTAACTCAAACTTTGGAAAAATTTCAATTTTGCCCCTAAACTTTTGCATATTTACACTTTTGCCCCTTGGCTCGGGAATTAAGATTCATTCCTTATTCTTATGTTTTATGACATGCTGATCATTTTTTCCTTCTATGGCAACATCAAATTCTCACTCTAACACATAGTTATGAACAATAACAACTTTTATCAATTAAGTCGTTTTACTCATTTTTGCTTAAAACCGCTAAGCAAAAGTTGTTTAACATAATTTTAGCCTTCATATTCTACCATAAAACATCAAAATAAACACATTTCACCTATGGGTATTTTTCCAAATATGAACCCTAGCTTAAATTATTGCTAGAATAAGCTTAATCAAGTTATCGAGAGTCAAAATCGTAAAGAACTTGAAAAACGGGGCTAGAACGGACTTACTATTGAGCTTGGAAAGCTTGAAAACCCTAGACATGGCTTCCCCCATGCTAATTTCAGCCTCCATGAAAAAGATGAGTAAATTTTGGCTTTATTTTCCCATTTTATTTCTTTTAATTACCAAATGACTAAAATGCCCTTAAGGCCTTTCTTTAAAATTTTGTCCTATTCATGCCATTTTTTGTCCAAATGAAATATAATGGTCTAATTACCATTTGAGGACCTCCTCTTTAAACCCCCATTTCAATCAAGTACTTATGAATTAGAACACATATTTTGCAACTTTTGCAATTTATCCCTAAAAGTCCAATTAAGCACTTTATCAGTAAAATTACTTAACGATATTTTTACACAATATTTTAATCAATAAATAAACCTTAAAACTTAATCATAATAAATTTTTTGACTTTGAATTCGTGGTTCTAAAACCATCATTCCGTTTAGGCCCTAAATTGGGCTGTTACAGCAACTTCTGCAAATAAGCCCTAATAGGCAAATTAAACATGCAATCTATAAAATTTCTTATCAATACTCTAAAACATGCATCTAGTCACTTGGTAAATCATAAAAAATAATTGAAATAAACTTTTCTATCTCAGATTTGTGGTTTCACAACCACTATTCCATTTAGGCCTTATTTTGAGATGTTACAAAAGATGTGAAATTTGAGTGGTCCGGGAAATGTCAAAAGAGTTTTGAAAAGTTGAAAGCATTGTTAACTGGGGCACCAATGTTAGTGCAACTTTAGTCAGGAAAAGAGTTTGTGATTTTCAGTGACGCGTCATTGAATGGTCTTGGTTGTGTGTTGATGCAAGAGGATAAATTGATAGCTTATGCCTCGAGACAGTTGAAACCGCACGAAAGGAATTATCCAACGTATGACTTGGAATTAGCCACTATTGTGTTCACCTTAAAAATTTGGAGACACCATTTATTCAGTGAGAAGTGTCACATCTTTACCGATCACAATAATTTAAAGTATTTAATGAATCAGAAAGATTTGAATTTGCGACAACGGAGATGGCTCGAACTATTGACAGATTATGAGTTAGTGATCGACTATCACTCAGGGAAAGGGAATGTAGTCACAAATGCTTTAAGTAGAAATACTTTGTTTGCTCTGAGGGCAATGAATACATGGTTAACCTTATCTGATGATGGATCAATTTTTGCTGAGTTGAAAGCTAGACTGGTATTTCTTTAGCAAATTTGCGAAGCTCAAAGAGGTGATACTAAGTTGCAAGCTAAAAGAGCTCAATGCAAATCGAATAGTGATTTAGAATATCAGATTGGATCCGATGATTGTTTAAGGTTCTGGGGAAGGATTTGTGTACCGAAATACTAAACTGATTTAGAAAGTTCTTCATGAGGCACATAATGGTTGTCTATCTGTTCATCCTTGAAGTACAAAGATGTATAATGATTTGAAGGTATTGTATTGGTGGTCAGGCATGAAACGAGACATTTCAGAGTTTGTAACGAGATGTTTGATTTGTCAACAAGTGAAAGCCAAACATCAAGTGCCTTCAGGTTTAATTCAGCCTGTGAGTACATCCTAGTAGAAATGGGATAGAGTTACGAAGGACTTCGTATCGGGTTTACCTCTGGCTCTGAAAAAGAAAGATGTTGTTTGGGTCATTGCTGATAGATTAACGAAATCGGCTCATTTCATTTCTATATGTACAGATTATTCACTTGATAAACTAGTTGAATTTTACATTGTTAAGATTGTTAGATTGCATGGGGTGCCTACTTCTATTATTTTGGATAGATATCCGAGGTTCATGTCACGATTTTGGAAGAAATCGCAAGAAGCGTTGGGTACAAAGTTGAATTTTAGTACTGTATTTCATTCACCACTCGATGGTCAATCTGAAAGAGTGATACAAATTCTCGAAGATATGCTTCGCTGTTCTATTTTAGAGTTCAAAGGTAGTTGAGAGAAATAACTACCGTTGGTCGAATTTGCTTATAACAACAGTTATCAATCTAGTATAAAGATGGCACCATATGAAGCATTGTATGGCCACAAGTGTCGAACTCCATTGTACTGGACCGAGCTTTATGAGAAACGATTCACGAGGTTGATTTGGTCAGAGAAATCGAAGAGAAAATGGAAGTAATTCGTGATTGTTTAAAAGTAGCTTTGTATCAACAGAAATCGTACACAGATTTGAAATGGAAGGATATCGAATACCAAGTTGGTGATAAAGTGTTTCTGAAAATGTCACCGTGGAATAAAATTCTTAGATTTGGTCACAAAGGGAAGTTGGGTTCAAATTTCATTGGGTCGTATGAGATTATTGAAAGAATTGGGCCAGAGGCATATCGACTAGATTTGCAGTCGAAATTAGAAAGGATTCACAATATATTTCATGTGTCGATGTTGCAATGATATCATTCAGATCCATTTCATATCATCTCACCGTCAGAGATTGAGAACTGACCTAATATGACATATGGTGCAGAGCTGATCAAAGTGTTAGATTTAGAGGTTAAATAGTTGAGAAATAAAAGCATAGCTCAAGTTAAAGTTTTATGGCAATGACATGGGGTCGAAGAGGCTACATGGGAACCCAAGGAAGCTATGAGAAAATGGTACCCAAACCTCTTTTCTGGTAAGATTTTCGGGGACAAAAATCCCTAAGGGGGAGAGTTGTAACAGCCCGTTTTTGGGTCAAATCAGAACAGTGGTTTTGAGACCACAAATCTGAGGTAGAAATATTTATTTTATTATTCCTTTAAGGTCTACAACATGATAGAATAATTGTGTAAAAAATTCGTTAAGAAATTTTATCAATTGAGTGCTCAATTTGACTAAAAGGACTAAATTGCAATAGGTACAACAATTGAGTTTTATAAGTTAAAGGTGTCTAATTGCTATGAAATTATAAATTGGAGGTCCTTAAATTGTAATTAGACCATTATACTTTAGGATGGACAAAAATGGACATGATTATGTGAAATTTTAAAGTTACGCATTAAGGGTATTTTAGTAAATTGGTAAGTAAAGACAAATTAACTAAATAAAAGTGTCCATCTTCTTCAATTTAGTGCCCCTAGCCGAAATTCTCAAGAAGTCATAGCTAAGGTTTTTGGCCAAGCTTTCAAGCTCGATTGTAAGTCTGTTCTTATCCCCTTTTTAATTATTTTTATATTTTTGAGATTGTTGTAGCTTGATCTAGCTATTTCAAGGACTAATTTGAAAGAAAGTTAAAGTCTAAAATTTCACCCATGTTGAAATTGTTTGTATTTTGATGTTTGATGGTAGAAAATGCATGTTTGTTGTTAGTTAAACAACATTTGTAAAGTGATTTTCGATAAAAAATGTCAAATAGGGACTTTTTTGTAAAAGATTATAAAATGTGTAGAAAAGTGTTAATAAATGAAAAATATGGGTTGTTATGAGTACAAGTATTATTCGGCTAGGCTTGGATTATGATGAAATTGAAAGAAATTCATTTTACGAGCCTATGGATTAAATTGTAAAATGGTGAATGTTGGTGTAAAAATGTAATTTTTCCATAATGTATTTTTGGACTATATTGAAAATGTGATGATTGCATAAGTTACATGTGGTATTATAGATCAAGAAAAACAAATTTTAGGTGCAGATCGGGGGAAAAACAAAATAATTGACGAATAGATCCCTTTTACCGTTTTTACATTTGAGATAAGTTCGTATGTAAATAAGCTTTATTATAATTGTATTTTAAATGCTTTAAATTTTGTACAAATTGTGTAAACGACTCTACGAATACATTCAACGATGTTTTTGTAAGCGAGAAATCCCAATCGAACATTAGGAATAGATTAGGATACAAGTTACGTGTCACTAGGGTTTTATACTATGTGATCCAGGTGCTAGTTCTGTACATCATACCGATGGCTGAGTATACCGGCATGTGTTGCAGTTACTTGACACCTTGTGTGTAAGGTTTCCCGAGTATGTCAAAGACGAGAATAAGTGTGAAACCATTACGAGTTGGTACAGGTATGTGTATAAAACTTATGATTATCAAATTCGCGAAATGATGAACTCAAGGTAAGTTTGTGATGGATTAGATTGGAGATCGTCGAAGATCGCATCACACTATCAAAATATTTTATAGTTTACTTCATTTTAGCTTACTTCATTTTACTTTCCATGTTTTATAGCATCACCAAGGTAGCTCAGATTGGAGATTGTCAGAGATCGCATCACACTATCAAACTGTGATTTTGGGTATCGATGATCTTAATATTTTGAGTATATGGCATGTATAAGGACTTGGTCATTTTGTTATATGTTTCATCATGATTTTGGCCAAATGCATTTGTAACAGCCCGATTTAGACCCTAATCAGAATAGTGGTTTTGGAACCACAAATTTGAGTCAGAAAAATAATTTAATACTATTTTTCGTGTTAATAGCATGTGAATTGATATGTGTGAAAATTTCGTATGAAAATTTTATCATTTGCGTGTCCAATTTGAGAAAATGACTAAATTGCATAAAAGGTAAAAGTTGTGTGCTACATGAATAAGTGTTGAATTGCTATGTCTTTATATATGTGAGGACTTTATATTGATATTAGACTATTTGATGATGGATGGACATAAATGGGTTTCCATTAAGTGATTTTATAATGATGTAATAAAGGTTATTATGGTAATTAGATATTATGTTAATATAATTAAAACAAAAATTAAATTTTGTTCATCCATTATCATCCATAGCCGAAAATCAAAAGGAAAAGAAAGAAAAAGACCAAGCTAGGGTTCGACCATTGTTATTCAAGCATGTAAGTCTGTTTTGACTCCGTTTTTGATGATTTTTAAGTGTTTGAGATTGTTGCTTAGTATACTACCTAGCCCATGTTTCAATTCATGAAATTTATGATGAATTTGAGTTATGCCATGGAAAGTGAAAGATATATGTTGGGTTAATATGTTTTGTATTTAAATTTTTGATGAATTTGAGTAACTTAAGCTAAATTATGAAAATGAGATTTTGAGGGACTAAAATGTGAAATAAATGAAATATATAAGCTTATATGAACTACATGAATATTCGGCCAAGTATGTGTATAAGGAAATTTTGTGTATTTTGTGATTTTGTTAATTAGGGACTAAAATGTCAAAATTTGAAAATGTGAGGGCTAATTTGTAAAATCCCCTAATTATATGTTTTTGGGTTGAATTGAATGATTTGGTGAATAAAGGAGTTAAATTTGAATGTGTATAGATCAATAACTAAAGAAAACAAAATTAGATCGGGGAAAGTCGAAAGTGGTCGAGTAGCTGGTTAAATCTGTTCATTTCCGTATGAGGTAAGTCGATATACAAATAAATAAACTTCAGCTTATTAATTTATGCTTATATGTGTTAGAATTTTGATGGGTGAATATGGAAGATGAATGTATGAAATCTAAGAAAGTTTCGATAATGCGACGACATTCGAAAGCCCCGTACAAACTATAGGAATAGTTAAGATACATATGTCATGACATAGGATTTCGGTATGTGATTTTGTGTAAGACCACGTCTGGGACGTTGGCATCGATTTGAGATTTATGTGTAAGACCATGTCTGGGACATCGACATCGTATTTGACTTTGTGTAAGACCCTGTCTAGGACAGTGGCATCGATATTTGATTACATATAAGACCATGTCTGGGACGTTGGCATTATACGAGTTTTCTGAGCTATCCGCGTATCCTATCTGATTCTGTACGATTCAACGGGCATTCTAAGAAACAAATGACTATGTGAATGTGTATCCAATTCAAGTACGTTCGAAAGGTATATCATGATTGAGATTGAAAGGTAAGTATAAGTACATTTGTGGATATGTAAGTGAATTATGATCAAATGAGCTATATGAGACATATGGATATGTGATTGTATTTTTCCATGAACTACATGAATAAATTGGTTTAGAATTATGTTATGTCATAAGTTTATTTGTATATGGCTTACTACACTTTTGAAAGCTTACTTTACGTGTTTTTCAATTGTTTTATAGATCATCGAAGCTACTAGAAGTTTGGGGATCATCGAGGATCATCACCACACTATTGAACTTTATTTTTGGTACCTTTTAAAAATCTATATATCAAAGTATGGCATGTATAGGCTAGAGAACTTTGGATATGTTTCGAGATGTGTATATCTAGCCATGTGATATGGCTTGGTTATGGATGAGATTATGAATGAATTTTGGTATATGCTTTGTGTTCAAAAATGGTATGTTTTGATGTGCTCTTGAATGGCCAAAGGAAATAGTCAATTTGGGTAAGTATCATGGTTGATTTGGGAAGCTGATATGATGTGAAAAGCAATGAATTGAAATAGATTAATAAGATTTATGAATCATATGTTTTGATATGAAGTTAGTACTTTGAATTGGTATGTTTGAGTTGGATTTGTATATGGAAATGAATGGTGATATCATGGGTCAATTTGTGCATGATTTAGTTAGTTTTAGCTGCCTTTGGGATATGGAATGTGATTGGTTTTATGCTTGTATGGTGACCCAAAATGTGTGGCAAAATGGATTTGCAAAATAGCCTATTTTTGTCCACATGGGTAGAGACACAGGCTTGTGTCTCAACCGTGTGCGACACACAATCACGTTACACGATCGTGTGTCCCTTGGGGTAGTCCTACAATTTAAAGTCAGTCTCGAGCACGGCCTAGACACACAGGCGTGTCGTGTGGCCGTGTGAGGCACATAGCCTTAGCACATGGGCGTGTGTGGCTATATCGAAGGGTACACGGGCTAGGCATAAGGGCGTGTGGTTAGCCGTGTGACCTAAGTCAGTTTTGACCACAGCCAAGGCACGTAGGCATGTCTCCGGCCATGTGGGACAAGTCAGTATGTATGCCCTATTTTTACACAACCTATGACACGGGCGTGTTTGGTAACAGTGTAAGGCACATGGCCTATTCACACGGGTGTGTGACCTTTGTAACTTAGAAAAATTGTTTAGCTTTAAAAAATTTTGTATGAGATCGGTTTAGTCCCGACCCCTTCCAAAAACATGTTTAAGGTTTTGAAGACTTTCTAAAGGGACTATATATGTATGAATTACTATGTTATAAAGATGTATGATTAAGGTTATGGATTGATTGATAAATGTTCTGAAATGTCTGGTAAAGCCACTTAACCCTAGTTTGGCGACGGATACGGGTTAGGGGTGTTACAGTATTGGCTTGTAATTGTCAAAGGCTTGATTTGGTATTTGGCCATGTAAATTGGCTCATTTTGGTTAAATTGATTGTAAACTTATATATATTTATACACATATGCATATATATGCCAATGCCTTTAATGATGTGGTTTATATTGATTTGCTAAATGTTGAATGTGGCTTAATGACTTGTTGTGAAATGGATGAGTTTCGTTCTTTGATAGGCTAGAATATCTTAATAAATTAATGCAAGTTGAAAGTAGCCTTAGTGGTGTTTTTAAATGTGAAATTGGTATGTTTGGTTAGCATAATGAAATGTCATAAGCATGATAGATGATGGTATTGTATTGTAATGTGTTGGCCATGATTGTAGATGTTTTGGTTGCCTAAGTATACCATGATTTATGCCATTGAATTTGTGTATGTGTATGTGTATGTGTAAATGAGGGCGATAAATGGCTTGGTAAATAGCCTTTATTTTTTCCACACGGGTAGACACACGGGCGTGTGCCTAGGCCGTGAATGTCGTATGTCCCCTGCACTTAATTTTGAGAAGCAGAATGCTTAGAATTGAGCACATGGGTAGAGACAAGGGCGTGTGTCTCAGCCCTGCGAAAGACACAGCTCAAGCACGAGCATGTGTCCTAGCCATGTGAAGTCTGCATCTATTTTACGATAATTAATTAATCACATGGCCTAGTATACGGGCGTGTGGCTTGGTCGTGTGACTTCAATTTGTTCATGACTTACAAGTTAGAGAGTTACACGAGTTAGGGACATGGGCGTGCGTGACCACACGGCCTACCTACACTGGTGTGTCCCAAACCACACGGGCGTTGTAACAGCCCAGTTTAGACCCTAGTAAGAACTGTGGTTTCGAGACCACAAATCCGAGTAAAAATATAGGGTCTGTAATTTTGCATGGTTTGACACAAATTACATGTTTGGTGTGGTGGTTAAGTGAATTGGGTGTATTTGGGGATGTCTAGGATGTCCTGGGTTCAAGCTCCGACTTTTGCAAAATTTTTTATTTTGCTCTTTAAAGAATTTGGGTACTGACTCGTGGGATTTATAAATAGTTGTGGTTGTGTTGTGTCACAAAAAGCCTTGTGGCTTAGTGGCAAGTGGCGTGTGGAGCATCTGAAAGGGCATGGGTTCAGATCTCAGGTAATGCAAAAGGGATTTTATTTTATGTCTCTGTGGTGTGAGTGGTGGAGTTGGACTGGAACTCTGTGGTTGAGTTGGTCATACGAATTTGAATTGCATTTGAATGGGAGGTTGGAGTGATTTGTGGAGTGGATAGTGGAGAGATAAGGGGGAAAAATCATGGGGTGTGGGCGGGTATGTGTTGGCCGAATTTGAGACTCTTTGGGGATACGCATTTGGCATTTTGGGGAATTTTCTCTTTTCTTTGGGTGGTACTGAATTGGTATTTTGTTTCTTGTTTGGCCGAACTTTGTTCTTCGTCTCTCAACCATAGTCAAACTACATTAGTATTTCTTTCCTTCTTCAATCACTTTTCTTCTACTCTCGATATTCCTATTGTTTTTGGCCGAACTTAACATCCCTCTTCTACTTTTTATTTATTCTTGACCGAATACAGTTTCACTCTTCCCTCTCTATTTGATTTTCTCTTGGTTTCTTTTCTAGCCGAGTCCTCTCTTCATCTAATTGCTCCATTCCCTTTTTTTTTTATTTTCTTCCGATATACTCATATTTTTTAGGCCAAATACCTTTCAACTTTTTGACTAACCATTTTCGGTTACTCTACTATTTGGGAATTGGCCGAATACTCTTCTATTCTTCTATTGTTACACTATTTCAGTTTTCATAAGATTCTCTGACAATCGGTAAGGGTTGAGGTTATGCTTCCTTGCATTCATATAAGCCAAATGCTTTTCCTTTTGTTCTTCGGGTATCGATTTATGATTCCTTCCTTATTTATATGGTTTCTTCAAAGAGCAGTGGTGTACAAGTGGTTTTGAAGCAACCACAACCTTTTTCCTCAAGTATTCTATTAAGGTAATATGATACCTCATTGTCTGGGGTTAAGCAGAATGTTGTCTTTGTGTTAATGGGATAGTAGTTGATCCTATCTAACAAGATCTGTTTGTAATTCAGATTCTCGACAAAGCGTGTGATCAATTTTGGGTTAGCGATCTTAGTGGATTAAGCCACCCTCACTCAATCAAGGTAAGATGGTGTATTTTTGGGCTAAATGTTATGATGTGGTTAACTCGAATCGTCAGTTAATTAACTGAGGGTCTTGCAAAGTGTAGGTTCAGTATACGTGGGATTCTTCGTGCGTCTCATTAAGCAGGTGTGTAATCGCACACCAAATCTTGCTACTGTCAAAACGTTGGATAAAGGTGTGTATACACACCATTATGTTACTGTGAATCGGTAAAAGTCAAAAAGTCGAAACTTCGGCATTTGTGTCCTCATAAGCATGCAAACATCCGTGTAGTAAACTAAGGCCACAAATCATGTGCGACAGACTGTAGAGGCCGCCGCGAGCGTTCTTGTGGGCCTGGGCCGTTTTGGGCATATTGGGCCAAGAAAGGCCGGATGGGCCAAATGGGCCCGTGGGCCCCATACGGATAAAGTTTATGGTAAGTGATAAATATTGGAGTGGACTAAGGAAATTGTATACTGTGACTAGATTTGGGCGAAATGGGCCACACGAGCGTGTGGGCCCAAGTCATTTTTACTGTTTTGGCCATATAGGTTATCTGAGTTGTTAAAGACTACTGTAGACCATTTGAAGGGTCATTATCTATACCAAGACCCTAAAATTAGTTAAATGACCGAAATACCCTGAAAGGTAAAATTACTGTTTTACCCCTAACTGACAAAATGACCATTGTACCCCTAGGGGTAGGTTAATTGACGTGTAACATTTATATGACTGGTTTGAGTATGACATACTGCATACACGTAATGTTTATGACACGACATACTGCATGGGGTTGGGTTTCTGATTTGGAGGAAGTACTGTGTTAGTGGTTTTGCCACGTAATTATTGCTTTGGTGGCTTTGCCACGTTTACTGTTATTAGTAACATTGTTACGTTACTGTTAGTAGCTTTGCTGCGATATTGGTGTGCTGGCTGGGTGGGTCGATTTATATCCCTACATGGTGTATTGGTTGGTATGGGTGGTGTGTTGGCTGGATTTGGGTGGGATGCATTATTGCATTACATCATATCAGATAGTGCTAAGGCCCGATTGTATCATTATCGTATAGGGCGTTCTTGTATTGATTATTGAGTAGGGCTCGTGCCTAAATCACATCGATAGGGGATTACATAATGAGTTTTCGCAAACTCACTATTCCTTTTAATTGTACAGGTAATCCCCAGCCTTAGACGATTTGGACCTGTAAGGGATTAGGAGGTGACCACACATTTGCAAATGATTTGTTTATGTGTTTACTTATTTAAAGATTTTATATTTGAGGTTTCACTTGTGTAATAAGGCCATTTGCGGGTTTCTATTATTAATTGGGCTTTGGATTATATATTTTTAAGCTGCTAGACTAGGTAAAGATGAGCTTTTAAAACAATTACTATTTTCTAAAACATGCGAATTAAGTTTCCGTGATTGTCAATCGGTGTAATATAACACTGAGGGTTAATAAAGTAAACGTTTTGATGGGAACTTTTGTTAAATAATGATAAAAAGGTTTTAAACTCTAAATGTATTTTTACTGAAAAGGTCAATTTTCAAAAAACACTTGATGTGACACGTCAGATTCGGCCATAGCGTTTAGGCCGGGTTTGGGGTGTTACATTTATTGGTTTTAGAGTCAGGTTGCAAAACTCTACTGTGGAATAGGTTTTTTGAAACTTTGATTTTTTTAGTGTTGTGATTGGAAATGTGGCACACCGAGTCTCCGGCACCAAATTTATAAGTTTACTGACACTGTTTATTGTTATAGAATGAAATGTATTACTGAAAGACTACTATAGGTAGTAGAATTAAACTAAAAACTCTATACTTAGAGTAAGCTGAGACCATAAAAGACTGAAAACTGTAGAAGATTCTATTCTGCAGAAACAAATTCTAATTACTATTGTTCATAATGCATTGTTAATAATTACTAAAATTATAAACTGATTATAAGACTTTAAAACAGATAATTCTCTATCAAAATGAGCACAAGAGGTACTCACGGAAGGGGTACACGAGGACGCGGTAGAGGCTGGGGTAGTGCTAGAGCTAGGTCTTTAGCATCGGGTCACATGCCTACTAGGGACACACGAGCCTCACCAGTAACTGAGACAGGGTTTCATGATCGAGCAGCTGGGGATGATGCTCTATCCGAAGCAATGCTACGTGTTCTTGAAAGGGTTGCTGGAGCGAGTATTAGATCAGTGGGTCGAGGGTCAATTTCTGAGTGACTCTAGTCTAACGGAACAGAGATCTTCAGGGGTATTTCCGGTGTAGCACCAAATGTGGCAGAGTATTGGTTGAAGGCTATCAAGTGAATAATGGACGACCTTGATTGTACTGTGGAGCAAAAATTAAAAAGGGTAGTGTCTTTACTGCGAGATGAGGCCTACCAATGGTGGCTCACCAGGAGAGAAGGCACACAGTCTGACCGTTTGACATGGTATTTCTTCAAAGAAGCATGTGGGCGCAAGTTATGTGGACACCTGAAGGAAAGAATTTTTGAACTTGACCCAGGGGAATAAGACTATGGCGGAGTATGAGGCAGAGTTTCTGCGACTGAGTCAGTATGCTCACGAGATAATTACAACTGAGTATGAACGCTGTGTATAGTTTGAAGATGGCCTCTGGGATGAGTTACATGTGCTGAGAGCTTCGCAGAGGGAGCAAAACTTTGCTACCTTTGTTAAGAAAGCAAAAATTGCTGAGGATGTGAAGCGCTCTGAGCCCCAGAACTGCAAGTAAGATAGGGGCAGAAGTAAGAGGGATTTTAGACCCTTGGGTTCTTCTGGAAGGCTTATGAAGAGGGCCAAATTTGATGGGTCAGCCCGAGCGGTTCCTGTTATTGTTGCAAGACCACAGTCTTGCACTAATTGTGGAAGAGCTCATCAGGGTGAGTGTTGGAAAATAAATGGGGCGTGTTTCCTGTAACACCCTGAATTTTGGGCCTTGAGTTTGGGATCGGTTAGAAGGTGGCTTAAATAACTTAAATGTGTTTAAATATTTTATAATTGCATGTTTAGTTTAATTGTTAAGTGATTTAGGAAGAGTTGGTAGTGAGGAAAAAGTCCTGGGTTCGATCCAGGGCTTTAGCAAAATTTTGCATTTTTTTTAAAAGACCATGAGCATTAGGTTGAAGGCTTATTAATAAGGCCTGGTAAAATCTAACACAAGGAAATGCTTGGCCTAGTGGCAAAAGGTGTTGGTAGCAAGCAGAAAGTCCAGGGTTTAAATCCTAGCCTTGGTAAAAATTTTTATTGCGCATATGTTTGGTGGAAATATGTCACAAGAGTGCCTGGGGGCAGTGGCGAGAAGCATGCTATGGATCTGAGAGGTTGCAGGTTCAAATCCCAAGCCTGGAAAATTTTTAAAGTTTTATTCTTTAAGGAAACTGAGACTTAGGCATATAAGCCTTATAGTTAATTATGATCGAATGGTAGCACAAGATAGGTGACGGCGCAGGGGCCAGCAGCGTGATGGAAAGTTAGAGGGCTAGAGTTCGAATGGTTTCATGGGCAAAAGGGAATTCAATTTTGCTATGCAACGTAAGGAAGGATTGCCATTCGGTGGAAGCAATTTGCATGCAATTGTTGGCTAAAATCAAGGTTACGGTGGAGATAAAGATAAGGATTAAGTGTGGATATGATAGTGATAAAATTGGAGAATTTGAAGGGAATTTAACTTCACGAGTGTAAGTCAATTTTAACTCTTTTGTTTTGTTTTTTTTTTTTTTTGCAAATACCTGACTAATCTCAAACCCTTCATCTCCTCTTTCCTTTAAGCCAAACTCTTGATCTTTTCTTCCCTATTTTAATCAAATCAACCTCTTCCCTCTTTAACTTAGCCGGTTGCTTCTTTTTAATTTAAGAGCCTTTTCATACACTTTGGGGTTGATTTCTTGTTGGCAAGGGATCTCGCAATCGATAAGTGAATTAGATCTTCTTCGATTTTTGTTAAATATTTCTAAGTTCTTCCGTTTCTACACTCTTAAAAGCCAATTTTTCTTTATCCTTTCCAATACCATTACTTTCGTTAACCTATGGTTTCTCCATTTATTTCTCTTTCTCCCTCTCATTCAAGAGTGTGATCACTGGCTAATTATTAGTTGATGGAAAAAGGGGGTTCTAGCAGAGAGGTTAGGGTAGAGGCTCGCAAGTTTAAGTGACATAAGGTTTCAGCCGTTAGGGACTTTCTACCTGGATGCGGAAGGGGGACTACGTCAGATTTCGAGTTACGTAGGTAGATCGTAACTAATCAATCTAGTCAAGGCAAGTATAGGTTGTTCTTCGATAAGTAATAGATTTATTTTGAATTAATGGAATGTGACTAGTGGAGTATAATGTTGAATATAGGTTTGGGCGATTATGAATACTTAGTACTCCAGGTGATAAGGTGTGTACTTCTACACTATGATAGCTTGATATAAAGCCGAAGGTGTGTACATACACTGCACACACATTATATCGACAAATCTCGAAATGCCAAAAAGCTGAAAAGCTGAAAAGTCGAAAGTCTAGCTACGATAGTCTTGTTAGTGCGCAAACACTCGTAAGAGGTATATCGATGCGTTGACTGAGGCCCCATAATTGATCTCATGGATCTGGACCGTACTTAGGCCATCTGGGCCAGAATGGGTTAAATGGGCCCGACGGGCCATGGGCTCAAAATGAGTGAATTTGTTGACTTGGTAATAAGTGATGAACTAGTCATGTTGG
Organism: Gossypium arboreum; assembly: GCF_025698485.1. Lineage (NCBI taxonomy): Eukaryota > Viridiplantae > Streptophyta > Magnoliopsida > Malvales > Malvaceae > Gossypium > Gossypium arboreum. The sequence continues at coordinate 62,889,164 of NC_069080.1, forward strand.
TTACATGGCTTGCAATTGATTCGGGCTAGATGGGCCATATGAATGTGATTTGGGCCTAATGGGCCATATGAATGAGATTGGGCCTAATGGGCTATATGCATGTATGTAGACTTGTTTGGGCTTTGTAAGGGGTTTTGGGCCTAGTATCTGATAACTGCTTAAACAGACATAAAACTTAATTAATTAATTAATCGTGACTGTGGACAACTCATAGGTATAAAGTGTGGCAATGTGTATATGCATGTCTAGGATTGGATCTAAGGAGAGCTTGGTACTTAAGCGGTCTTAATGACTCACATCCTATACGCTGGAATCCTACCTGGCGCATAGTATCTGTTCACTTTAGCCAGCGGGGACTTGTTAAAGGGCCGAGATAGGTAATAAACCCATAACAAAGAGAAATTATCGAAATGCCCCTAACGACAAAAAATGATTAAAATACCCCTATGTGTTGAATGTAAGATTTATGGATGTTACATGTATACCTGTTGTATTCATATGACATTTTGTTTAGGTTGCATATGGGTTGGGAATTATGGAATAGAGGAAGTATATGAGGATCGTATGGTTGCTTGATGACCGTGGATCCACCGATGGCTATTAAGCCAAATATTTGATTAGCAACTTGCTGCAATGAAGGTAGTACTTCAACCGGGCTACCATTGATGTGTATCGGATGGGTGGGTCGATATTTATATCCCCACATGATGTGTACCGAGGGATGAAGTTGGTCTGTAGCAGTTGGATTATTGGGGTGGGCTGCACAGCATTGCACGCATGATATTATTGTGATATTATTGGGTTGTGCGCTTCAGCCCAACTGAGGCTAATATGGGCCAAGGCCCAAAGACCACTGTTACTGAATTGGGCTCAGGCCCAAAATGACTGATGATTGCTTTATACTCATTGAGGGTTGTACACACTGAGTTTTCAAAACTCACCCCCCTCCTTTTAAAAATTTTAGGTGATCCTTAGTAGGCTGTTTGACGGATGGAGAGACTCGGAGGTGGCCATCTAGCAAAAAGTTTAGACTTAGTATTTTATGTAATTTTTAATATTTTGATTTTAATTTTATTTTTTTTTGATTTGGGGTGTAATAAAGCCTTTCCTTTAGTTATTATTTCAAATTAGGATTATTATTATTTTTATGCTTTATATTTGTTAGAAGTAGAACATGGTTTTTCCTAAACCATAACTGTTTTTTTTAAATACTACATTTCCGCAACTTAATTTTTAAATGACAAGTTTTCATAGATCATCTATTTTAAATGACAAGAGATTTTACAAAGTAATTATTATCATGCAAGAAGGAATAGTTTTTTTAAAATACACATCGCTTTGAAAACAACAAATACAAGCTGGGATTTTACTCAAGGTTTTTATTTTAAAGAAGGGTTTTCAATGAAAACAAGGTTTTCGGAAAACCCTTCAATATGACACGCTAGATTCGACCATAACGTCTAGGCCGAGTTTGGGGTGTTACATTTCCGTTGTGGATCCATGGATCATTAGGTTAAAAACTATACTCAGACGTCTATGCAGATGCAAGCTGCAGGTCAGTGCCAAGTTCAGTTAGGGAAAGGTGGTCAGTAGCCACCTAGAGGCTGTGGACAGGCCAATGGTGGAAATGGTTTGGGACGAGGTCATGGAGTACTGGGCAGAGGTGCTGGTAACACTGAGGTGAGACAGCTACCCTTGGTCTATGTTGCTCGTCGCTGAAAGGATGGTGACACCTCTGACGTCATAGCTAGTACGTTCCTGATTTATAATGTACCATACACTACTTTAATTGATATTGGATCTACATATTCCTATGTTGCATGCACTGTGTCTGAGACGTTAGGTATTCAGTTTGAAAATGCTGTTAGTGAGATGACTGTGTTGAGTCCACTGGGATAGTCGGTTGGAATGAGTAAGTTGTTTAGAGACATACCCCTAGAGGTTCAAGGGGTTGTCTTTTCAGTGGATTTGATGGAACTTCCATTTGGGGAATTCGATATTTCATTGGGAATAGATTGGCTAGTGAAACACCGTGCAAAATTGGATTGTGCTGCTAAGCGTATGGTGTTGAAGTCGACAGAGGATGAGGAGGTGACTGTGATAGGGGAGCGAAGAGATTATCTGTCTAACGTGACTTCTGTTTTAAGGGCCGAGAAATTGGTTCGCAAGGGTTGGGAGACATTTCTAGCTTATGCTATGTAACACCCCGAACCCGAGACCATCGCCGGTGTCGGACACGAGGGGTTAACAAGCCAAGTTCACATGTTTTGCCCACCAATTTGACATTTCCAGTCAGGCTGGAAAACTGCGTCACTGTCGCCTTAAAAATCATATCTCGAGTTTCAAAACTTGGAAACTGGTTTCGTAAATTTTCCCTGAATTTAGACTCATATATCCATCCATGGATTTATTTCTAGAATTTTTGGTCGGGCCAATTGGTACAGTTTATTAGTTAAAGTCACCCATGTTACAGGGATCGACTGCTCTGACCTTCGCGCGTTATAACTTGAATATCTCTCCGTACAGGGCTTTAACACTGGTGCCGTTTGTTTCTAATGAAACTAGACTCAAAATGGAATCTGTACATATAAGGAATAACTCCTAATTCTTTCTGGATAATTTATAGTAAATTTTTAAAGTTGCGACAGGGGACCCAGAAACCGTTCTGGCCCTGTCTCACAATAGCCTTAATATCTCTTAACATGTAACTCCTATGACCATTTCGTTTCTTCCATATGAAAATAGACTCATCAAGGTTCATTTACATAGCTTATTCACTATTTAATACCATTCCTACAAATTTTGGTGATTTTTCACATTCACGTCACTGCAGCTGGCAGCATCTGTTTTAAGGTAGGTCTTACCTATTTGGTAGTCTCCATGAACCAACTAGTCTTGCCATACATAGGTTCATATATGATCATTTTAACCATGCCAATGGCTGATCATGTGACCAACATTCCCATTTCCAATCCATAGCCACATCATGACACCAAATATATACATACAAACCACAAATAGTCTAAGTTCATGCTTCCTTTTTCGAGCCATTTTCGCATGGCCGCATACATATACATCACAACATATTTAACCAACAAGGGGTAGTCCTATACATGCCATCTCAAGTTCAACCAAAAATTTATACCAAAATGGAGGCTTGATAGTGTGGATGACTTCGACTTCAACGATCCCAAATCCGATTGCTTGACGAAATCTAGAAAACCGAGAGCCAAAGCAACGGGTAAGCATTTTATGCTTAGTAAGTCTCAAGGAATATAATCAACTCTAATTACAGCAATACATTCACATAGCCAAATGCATCATTTCATTAATACACATTCTTACTTCACACTTCATCATTATATAATTTCACAAAGTATCAATCAATTCAATAACTGAAATTCATTAGTCGATTGAGCGAATGTTGCTCAAACATGTCGACTTTCCAATGCACATATAAACGCACCTCATTCTTTGGGCTTTTCGAGTGTACTCATTGAATTTATTACAGCAACCAACACTCACCTCCAGCCCAAGATTCTTCGAATATAACCGGATATAACCATGTGCACAAATGCCTTCGGTCTTAGCCCGGATAGAATGTCTCGCACAAATGCCTTCGGTCTTAGCCCAATGTAGCCACTAGCACAATTGCCTTGGTCTTAACCGGATATAATTTCCAGCATAATTGTCTTCGGATTTAGCCCGGATATCATTCAATTTCCCATGAACACATACATCAATTATCATTGGACATACATATTTCATTTTCACACTAAGGCTCAAACGCAATTATAGTCACAAGCATATTCGCCGGGACTTAGCCCGGTAGAATTCAAATACTCATGCACACATAATCAATAATCAATACACATCCATACTTTATTTCACATAATTCAAGTAGGGTCACTTCTTGAGGACTTACCTCGGATGTTGTCGAACGGCTTTTTCGGCTATTCGATCACTTTCTCCTTCCCTTGTCCAATTGTGGCCCTCTAAGCTCTTGAGCTAATTCAAACAAATTCAATTTATTAAAACCTCATTGTGCTAGCTTATGGCGAATATGACAAGGAGTTTAAATGGTCATATGGCCACCCTTTAGCTTGAATACACAATGGTCATGCACATTTTATACTACATCAAGCAATTCAATACAATTTATTTGAGCATCAAGGAAATGCTAAGGCCTTCAATAGGCTACCCAAGGCGAATATTCATGTACATGTTGAGGCCAATTATGCACTTAATACCTCACAAAAACAGCATGTATTTTACTAGTTAATGCTTTGCATATTGTGGCTCAAAACTTATAATATAGCATCAAGCACTTATATGTGTGCTAGGCCAATTGTGCTTGCAAATTTCACAATTATTCTTCAACATCTTCTTCTTTAAACAAATTTATTCATCACTTCCTTCATAACCAAAACATCATGTGCAAACATATATATACATATATGAGCATGGCAATTTCAAGGTGTCCATAGCCATCCAAAACACAAATTTTAACTAACATGCAAGAAGCATGAACCATGCTCATGAATGCATCATGGCGAATATGACAATCATGCTCCTTTTCAACTTCACTCATGATAAAACAAAAGAAAGCTCAAAATCTTACTCAAGAGTAGACAATCCATCATTGCATGCATCATCATCAAGCTTCACACTTAGCATGCAATGGCTTTATCACCATAACAACTTTGGCCAAATACCATTTTCCATGGCTTAACAAAGATTTGAGCCATGGCTAACATGCACATCAAGTTAGCAACCAAAACATGCATGAAACTCCTAACACAACCTCATACATACCTTAATCTTGATGCAAACTTAGCCAAATCTCCTTCTAGATCTCTTCCAAGCCAAGCATGAAGCAAAAATCCTCCTTCTTCCTTAGTTTTGGCTCAAAGAAAGGATGAACAAAATTTTTTCTTTCCTTCTCTACAACTCACGGCAATGGGGGGATTACCTCACTCACACACATTTTTTTTTTTTTCATTCTTTTCTTACCCATACACCTTTGTTTATTATTTCTCCCTAATGCACCAACAAAACATGTTTCATGACATGTTTTGCCCATCCTCTCTTGCCATGGCCGCCACTTCATGTTGGGGGGAAATTATCATGCAAATCCCTTATTTTTGCATGCATGAGCAACTAGTCATCACACATTTCCCCATCATACTTTCAAAGTTCACTACTAGGTCCTTTCTAGTGAAATTCGCATTTATAACACTAAATCGAAACATCAAAATGTCACACACAAATTAACACATATCATAGGCATCAAAATAAATTTTAAATTATTTTTATGCCTCGGTTTTGTGGTCCCAAACCACATCCCGACTAGGGTCAATTTTGGGCTGTCACAACTCTCCCCACTTAAGAAATTTTCGTCCCCAAAATCTTACCGTAAATATGTTTGGATATCGCTCTTTCATAGAGTTCTCGGTCTCCCAAGTAGCTTTTTCTATCCCGTGCTTGAGCCATAACACTTTCACCAATGAACCCGCTTGTTTCGCAACTCTTTCACTTCTCGTGATAGGATACGAATCGGTTCTTCCTCATAACTCATATTAGCTTGAATTTCAATTTCGATGGACTAATCACGTGCGATGGATCGGATCTATAGCGTCGAAGCATCAAACGTGAAAGACATCGTGAACCTTTTGAGTTCGGGGGCAAAATCAAACGATATGCCACCGGACCGACTCGCTTCGGATATCTCATATGGCCCAATGAACCTCGGGCTCACTTGCCCTTACGGTACGAATCGAGTATCTTTTCCAAGGCGATACCTTGAGAAACACTTTATCACCCACCGATACTCGATATCCTTACGCTTCAGATTCTTGTACGACTTCGACGATCGGAGGCTATCTTCGACTTTCACGGATTACTTTCACTTTCTCGCTCAAGATTCTAATCAAATCCACCCGAAAATCTTGTTTTCACCAAGCTCAGTCCAAAACAATGGTGTACGACATTTACGACCGTACAAAGCCTCGTAGGGTGCCATCTTAATACTTGATTGAAAGCTATTGTTATAAGCGAATTCAATCAACGGCAAATACCGTTCCCATGAACCACTAAACTCGAGGACGCAACATCTTAACATATCCTCAAGTATCCGAATTATCCGCCGGATTGACCATCGGTTTGGGGGTGAAAGGCGGTCTGAAATGCAACTTGGTACCCAAAGCTTCTTGCAACTTTTTCCAAAATCGTGAGGTAAATCTCGGATCTCTATCCGACACGATGGAAATAGGCACCCGTGTAATCTCACAACTGAGAACGCATACAATTCGGCTAATTTGTCCATTGAAAAATCCGTGCGTCGGGGGACAAAGTGAGCCGACTTAGTCAATCTATCAACCACGACCCAAACCGCATCCTTCTTACTTGTCGACAATGGCGATCCGGATACAAAGTCCATTGTGACTCGATCCCATTTCCACTCGGGTATCGTGATTGGTCAAGTAATCTCAAGGCACCGATGTTCCGCTTTCACTTGTTGACATATTAAACATCTCAAACAAAGTCGGAGATGTCTCGCTTCATACCATGCCACCAAAACCGACGCTTCAAATCATTGTACATCTTCGTACTCCTCGGTGGATTGCCATTCGGCTACAATGGGCTTCATTCAGAATTATCGAAATGAGTTCAATTCTTTGGAACACACAGACGACTTTTGAACCTCAAACAATCGTCATCGTCGATTTGAAATTCGAGTCCTTGTTCGAACACACTCACCGCTTTGCGCCAACTCGTCGTCGACTTTCTCGAGCTTCTCGAATTTGATGTATCAATAGTGGTTTGGCTTTCAATTCAGCTACTAACACACTATCGGATTGGATGACAAGTGCACGCTCATCACTCGTAAAGCGAATAATGATTTACGACTCAAGGCATCCGCAACCACATTCGCCTTTCCCGTGATAGTCAATGATCACTCATAATCCTTTAACAGCTCGAGCCAACATCTTTGTCGCAGATTTAAGTCTCTTTGGGTCATCGATATTTGAGACTCTTGTGATCCGAGTACACATGGCACCTTTCACCAAATAAGTAATGTCGCCATATCTTTAAGGCGAACACGATGGCGCCAATTCGAGATCATGAGTCGGATAATTTTTCTCATGTGGCTTTAATTGCCTCGACGATAGGCCACAACTCGACCCTCTTGTATCAATACACAACCTAATCCAAGTAGGGAGGCGTCGCTATAGATGACAAACTCTTTGCCGCACTCGGGTTGCACTAGAATTGGGGCTTCATCGATAAGTTTTCAGTTGATCGAAACTTTTTGACATTTCTCCGTCCATTCAACTTAACATCCTTTTGGAGTAGCTTCATCATCGGCGTGGCTATCGTTGAGAATCCTTTTACAAATCGTCGGTAATAACCTAAGCAAGCCCCAAAAGCTCGAACCTCAGAATATTTCTGAGGCTTCCAATTAAGTATGGCTGAAATTTTATTCGGTCGACTCGAATACCCGATGCAGATACCACATGACCCAAGAAGCTAACCTCTCTTAACCGTAACTCACACTTGTTGAACTTAGCATATAATTGCTTATCCCGTAAAATTTGCAAAGACTAACCGCAGTGTTCAAGATATTCGGTCTCATTTCTTGAATAGACTAAGATGTCATCAATAAACACGACTAAGAATCGATCCAAATATGGTCTAAAGATCCGATTCATCAAATCCATAAATACCGCAGGGGCATTAGAGAGCCCAAACGGCATCACTAGGAACTCATAGTGACCATATCTCGCTCTAAAGGCGCCTTGGGCACGTCCGAATCTCGAATTCGCAATTGATAATAGCCCGATCTCAAATCTATTTTCGAGAACACCGAGGTTCTTCAGCTTGATCGAACAAGTCATCAATACGTGGCAACGGATACTTGTTCTTTATCGTCGCTTTATTGTCGACGATAGTCGATGCACAAACCGCATGGTTCCATCCTTCTTCTTCACGAACAATACCGGCGCACCCCAAGGCGAAAAACTCGGGCGAGCAAAACCTCTATCCACCAATTCTGCAACCGAGCTTTCAACTCCTTTAATTCCGTTGGTGCCATACGATACGGAGCTATCGAATTGGAGTGGTACCGGTACCAATTCGATGCCAAATTCTATTTCCGAACAGGTGGTAAACCCGCAATTCTTCGGGAAAACATCCGGTATTCACAAACCACGGGCACAGATTCGGTTTCTTTTCGATTCCTTGTCATCGAAGCACGACGCAAGGTACGCCGCACCCTTTTCTTACATATTTCGGGCCAACATCACGATATTACAAATTGGCAACCCCTTTAAGTCCGTAGACTCAACTCAATTATTTCATTATTCGCGACCTCAAATCGATAGTCTTGCTCTTGCAATTTACAACCGCATCGTGCATGGTCAACCAATCTAAACCAAGAATAACGTCGAACTCATCGAACGGCAAAAGCATCAAGTCCGCGGAAAACAAGAACCTCGAACACTAGGGGACTTTTCTTGCACACTTTGTTGACAAGCACGTAATGACCCAAGGGGTTTGACACCCGAATTACAAACTCAGTAGACTCAATAGGCAAAGTCTTACTGGATGCTAAGGATTCACATATATATAAATGAGTAGAACCAGGGTCAATCAAAGCAATCACATTTGCATTGAAAAGAGTGAAAGTACCGTAATGACATCCGGAGAGGCAAGATCCTCACGCGCGCAGATGGCATAAGTTCTTGCAGAGCACGAGCCTCGATCCGATGGTAGCATCTCTAGATCCTCTCGACCGCCAACGACATTGCCCATATTTCTAGGTGGCCTACCTCGAGCGATGGTAGCACCCGGTTTCCACTCGACTCACATTCTGCTCAAGCATCCTCGCAATCCTTCATAAAGTGGTCGGCCGATCCACGCTTATAGCAGAGCGATCACGAAACCAACAGCTCCCGAATGCCATTTGCCACAATGTGGACACTCCGCCTCTCTCGCGATCATTTCCACCATCAGCGATCAAGTGACTCGTGTGGTCACAGGGGTCGATCGCGTCCTCGTCTAGAAAAGCCCAAACGCCTCTAGACCGGCTCGCATCATCTCGAAATCTCTTCGATGCTTGTTGAAGAGACTTTCCGAGGACCTCTTTCGAATTCTCCAGCCCCCACATCAGCTTTTTGTTTCTCCTTTCTAAGCTCTTCGGCTTTACAAGCTCGCTCAACAAGTACTACGAACTCTCAGATCTCGAGAATGCCAACAAACATCCTTATATCATCATTCAGCCCATCCTCGGCTGCCATACATAATAGATTCAGACGAAATGCATTCTCGCTGCATCGCTAAGCCTCACAAACTTTCGCTCGTAGTTGGTAACGGACATAGAACCTTGCTTAAGATCAAGAAATTCCTCCGCTTTTGGTCGATGAATCTCGATCGATATACTTTTTTCTAACTCGGTTTGAAAGAATTCCCAAGTCACTTGCTCTCTAGGCACCACGAAGTCGAGTACTCCACCAATAGTAGGCGGACTCACGTAGCAAGGAGATGGTACACTTTAAGCACTCATCGGTGTACAGGATAGCTCATCGAGCACCCGGATAGTGTTATCCAACCAAAATTCAGCTCGCTTCGGCATCATCATCATCCGTAGCCTTCAATTCAAAGGCCCCATGTTTTCGAATCCTATCGATCGGGGCTTACTTGACCTTATTTGGTCATCACGGAGGTATTGTAGGTGCGGGGTTGCATTTGTCGGGAATGGAGGTTGTGGAACAGCCGTGTTAGTTCGAATGTATTGATTAAACCATTCGCTCATCACACTATAAAAGGCTTGCCTAGCCTCGTCATTCGGATTGCTGGCCATAGGTTGAGAGTCCGCCGCACTCCCTTGCGCGGAGCAGGCACCACACTCTCCACATCATCAGCTATCGCTTTCGGTTGGGATCGGATCCATTGCTATAAACAAACACAAAGTCAAATTGTCGTAAATCACCACACTATCGATTCATCATTTAATGGCATGTATAGCTAGATCCCAAACACATCACGGTAGTCTTAGAATCGACTAAACCGTGGCTCGATACCAATAAATTGTAACACCCGAACCCGAGACCATCGCCGTGTCGGACACGAGGGTTAACAAGCCAAGTTCACATGTTTTGCCCACCAATTTGACATTTCCAGTCAGGCTGGAAAACTGCGTCACTGTCGCCTTAAAAATCATATCTCGAGTTTCAAAACTCGGAAACTGGTTTCGTAAATTTTCCCTGAATTTAGACTCATATATCCATCCATTGATTTATTTCTAGAATTTTTTGTCGGGCCAATTGGTACAGTTTATTAGTTAAAGTCACCCATGTTACAGGGATCAACTGCTCTGACCTTCGCGTGTTATAACTTGAATATCTCTCTGTACAGGGCTTTAACACTGGTGCCGTTTATTTCTAATGAAACTAGACTCAAAATGGAATCTGTACATATAAGGCATGACTCCTAATTCTTTCTGGATAATTTATAGTAAATTTTTAAAGTTGCGACAGGGGACCCAGAAACCGTTCTGGCCCTGTCTCACAATAGCCTTAATATCTCTTAACATGTAACTCCTATGACCATTTCGTTTCTTCCATATGAAAATAGACTCATCAAGGTTCATTTACATAGCTTATTCACTATTTAATACCATTCTTACTAATTTTGGTGATTTTTCACATTCACGTCACTGCAGCTGGCAGCATCTGTTTTTAAGGTAGGTCTTACCTATTTGGTAGTCTCCATGAACCAACTAGTCTTGCCATACATAGGTTCATATATGATCATTTTAACCATGCCAATGGCTGATCATGTGACCAACATTCCCATTTCCAATCCATAGCCACATCATGACACCAAATATATACATACAAACCACAAATAGTCTAAGTTCATGCTTCCTTTTTCGAGCCATTTTCGCATGGCCGTATACATATACATCACAACATATTTAACCAACAAGGGGTAGTCCTATACATGCCATCTCAAGTTCAACCAAAAATTTATACCAAAATGGAGGCTTGATAGTGTGGATGACTTCGACTTCAACGATCCCAAATCCGATTGCTTCGAGCGAAATCTAGAAAACTGAGAGCCAAAGCAACGGGGTAAGCATTTTTATGCTTAGTAAGTCTCAAGGAATATAATCAACTCTAATTACAGCAATACATTCACATAGCCAAATGCATCATTTCATTAATACACATTCTTACTTCACACTTCATCATTATATAATTTCACAAAGTATCAATCAATTCAATAACTGAAATTCATTAGTCGATTGAGCGAATGTTGCTCAAACATGTCGACTTTCCAATGCACATATAAACGCATTCCTCATTCTTTGGGCTTTTCGAGTGTACTCATTGAATTTATTACAGCAACCAACACTCACCTCCAGCCCAAGATTCTTCGGAATATAACCGGATATAACCATGTGCACAAATGCCTTCGGGTCTTAGCCCGGATAGAATGTCTCGCACGAATGCCTTCGGGTCTTAGCCCGGATGTAGCCACTAGCACAATTGCCTTCGGGTCTTAACCCGGATATAATTTCCAGCATAATTGTCTTCGGGATTTAGCCCGGATATCATTCAATTTCCCATGAACACATACATCAATTATCATTGGACATACATATTTCATTTTCGTTACTAAGGCTCAAACGCAATTATAGTCACAAGCATATTCGCCTTCGGGACTTAGCCCGGGTAGAATTCAAATACTCATGCACACATAATCAATAATCAATACACATCCATACTTTATTTCACATAATTCAAGTAGGGTCACTTCTTGAGGACTTACCTCGGATGTTGTCGAACGGCTTTTTCGCTATTCGATCACTTTCTCCTTCCCCTTGTCCAATTGTGGCCCTCTAAGCTCTTGAGCTAATTCAAACAAATTCAATTTATTAAAACCTCATTGTGCTAGCTTATGGCCGAGTATGACAAGGAGTTTAAATGGTCATATGGCCACCCTTTAGCTTGAATACACAATGGTCATGCACATTTTATACTACATCAAGCAATTCAATACAATTTATTCGAGCATCAAGGAAATGCTAAGGCCTTCAATAGGCTACCCAAGGCCGAATATTCATGTACATGTTGAGGCCAATTATGCACTTAATACCTCACAAAAACAGCATGCATTTTACTAGTTAATGCTTTGCATATTGTGGCTCAAAACTTATAATATAGCATCAAGCACTTATATGTGTGCTAGGCCGAATTGTGCTTGCAAATTTCACAATTATTCTTCAACATCTTCTTCTTTAAACAAACTTATTCATCACTTCCTTCATAACCAAAACATCATGTGCAAACATATATATACATATATGAGCATGGCCAATTTCAAGGTGTCCATAGCCATCCAAAACACAAATTTTAACTAACATGCAAGAAGCATGAACCATGCTCATGAATGCATCATGGCGAATATGACAATCATGCTCCTTTTCAACTTCAATCATGATAAAACAAAAGAAAGCTCAAAATCATACTCAAGAGTAGACAATCCATCATTGCATGCATCATCATCAAGCTTCACACTTAGCATGCAATGGCTTTATCACCATAACAACTTTGGCCAAATACCATTTTCCATGGCTTAACAAAGATTTGAGCCATGGCTAACATGCACATCAAGTTAGCAACCAAAACATGCATGAAACTCCTAACACAACCTCATACATACCTTAATCTTGATGCAAACTTAGCCAAATCTCCTTCTAGATCTCTTCCAAACCAAGCATGAAGCAAAAATCCTCCTTCTTCCTTAGTTTTGGCTCAAAGAAAGGATGAACAAAATTTTTTTCTTTCCTTCTCTACAACTCACGGCAATGGGGGGGGATTACCTCACTCACACACATTTTTTTTTCATTCTTTTCTTACCCATACACCTTTGTTTATTATTTCTCCCTAATGCACCAACAAAACATGTTTCATGACATGTTTTGCCCATCCTCTCTTGCCATGGCCGGCCACTTCATGTTGGGGGGGGGGAAATTTGACATGCAAATCCCTTATTTTTGCATGCATGAGCAACTAGTCATCACACATTTCCCCATCATACTTTCAAAGTTCACTACTAGGTCCTTTCTAGTGAAATTCGCATTTATAACACTAAATCGAAACATCAAAAATGTCACACACAAATTAACACATATCATAGGCATCAAAATATATTTTGTTGGAGATGTCAGAACTGTTAAGGAGTTTCCGAATATATTTCCTGAAGAGCTTCTTAGGTTGCCTCCAAAACGTGAAGTCGGATTCGGTATTGAGATCTTACCTGGGACAGCTCCAGTGTCCATTGCCCCTTATAGGATGCCACTGAAGGAGGTGGTGGAGTTAAATGCTCAAATTCAAGAGCTACTGGACTGAGGATTCATTGACCGAGTGTGTCCCCATGGGGAGCACCAGTGTTTTTTGTGAAGAAAAAGGATGGATCCATGCACATGTGCATCAATTATAGTCAACTGAACAAACTGACTATCAAGAATAAGTACCCTTTACTGAGGATAGATGATTTGTTTGACCAGTTACGAGGTGTAACACCCCGTACCCGAGACCGTTGCCGGAGTCGGACACGAGGGGTTAACGGGCTTAATCCACTTATTTTCACAGTCCATTTTAAAAATTTCCAGGCAGTTGGCTAACTGCGTCACTGTCACCTTAAAAATCATATCTTGAGTTCCAAAACTTGAAAATCAGTTTCGTAATTTTTCCCTGAAACTAGACTCATATTTCCATCTACAGATTTTTTTATAGAATTTTTGGTCGGGCCAATTAGTATAGTTTATTAGTTAAAATCTCCCCTGTTACAGGGTGCGAGTACACTGACCTTCATGCATTACGACTTGGATATCTCCCTGTACAGGGCTTAAATACTGATACCGTTTATTTCTGTAGAAACTAGACTCAAAAAGAAATCTATACATTTATGGAATGACTTCTAAATGTCTCTGTTTAATTTATAATGAATTTCCAAAGTCAGATCAGGGGATCCAGAAACTGTTCTGGCCCTGTCTCACGAAAACTTTAACATCTCATAATAAACTGTTCATATGAACGTTTTGTTACTTTCCTATGAAAATAGATTCATGAAGGTTCGATTACATAATTTATTCACTATTTAATTCCATTCCTACTATTTTTAGTGATTTTTCACATCCACATCACTGCTGCTGCCAGCATCTATTTTTAAGGTAAACTTTACCTATTTCATGATCCTCCATGGATCAACTAGAGTTTGTCATACGTATACCAAAAGTGATCATGAATAACCATTCCCATGGCTAACCGTTACCAACATTTCCATACCTCTCGACGGACAACATACAAAACGATTATAATGCTATGATCAAAGTATATTTAAGCCATTTTCGCATGGCTATCCAAATTTACACAAAACCGAAGGGTACATGACCAACAACAAAAGGGTAGTCCTATACATGCCATTTCAAAGTTCAACCAAAAGTATACCAAAAGGAGCTTTGATAGTGTGGGCGACTTCGACTTAAAAAGTCCCGAGTCCGATAGCTGAAGAACCAAAATCTATAAAACAGAGAATTAAATAAACGGAGTAAGCATTAAATGCTTAGTAAGTTTTGAGCAAAGAATTTAAGCACAATCAAGTATAGCATTCATATAACTAAACGGATAATTCCATATATACATATTCTCAAATCATTCCTACTTCACATTCCAACCCTATATTCATACATAAGGGATCGTTTTAGCCAAATGCCTAAGCTCATTACTCGATCGAGCGAATATTATTCAAGGAATCAACTATTCCAATGCACATACGAAACATACCTCATTGTTGGGATTTTACAAGCGTATTAACTGAAATTTTTACAGCAAGATCGCTCATTCCCAAATCACGTACCTTCGGAATTTAACCGGATATAGCTACTCGTTCAAATGCCTTCGGGACATAGCCCGGTTATAGTAACTCGCACAAATGCCTTCGGGACTTAACCCGGATTTAGTGACTCGCACCAATGCCTTCGGGCTTAGCCCGGAATTAGTAACTCGCACAAATGCCTTCGGGACTTAACCCGGATTTAGTAACTCACACAAATGCCTTCGGATCTTAGTCCGGATATAGTCACTTAGCACAAAGCCTTCGGGACTTAGCCCGGACATCATTCGAATAACCATGCACATTTATCAATAAATCATGACACATCCGTATTTCATTTTCATTACCAAATCTCAAACACAAGACACTTATCACACTTGCAATTTCGGCTCAATAGCCGCATACAAAGAGCATGATTTTGATTTGCTTAAAACATGATCTAATCAAATCATAATCTAAGTTCCATTACTCGAAAACTTACCTCGGATGTGGTCGAACGATTTCGGCGGCTATTCGATAACTTTTTCCTTTCCCTTATCCAACTGTGGTCCTCTAAGCTCTTGAGCTTAATCTAGTGAGCCTTCATAGCCGATTTTTCTCCAAGCTCATTCCCTTCCTTTCTTTCTTCTATTCGGCCAAAGATGTTCAAGGATGAACACATTTTTTTTTTCTTTGTTTTCTTTCTTCCATTCACGGCAAGGGGGGCATGGATGAGACCATTTTTTCATCACTCCTCCCTTTCATTATTTAATTACCATGCTCCTTATTTTATTTTTCCTAACATACATCACTAACATAACATGTTTGTGACATGTTTCCACCCATAGCATGGCCGGCCACTATGCTTTAATTTGGCTAATTTGACATGCAAGGACAAGCACTTTCCCACATATATTAATAGGCCACTTGAACACTTGCCTAGCATATTTCTCAATTGTCTCACATAAGTCCCTACTAATAAATTTCACATACACTGACCAAATTAAAGTATGGAACTATCACACAAGCATTTACGCACATCATAAACACAGAATATAACCTTTAATTATTTATAAGACTCGGTTTCGTGGCCTCGAAACCACTTTCCAACTAGGGTCAATTTAGGGCTATCACACAAGGAGCTACGATTTTCTCCAAGATAGATCTTCGATTGGGGTACCATCAGCTAAAGGTTAAAGAGGCTGATGTGTATAAGACTGCATTTAGAACTTATTATGGTCACTACGAGTTTTTAGTGATGTCATTTGGGTTGACAAATGCACCAGCGACTTTCATGGATTTGATGAATCGAGTATTTCAGCCCTACTTGGATCGATTCGTAGTTGTGTTTATAGACGACACCCTAGTGTATTCAAGAACTGAAGAGTATCATGATGTATATCTTCGAATCATTTTACAAATTCTGAGGGAAAAGTAGCTTTACAAAAAGTTAGCAAGTGTGAGTTCTGGCTATGAGAAGTGATATTTTTGGTTCACGTGGTGTCTGCCGGGGGGATTAAGGTTGATCCTTGAAAAATTGAAGTCGTAGTGGATTGGAAACCACCAAAGACGGTATCTGAGATTCGAAGCTTTCTGGGTCTGGTAGGGTATTATAGACGTTTTATTGAAGGGTTTTCACTGATTGTTGCACCTCTAACTAAGTTATTGTGTAAAAGGGTACCATTTAATTGGACTAATAAGCAACAAGAGTTTGAGAACCTAAAGAAATTTCTAACTAAGGCCCCTGTTTTAAAACAAGCAGAGTCTGGGAAGGAATTCACTGTCTACATTGATGTATCACACATTGGATTGGGTTGTGTGTTGATGCAAGAGGGTAAGGTGGTTGCTTACGTGTCTCGTCACCTTAAGCCTCACTAGGCAAACTACCCCACTCACAACTTGTAGTTAGCTATGGTGGTTTTTGCACTGAAGATTTGGAGGCATTACTTATACGGTGAGAAGACTATTATTTACATAGATCATAAAAGCCTCAAGTACCTCCTCACTCAGAAGGAGTTGAACCTTAGGCAATGAAGGTGGATAGAGTTGCTTAAGGATTATGATTGTTCAATTGAGTACCACCCTAATAAGGCTGACGTGGTAGTTGACACACTGAGTCGTAGGGTTGTATCTGATTTGAAAACAATGTTTGCTCGTCTCAGCCTGTTTGATGATGGTAGCTTATTGGCTGAGCTTCAAGTGAGACCAATCTAGACTAGTCAAATTAGGGAGAAACAGTTGTTGGATGAGTCATTGGTTCCTCATTTCTGATTGGTTAAGAATTGTGAGACTACGGATTTTGGGCTGAATAGTGAGGGAATGCTATGCTTTCGTAGGAGAATTTGTATACCGAGGCATTCTGATTTAAGACAATCTATACTGCAAGAAGCACATGGTAGTCTTTATGCTATGCATCCTGGTGGAAATAAGTTATATCGAGATCTTAATGAGCTGTACTGGTGGCCGGGGCTGAAGCGCTAGGTTACTGAGTTCGTGGGTATGTGTTTGACATGTCAGCAAGTTAAGGCTGAGCATCAACTGCCTTTTGCGTTACTGCAGGAAGTAAATATTCCACTCTGGAAATGGGAGAGGGTAACCATGGATTTTTTAAGTGGGCTACCCTTAACACCGACTAAGAAAGATTCAGTATGGGTTATTGTAGACCGATTGACTAAATCTGCCCACTTTATTCCGGTCCGCACTAATTATTCGTTGCAGAGATTGGGCAAGTTGTATGTGGCTGAGATCGTGAGACTGCACGGAGTACCAGTTTCTATCATATTGGATAGAGATCCTAGATTTGCTTCTCGGTTCTGGAAAAGTTACACGAGGCTTTGGGTACAAGGTTGGATTTCAGTACTGCGTGTTACATCACAATTTTGGGCCTAGTCAGAATAGTGGTTTTGGGGCCACAAATCCGATAAAGAAAAAATTATTTTTATTATATTTTTATGGTCTACAATTTCACGGAATAATTTCGTGAAATTTTTGTTTGAAAATTTTAATGTTTGGTCCCTCAATTTAGTCAAAAGGACTAAATCGTAAAAAATGCAAAAGTTGAGTTCTACATGCTAGAGGCATCCAATTGTTATGAAATTTTAAATTGGAGGTCTTTATATGGCAATTAGACCTTTGGTTAAGTTGGTGGACAAAAATGGACATGTTTAGGCATGTTTCCAAAATTTTTCATTAAGGGCATTTTGGTAATTTAGTTATTAAAATGAATTGAAAACAAAATTAAAAGCCAATTTTTGCCCATCTTCAACCTCTTGGCCACAACTTTCATGGAGAAACCATGGCTACAATTTTCCAAGCTTCCAAGCTAAATTGTAAGTTCGTTCTATCCCTGTTTTTAATATTTTTACATTTTTATAATCCCCGTTACAAGATCTATCTATTTCTACCATTAATTTGAGCTAGGGTTCATGTTTAAAAATTGACCCATGTGTGACATGCATGCATTTTGATGTCTAATGGTAGAAAATGAGTGTTGGGTGTTAAATAAACGACTTTTACTAAGCGATTTTTGATGAAAACATCCGAAAGGACTATTTTGTAAAAGTTGTAAAAGTTGTATAAAAAGGGTGTTTTGATGAGAATTTTAGTTTGCTATAGTTATGAAAATGGTTCAGCTAGGCCTATGGAGTGAGAAAATTTAATAAAAATCACTTTACAAGCATAGGTGCAAAAGTGTAATTTCGACAAAGTTTAGGGGCAAAAACATAATTTTTCCAAAATATTGTTTTTGGATCACATTAATTAACGTGACTAATAATTAGACAAAATGTGATATTATAGCTAATGGAAAACGAGGATTGGACCTAAATCGGGTGAAAGATGGAAAATCGACGGTTAGGTTCCTTTTTGCTATTTCGGTCTTGAGGTAAGTTAGTATGGTAATAATAATGCAATATCATGCTTGAACTGTAATTATCTATTATTATGACATAAAATGTATGATTTAATATATTAGAAGAATTTATGGATGATGAATATGATGTGGAAAATGTGATGAATGTTAAATTACTATTACATGAGTTGTGTGAATTGCTACACGGTTGTACTCGACGAGATTTTGACAAGTAAGTTCATGTGATTAAATAAGCAAGATATTCATGTTATTGTTTTTACACTTGAAATCTATTTTGCTACGGTTGTATTGATTTATATGTTAATGATATTGTGTATAAGAACGTAATGTACCCATGAAGTAATCGATAGCTCAAATGTCGATAACATGTGATTGGATGATTGAATATAATGAAAATTGGATGAAACATGATATTTCTTTGAAACGAGTAAGTTTGTATGTAAATAATATATCAATTTTTTTATGTTATTATCTTCTGTTATTATATGAGATGTAGCTGCCTATAGAGTAATCATTTGATATAAATTACGAATCAAATTTAACTAAGAATGAATTAGTAAAATGTTGAAAAGTGAAGAATTTCCCGTTTGGACCATCAAAATAGAAAAGATACGAATGATCCATTCTGAGAACACATGTATAGTACTATGTGCAGGCTACTATGTGTTTAAGACGATTTTAGGTCGCATGTGTAGTACTAAGTGCAGGCTACTATGCGTACCCGATATTTTTGATCACGTGTGTAGTACTAAGTGCAGGCTACTACGTGTATCGGATGGTTAGGTCACGTGTGTAGTACTAAGTGCAGGCTACTACGTGTATCAGATTGTTAGGTCGCATGTGTAGTACTAAGTGCAGGCTACTATGCGTACTCGATAGCTTTAATCACGTGTGTAATACTAAGTGTAGGCAACTATGTGTACCAGATTGTTAGGTCGCATGTGTAGTACTAAGTGTAGGCTACTAAGCGTACCCAATAGCTTTGATCACATTTGTAATATTAAGTGCAGGCTACTACGTGTATCAAATGGTTAGGTCACATGTGCAGTACAAAGTGCAGGCTACTATGTGTACAAGATTGTTAGGCTGCATGTGTAGTACTAAGTGCAGGCTACTATGCATACCTGATAGCTTCGATCACGTGTGTAGTACTAAGTGTAGGCTACTACGTGCATCAGATGGTTAGGTCACGTGTGTAGTACTAACTGTAGGCTACTACGTGTACCAGATTGATAAGTCGCATGTGTAGTACTAAGTGCAGGCTACTATGCGTACCAGAGAGCTTCGGTTACAAGGGTGGTAATATGTGAAGGCCACCAGGTATCTGTTATTATTTTGATGAGTTCAACGGGAAATTTACTAAGTGAAAATACATATAAACATGACTATGTAATGAATAAGTGAAGGTTCATGTCTGTAAACTTATGAGCAACGTGCTCGATATGTGATCGAAATTTTGTAAGATTGATATGGAGTAAGTTTTATAATGAAAGTTACTACAAAGAAAACATGAAAGAGTGAAATTTAGTAATAAAAAGGTTTTGGACAACAACAGTTGTGTCAATTTGATAAGTCACCAAAAATGGTGGAAATCGAATTATATGTTGAATAAGATACAAAATAAAATATTATTGACTCTATTTTCATACAAAGGAAATGGTGTAAGCAAAAGAATTTCATATTATGAGATATTTGAATTTTCGTGAGACAAAGTCAAAATGATTTCGGAATCCCCTGTTCTGATTTGGGAAAATCATTACAAATTATACAAAAATAATTACGGGCTATAATTATATGCTTAAAATCCTTAATGAGTCTACTTTCGAAAGAAATAAACAGGAACGTTATCCAAATCTTGTACGAAGAGATAATTAATTTTTAGTGCAGAGGGGTCGAAATTGTCAAACAGCGAAACAGGGGAGATTTTGAATTGTACTTATTTGCTAGGCCAAAAATTTTGAAAATTTTATGGTAAGGAGATATGTGAGTTTGGTTTCATGGAAAATTAATGGATCTTAATTTGAAGTTCCATAGCTCTAGATATATATAATTTAATCACTGTGACTTGAGAAAATAGCTTGACTGGACTTTGAATAAATAAAAAGAATTTGAAAATAGCATGTTAATACATTGCTTATTATTTTTCATGCGAGCTTGCTAAGCATAAAGCTTACTCCCTCCTTTCTGTTCCTTAGTGTTCTCAGGTCAGTTCGGGGTTGGAGATAGTCGGAGGCAGCATCACACTATCAAGCCAATACCTTTGGAGTTTTTATACATAAGTTAGAAATATCAAGTGAGTGGCATTTAGAGGGACCTAGTTTTATAACATGTGTTATTATAATTTGGCCAAATGTATTGGCCTTATTGAGCTATTCATTATGACTTGTAAATTGGCTATTCATGTTGTGTCTAATAATTGTGATGTGAATATGCTTGTTTGACATGCATGGTTGGTAATATGTCATGTGTGTTGAATGCATGTTTTATGACCAATCGAGGTGGTCATGACCATGAATTAAATGTGTAATGTAGAAATAAAATGATAATGCCTTGAACATGGACGTTTTATGGATAGATTGGTAACCATGGTACAATGGTATAAAGTAAGAAATAGTAATAATGTTAAATTGAATATGGATTTGGTGTAGAATGTCTTAGTCAAGCATATCGTTTTATGCATGTGAAATGTGGACACTATATAAAGTTATGACTTGGCTAGAAGGTTACGCTTGATGATAAGTTGGAATTAAATAGACATGAAGATAACTATGGTGTAAAGGTATAAGTGGTAAGGTATTTGATAAAGCCAAATGAATAAGATATGGTGTGTCTACACATGTATTTTGATAAGTAAATGAAATGTCTACATCATAATTAAGGATGTTGAATGCTTCTGGAACCATGTTTGTGTGTGTGCATGTAAAGAGTGACAAAAAGGCTTGAAAAATAGCCTATGTTGAATGCTTCTAGATCCATGTTTGTGTGTGTGAACGTAAAGGGTGACAAAAAGGCTTGGAAAATAGCCTATGTGCTGGCCATACGGGCAGAGACACGGTCGTGTGTCTTAGCCGTGTGGAAGACACGGTCTAGCACATAGGCGTGTGACTTGGCCGTGTGACCCTTATTTGTTTGCTGACGTCATAAACAGATAGTTACACGGGCTGAGGACACGGGCGTGTCTAGAGCCATACAGGCGTATGACTCTCCAAAACATGAAAAAAATTTTAAGTGATATAAAGCTTTCAGAGGCTCTCGGTTTAGTCCCAAACCCCTTTTAAAGTATGATTTGAGTTTCGTAGACCCAAATAAGGGACTATGTGCATATGATTGAATATTTCAAAATATGAATTAAATTTTATGGCCAGGTTTGCATGATTGATTGTGTTTAAGTCCAGTAATACCTCGTATCCTGTCCCAACGTCGGACACGAGTAGGGGGTGTTACATTTAGTGGTATCAGAGTTATGGTTTAGTCAGTTCTCAGATGAACCTAGTATATGTATGAGATTCTAGCTCTACATGCCACTGATCTATGATAGTGTAATGTCTCCCGACACATATGAGAGCTGTTTTGTTTAGACAAATGTACCCTCCAACCGAGCTATATCCGACCATATTGATTGCGGTAATGAGGTATTTGAGTAAAGTACAGTCATGATAAGTTGAAACTTGAAAAGGTACGAATGAGATTCATAATATCCTGTTACAGATAAAATGTCATTGTCCCGTTTAAATATTAAAATTTGATGGATTGCAATGAATTATTGAAATGAGATAAAGGATTATATGGCATAATGAGCTTACCTGTGATTGATTGATAATTCCATGATGTATGTGACTGTATTGCTCGAGTAAATGCATGAGTCTATATGACTTATCAAAAATATTAATCGGATGAATATTCATGTATATCTATTTGGATGATTATGATTAGCAAGCTCGTATAGCTTGAGTAAATGTGTTAAATTGCTTGGACTGATTTATGTGATTGTAATGATATGTCTAAATGATGGTGTACGAGGTAAAAGTATAGATTGTGATAAACTTAACCATGTTGTTGGCCCTTGTAAGATATCATGTGCATGACTTGTATGATTAAATGAATAGATAAGTAAAGTTATCTAGAAAAACTGGAATGCATGCATAAGTATACTTGTTAAAATGAGATGACTGGAAAGTGGGCGTAAATTCAATATGAAAGTTAGTTTACTCGAAATGAATGAGATGTTTGTGATGATGTTGCTATGATGATGAAAATTGTGTTTCTTGTATATGTATATGAGAGTTGAGTTAGAGGCCCTACAACTCCCTTCCCTTTACCAAAGTGGTGTTTTATAATGGAATTTCTCGAGATTTGTGATGAACCAGTTTTCGGATGAGAAACTAATGAATTCACTGATAGAATGGTTATAAGCATGATTAGTGATTGAGAATGGGTTGAAAAGTATAGATAGAGTTAGAAAGATATCAGACTGACTGACAGATTATTTAATTTTCGCAATATCACAATTAGTAAAAAGGTTAACTTCAGAAATCGATCTATTCTGAGATGATGTTGAGAAATAATATTTGAAATATGATATGTTCGTGTATGGTAATTACAGTGAGCAGATTATGACCGCCTCTCTCGAAATATAATATGAGGTCATTTGTCTGGGGAAGGGTTATTAAGACTATCTATTTTCTGATGACTTTTGATATTATGAGAATGTTTTCTGATCTTAATGTTAGACAAAGATATTGTCAATTTGATTTGGGTTATGATCTACATGATTATATCTTCTTTCTAGTTCCGTTTGTTGGGAATTGATGTGAAATTGTAAATGGTGCCATGATTCTGTCTCTACAAATCATTGCTCTTTATGATTATATATACATACATTAGAAGTATATCATTCTGGTCATATTCGTTTTCAGTGAGTTGGAATGATGCCTTTCTGGATTTCTTTTCTCTGAGGAACCATTGAGGTCTTTCATACTTTCTTATGAACTTTGTTTCTGATATTTCGAGACAGTATCGTGATTTGGATTTCTATATTCTAGATTTCTCCATATTGGGTTTCTTTATCTTGAGTTTTTGGTTATCTTTATCTTGTAACTTGTCGAGCATGGCTTATATCTAAAATATGATCTTTAGTTTGTGATATATATATCAAGCATGACTATGTTTCTAATTTGATTATGGTAATATGGTGATCTTAGTATTTGGATGTCTCTAAATTTTCGTATAATGATTTAACATTGGCAAAAGCTCAAGTAGTAAAATTTTCGTCTTGTGAAATTAATGGCTTAATGCATGATTGGCAAAGTTTGGACAGATAAGAACATTGTTAATCGAAGCCTTTGAACTGGTCTAGTCTGTGTTGAGCAAAGACTTCCTGATTTTCAGTGATGTATTATTTTTTGAATGGTGATGTGTTTTAAGACAACAAGACAAGTGATAGCTTAAAGTATCTGATGTCATAGAAAAACCTGAGTTTGCTATAGTGAAAATGACTTGGGTATTAAAATATGATGATATGGTTATTATATGATCCTTGTGTAAGAATATTTGAAATGTTAATGGGGTTAAAGCCAATCATTAGGTTCTACCAGAGTTATCTCTGCTAGTATTGATATTAGAATGGAGAATGAGAAAGGATTATCCTCAAGGCCCTATCAGGATCATCCCTATCTTTGAAAAAGAAAAATGTCATGTAGCTTATTGTTAAATATTTGACGAGATATACAAATCATACTAGTATGTATAGAATTTTCACTCATCAGGTTTGAGGAATTTCGTGTCTTTATGATTGATGGATTTCTTAGAATACTAGTCTCCACTAATCGGATTGAGATCCGGGTTTCATATCATGATTTCTTGGGAAAGCCAAAGGAGGCCTTGAAATGAAAGGTAACGGGAGTTGAATTGACAAATAATCGGACCGTGTGAAATTATAAAGAGTATAAAGTCGGGATGAACTGGCTAATTTCACTATTCAAATTCAAAAAACAAAAAAATCAAGTATGAATATATATGTAACATGATGTAATGGATCAGACTTTTGAATACATGAACTTTCTAATAGAGATTAAGTTTCAGCGAAAGTGTTGTAAAGCGAAAACCATTCATGATTCTTGTATGTGGAATTTAAGAGAGAGGTAGTAAAAGCTCAGCTTCAGTGCAAGTTCATTGACATTGATTATAGGATTGAGGGAAATAAGTGACAAACCAAAACCACTTTTTTGGTAAGATTTTCGGAGACAAAAATCCCTAAAGTGGGGAGAAATGTAACATCCCAATTTTGGGCCTAGTCAGAACAGTAGTTTCGGGACCAAAAATCTGATGAAAAAAATTGTAAAAGTGCAAAAGTTGAGTTCTACATGCTAGAGGTGTCCAATTGTTATGAAATTTTAAATTGGAGGTCCTTATATGGTAATTAGACCATTGGTTAAGTTGGTGGACAAAAATGGACATGGTTAGGCATGTTTCCAAAGTTTTTCATTAAGGGTATTTTGGTAATTTAGTTATTAAAATGAATTAAAAACAAAATTAAAAGCCAATTTTTGTCCATCTTCAACCTCTTGGCTGACACATGCATGGAGAAACCATGGATAGGGTTTTTCAAGCTTCCGAGCTTGATTGTAAGTCCGTTCTAACCCCGTTTTTAATGATTTTTACATTTTTGTAATCCCCGTTACAACATTTATCTATTTCTACCATTAATTTGAGCAAGGGTTCATGTTTAAAAATTGACCCATGTGTGACATGCATGCATTTTGATGTCTAATGGTAGAAAATGAGTGTTGGGTGTTAAATAAACGACTTTTACTAAGTAATTTTTGATGAAAACATTCTGAAGGACTATTTTGTAAAAGTTGTAAAAGTTGTATAAAAGGGTGTTTTGATGAGAATTGTAGTTTTCTATAGTTATGAAAATTGTTCGGCTAGGCCTATAGAGTGAGAAAATTGAATAAAAATTACTTTATGAGCCTAGGGGTAAAAGTGTAATTTCAATAAAGTTTAAGGGCAAAAGCATAATTTTACCAAAATATGGTTTTTGGATCACATTAAATAATGTGACTAATAATTAGACTAAATGTGATATTATAGATCAAGGAAAATGAGGATTGGACCTAGATCAGTTGAAAAATGGAAAATCGACGGTTAGGTTCCTTTTTGCTATTTTCGTCCCGATGTAAGTTCGTATGGTAATAATAATGCAATATCATGCTTGAATTGTAATTATATATTATTATGGCATAAAATGTATGATTTAATATATTAGAAGAATTTATGGATGATGAATATGATGTGGAAAATGTGATGAATGTTAAATTACTATTACATGAGTTGTGTAAATTGCTACATGGTTGTACCCGATGAGATTTCAACAAGTAGGTTCATGTGATTAAATATGTAACGCCCCAATTTTCGGGTTTTCTATGTTTTTGTGATTTTTAAAATTTATGTGTGTTCTGGTTGGTTAAAATATATATTTTAGTAGGTTGTGGGCCTTTGGAAGGCCCAAACTTAAGTTAAATCCGTGGTAGTCTTCGGAATTTTAATTTTATGAACAGATGATGCAATTGACGTTTGGGCTTTTAAGAGTAAAGGGTTAAAAGATGACACAAAAAGGAGTGTGGTGTAGTGGCAAGGTGGTGCCACTTAAGGGACAAGGAAGTAATGCCATAGAGGAAGCAAGGGGTCTAAGGTTCAAGTCTTAGCTCTTGCAATATATTTTGGTTTTTCTTTTCAATAAATCTAGGAACAAGTAGGTTCGCTTTAAAGTTTAATGTGTTGGATTTATTACACCAATGAGTTGATAGCCTAGTGGTGGTGGCGTGAGTTGGCATGTGAGAGGACTTTGGTTCGAATCCCTTAGCACGCAAAGGTTGATTATTTTGCTATGTTGGGACGGCAAGAGTTGGTGTTGGTTTTAAACTCCGGTGATGGAGGGATCCCACATCGGGAAGCTAACATAAGAGTAGATGGAAAGCTGGCTTTATATAGAGCAAACCATGAGGAGAGTAGGCATACCCTTCTTGGCTGATCCCTTTCGCTTTGTGACGTGCTAGTTTGGGTTGGGCGTCAGCTAAGAGTGTTTGGAACGCGGATTAGCTGCTGTCTTCTAATAGGATTATCCGTGGGAGATATCGTCATCAATCGTCATCAACCAGGTGTGTAAACGACACCCTCCCTTACATTAAATTGGTAAAAGCTGAAATACTGAAACGTTGTGCATTTGGATGATTAGAGTGCAGAGTGTGCATTTTCGTGCACAACGGTATTTTTGGCTTAATGGGCTGAAAACGAGCCAATGGGCCAATGGGCCACTTTTGTAAAAAGACGAGGTAAGTACTTCTGATTACTTGGTAAACGTTAGAATGAGCATGAAACCTTAGCAATCGGTTATAATTACTGAAATACCCTTATGCATGCAAAATTACGATTTTATCCCTAGGGTTATATTTTTTTCTGAAAAGCATGATGTTCTGTTTCTGTATACGTATGCGATGACTTATTATTTTTGTTGCATGGGACATGGGTTTATATTGATGGAGGAAGCGTTCTGGCAGCCTCGCTGCAATCTGGTGGCTTCGCCACATATATATATATGTTCTGGTGGCCTAGCCACAATATCTGTATCTCGTGACTTCGTCACAATATCTGGCAGCCTCGCTGCAATTTCTGTGGTGTGTAGCGGTTGGGTGGGTCGAGTAGTCTCCCCACATGGTGTAAGGCTGGTACGGGGGTGTTAGGGATGGCTCTGGGTTGGGATTTTTGCATTCATGATATATTTGTTCAGATCTCGCTATGGGCCTATGGGTTTCATTCGATTTCAGATCGGGCCAAGGCCCGTATAAGTCTGATTCGAGGTTTGATCTGCTTTTGGGCTATGGTTGGATTATGTTACACAATCGAGTTTACCGAACTCACCTTTATTTTCATCTCTGCAGAAATCCCCAACCATAGTGGGCTTGGAGCCGTGAGGATTCGAGTGGCCACATCATCTGCAGTTGGTTTTTCTAAGTTAGTTTATTTTTAGTATTTTATATTCTGATTTAATTTTGGATGTTTAGTTGTAATAAGGCAGCTATTTAAATTTCTTTTTCCGCTATGGTTTTATTTTCTGATTATATTTATACTATGTCGAAACTGCTAGTGTTAGGTTGTGCGGCTTTTCAAAATTAATGAATGTTTTCCAAGACTCAACAAGCACAAAAAATGGATAGCCTAAAGATTGATAAATCGGCTTTTCATTCAACCGATGTTTTCACAAAGACCACCCTAATCACTTAAACCAACGAATGCATACTAAGTCGTAAGTCAGTCTGACACGTCAGATCTGGCCATAACGTCTGGGCCGGGTTTGGGGTGTTACATTTAGTGGTATCAAAGCCAAGTTGCAACAACTCGGCTGTGGAATGGGTCTAAAAATAGGAGTTTGTAAAGAAACACTGAATAACGGTTTTCGAAAATCATTTTTTTTCTGGAACTTGATTATAAATTGTTTTCGAGAATGTTTCCAATATTTTCTCTTTACAAATAGATGATTTTAAAGATTAAAATCAGTTTTCTAAAATTAGATTTTTTTTTAGAAGGTGGCACACCGAATCTTCGGCCTAAGTCTATAAGTTTTCTGATCCTTTCTAATTGTTTCTGAAATATCTGTTATATGCTTGTACAAAACCATATCATGGTACTTTAGTTAGGGTAACACTGGAACCGTAAAAACTCTGATAAGTAGACTGAGATTGCAGCTAGCCTACCGTAAAAGGAAACAAACTCAAACTCTGAGTTACTGTTATTCATAAGACATCTGTAATAAACACTGAAATATTAAACTGATTCATAAAATTCTTAATCAGATAATAAGAAATGAGTACACGAGCAGCTCGTGGAAGAGGCCGTGGACGTGGCGGAGGTAATGCTTAGGCTGAATCTTTGTCTTCAGGACATGTGCCGGCAGCAAATGCACCAGTACCACTGGCAACGAAGGTAGAGTCTCATGATCGAGGTGCCAGGGATGATGCTCTGTCCCAGGCAATGCTCTGAGTTTTGGAAAGGGTTGTTGGGGCAAGTACAGAAAATGGAATTTGAGGGTCTATTTCTAAGCAGCTCTGGGCCAATGGAGCAGAGATATTTAGGGGCATATCTGGTGTAATTCTGAATGTGGCTGAGTATTGGTTAGAAGCCACAGAGTGGATTATGGATGATTTGGACTGCTCTGTGGAGGAGAAGCTGAAGGGAGCCATATCGTTACTCAGGGATGAGTCTTATTAGTGGGGGCTCACGGTGATAGATGGAACTCCTGCTGACAGTTTGACTTGGGAGCTATTTAAGACAGCCTTCAAAGGAAAGTATGTTGGGGCTAGTTACGTGGACGCTCGCCGGAAAGAATTTCTGAACCTGGTCCAAGGGAGTAAGTTAGTGGCTGAGTATGAGTCTGAGTTTCTGAGACTGAGCCGGTATGCTTCTGGGATTATCACTACAGAGTATGAGCATAGCGTACGCTTCGAGGATGGTCTGAGAGATGAAGTTAAGGTGCTGATTGCTCCATAAAGGGGGCGTAACTTCGCTGCTTTAGTGGAGAAATCTAAGATAGCTGAGGAAGTGAAGCATACAGAAAGACAGAATCGTGAGAAAGATCGGAACCATTTTAGGAGAGATTCACGACTTTTAGGTGGTATGAACAGGAATGTTAAGAGAGCAAGGGTAATGGAGCCAGTTTGAGCAGTACCAATGAATGCTGTTAGACCGCAGGGTTGTAAGAATTGTGGGAAGATGCATATGGGCGAGTGTTGGAAACGTTCTGGTGCTTGTTTTCGATGCAGATCTATGGAGCATAGGGTTAAGGATTGTCCCCAAGAACCAAATCAGGTTCAAGTTTTAGAGTAGAGGGTCGCTCAACCACTGAGGGGTGGACCACAGTTTCCGAGAGCACGTGGGCAAGGCAGAGGTGGTAATGGAAACGGTCGAGGAAGAAGAGCACCTGGTAGGGGTGCTGGATTTGCTGAGGCTCGTCAGCCGGTGTTGGTGTATGCAGCTTGTCACCGAGAGGAGGGTGATGCACCTGACGTCATAACTGGTACGTTTTTGATTTCTAGTATGCCATACACTACGTTGATAGATGTTGGATCTACCCATTCATATGTTGCATGTGATATATCTGGGTCGCTGAGTGTGCGCTCTAAGGAGACCGTGAGTGGGGTATCTGTACTAAATCCTTTGTGTCACTCGGTTAGGGTAGATAAACTGTATAGCGATGTGCCTATAGAAACTCAAAGAAAAGTTTTCTCTGGAGATTTGATGGAGCTACCTTTCGGAGAATTCTATCTCATTTTGGGAATGGATTGGCTTGTTAAGCATAGGGCTACTATGGATTGTGCTGCTAAGTGAATAATGTTAAAGACCACAAAGGATGAGGAGGTTTTGGTGATAGGCGAGCGTAGGGATTATCTGTCTAATGTGGTGTCGGCATTAAAACCCGAGAAGTGGATTCGAAAGGGATGTGAGGCTTATCTGGCATTTGTAAGCCAATCGAAAACTGAGGATCTGACAGTGGATAAAATTAGAACCGTCAAGGATTTTTAAGATGTTTTTCCAGAGGAGCTTCCGAGTTTGCCCCCGAACCGAGAGGTTGAGTTTGGAATCGACTTGTTGCCTGGAACGGCACCTGTGTCCATTGCACCTTATAGGATGGCACTGAAGGAGTTGGTGGAGCTGAAAGCCCAAATTCAAGAGTTATTGGATAGGGGCTTCATTAGACCAAGTGTGTCTCCGTAGGGAGCACCAGTGTTGCTCGTAAAGAAGAAAGATGGGTCAAAGCGGACATGCATTGATTATCGGCAGTTGAACAAACTGACGATTAAGAACAAGTACCCACTGCCGAGAATCGATGATTTATTCGACCAACTTAGAGGAGCTTCAGTATTTTCCAAGATTGACCTATCTGGGTATCATCAGTTGAGGGTTAAGGAGATGGATATTCACAAGACGGCATTTAGAACTCGGTATGGTCACTATGAGTTCTTGGTTATGCCATTTGGGTTGACGAACGCACCTGTGGCATTTATGGATCTGATGAATCGAGTGTTCTAGCCATACTTGGATCGATTCGTGGTCGTCTTTATCAACGACATTCTGGTTTATTCTGAAACTGAGGAGAAACATGATGAGCACCTTCGTATTATGCTGTAAGTGCAGAGGGAGAATGAGCTTTATGCGAAATTCAGTAAGTGTGAGTTTTGGTTGAGAGAGGTAACTTTCTTGGGGCATGTTGTCTTTCCTAAAGGGATCAAGGTGGACCCTCGAAAGATTGAAGCGATTCTGGAATGGAAGCCATCGAGGTCAGTGTCGGAAATTCAAAGTTTTCTGGGTTTAGCTGGGTACTATAGAAGGTTTGTGGAAGGATTTTCTATGATGGCAGCGCCTTTGACAAAGCTTATAAGGAATGGAGTACCGTTTGTTTGGACTGAGAAACAATAGGAATCTTGTGAGAAGCTGAAGAAAGTTCGGACTGAGGCACCTGTACTGATTCAGCCAGAGTCTAAAAAAGATTTTACCGTATGCAGTGATTCATCACATATAGGGTTGGGCTGTGTGCTGATGCAAGAGGGTAAAGTGGTTGCTTATGCATCGCGATAGCTTAAACCACATGAAGTTAACTATCCTACTCATGATCTGGAGTTGGCAGCGGTAATCTTTGCGCTTAGTATTTGGAGACATTACCTGTACGGAGAAAGGTGTATTATATACACATATCATAAGAGTCTTAAGTACTTGCTGACTCAGAAGGAGCTGAACCTTAGACAGAGGAGATGGATAGAGTTGCTTAAGGATTATGACTACGCGATTGAGTATCACCCAGGCAAAGCTAATGTGGTGGCTGATGCCCTAAGTCGTAGAACTGTATCTGTTCTGAGAGCCATGTTTGCTCGTTTAAGTCTGTATGACGATGGTAGTCTATTAGCAGAACTGTAAGTTAGGCCGACCTGGGTGGATGAGATTAAAGAAAACAGTCGATGGATGAGTCCCTGGTTTCTCGATTCCGGCAGGTTAAGAATGGGGATACTTCTGAGTTCGGACTGAACAGTGAGGGAGTTCTATGTTACCGAGGTAGAGTTTGTATTCCCAAGGACTCTGACTTGAGGCAAGCAATTCTAAAAGAAGCTCATGGAAGTCTGTGTGCTATGCATCCTAGAGGGAGTAAAATGTATCGTGACTTAAAAGAGTTGTATTGGTGGCCTGGATTGAAGCGAGAGGTAACGGAAGTTGTGGGAAAATGTCTAACTTGTCAGCAAGTGAAAGCTGAACATCAATTACCTTTCGGATTTTTGCAGCGAGTGAAAGTACCACTTTGGAAGTGGGAGAGGGTAACCATGGATTTTGTGAGTAGGTTACCCTTGACACCATCGAAGAAGGACTCGATTTGGGTAATTATGGATAGGTTGACCAAATCTGCTCATTTCGTACCTGTCCGCACTGATTATTCACTTCAGAAGTTAGCCAAATTGTATGTGGCAGAAATAGTACGACTTCACGGAGTGCCAGTGTCGATTATTTCTGATCAAGATCCTAGATTCACATATCAGTTTTGGAAAAAGTTGCATGAGGCGTTGGGTATGCGGTTGAACTTTAGTATAGCCTTTCATCCTCAGACTGATGGTCAGTCGGAAAGGGTTATTCAGATTCTGGAAGACATGTTGAGGGGATGCGTTATAGACTTTCGAGGCAGTTGGGAGGATTACTTACCGTTGGTAGAGTTTGCATACAACAATAGTTATCAGGCAAGTATTCGAATGGCTCCTTATGAGGCATTGTATGGGCGAAGATGTCGTACACCTGGTTGTTGGACCGAGTTGGGTCAACGACAGGTTCTTGGACCTGAGTTGGTGGCGGATACTGAGGATAAGGTCAAGTTGATTAGAGACAGGTTGAAGGAAGCATCTGATAGACAGAAGTCATATGCAGATTTGAAGTGCAAGGAAATTGAGTACTCAGTGGGTGATATGGTCTTCTTGAAGGTTTCACCTTGGAAGAAAATATTAAGGTTTGGGAGGAAAGGCAAGTTAAGTCCGTGGTTCATTGGGGCTTATCGGATTCTTAAGTGAGTGGGTCCAGTGGCTTATCAGTTGGAGCTACCTCTAGAGTTGGATAGGATTCATGATGTCTTTCACGTCTCCATGTTAAGGCGGTATCATTCTGACCCTACTCATGTTGTGCCGATTGCAGAGATCGATGTCCAAACAGACTTGACTTTTGAGAAAGACCCTATGTAGATTTTGGATCGAGATGTTAAGATTTTGATGAGGAAATCAGTTCCACTAGTAAAGGTGCTGTGGCATAATCATGGCAAAGAAGAAGCTACTTGGGAGCCAGAAGTGGCGATGCGTCAACAATAACCTCATCTGTTTGATTCAGGTAAAATTTCGAGGACAAAATTTCTTTAAGGAGGGTAGAGTTGCAACGCCCCAATTTTCGAGTTTTCTGTGTTCCTGTGATTTTTAAAATTTGTGTGTGTTCTGGTTGGTTAAAATATATATTTTAGTAGGTTAGTGGGCCTTTGGATGGCCCAAACTTAAGTTAAATCCGTGGTAGTCTTCAGGATTTTAATTTTATGAACAGGTGATGCAATTGGCATTTGGGCTTTTAAGAGTAAAGGGGTAAAAGATGACACAAAAAGGAGTGTGGTGTAGTGGCAAGGTGGCGCCACTTAGGGGACAAGGAAGTGACGTCATAGAGGAAGCAAGGGGTCCAAGGTTCAAGTCTTGGCTCTTGCAATATATTTTGGTTTTTCTTTTCAATAAATTTGGAAGCAAGTAGGTGCGTTTTAAAGTTTAATGTGTTGGATTTATGACACAAATGAGTTGATGGCCTAGTGGTGGTGGCGTGATTTGGCATGTGAGAGGACTTTGGTTCGAATCCCTTAGCACGCAAAGGTTGATTATTTTGCTATGTTGGGACGGCAAGAGTTGGTGTTGGCTTTAAACTCTGGTGATGGAGGGATCCTACACCGGGAAGCTGGAGAGTAGGCATACCCTTCTTGGCTGATCCCTTTCGCTTTGTGACGTGCTCGTTTGGGTTAGGCATCAGCTAAGAGTGTTTGGAGCGCGAATTAACTACAGTCTCCTAACAGGATTATCGCGTGGGAGATATCATCATCAATCGTCATCAACTAGGTGTGTAAACGACACCCTCCCTTACACTGAATCGGTAAAAGCTGAAATACCGAAACGTTGATATTTTGTGAACTCGCGAGCGTGCGAGTGCTTGTGAGATAGTTGTTAATGAATATGGTGCATTTGGATGATTAGAGTGCAGAGTGTGCATTTTCGTGCACAACGGTATTTTTGGGCTTAATGGGCCGAAAACGGGCCAATGGGCCAACGGGCCCACTTAGGTAAAAAGACGAGGTAAGTACTTCTGATTACTTGGTAAACGTTAGAATGAGCATGAAATCTTAGCAATAGGTAATAATTACTAAAATACCCTTGTGCATGCAAAATTACGATTTTACCCCTAAGCTTATATTTTTTCTAAAAAGCATGATGTTCTGTTTCTGTATACGTATGCCATGACATATTATTTCTGTTGCATAGGACATGGGTTTACATTGATGGAGGAAGCGTTCTGGCAACCTTGCTGCAGTCTGGTGGCTTCGCCACATATATATATATATCTGTTCTGGTGGCCTAGCCACAATATCTGTATCTCGTGACTTCGTCACAATATCTGGCAGCCTCGCTGTAATTTCTGTGGTGTGTAGTAGTTGGGTGGGTCGAGTAGTCTCCCCACATGGTGTAAGGCTGGTACGCGGGTGTTATGGATGGCTCTGGGTTGGGATTTCTGCATTCATGATATATTTGCTCTGTATCTGTTATGGGCCTATGGGTTTCATTCTCGATTTCAGATCTTGGGCCAAGGCCCGTATAAGTCTGACTCGAGGTTTGATCTGTTTTGGGCTATGGTTGGGTTATGTTACACAATCGAGTTTACTGAACTCACCCTTTATTTTCATCTCTGCAGAAATCCCCAACCATAGTGGGCTTGGAGCCGTGAGGATTTGAGGGCCACATCATCTGCAAAGTTGGTTTTTCTAAGTTAGTTTATTTTATTATTTTATATTCTAATTTAATTTTGGGTTTTAAGTTGTAATAAGGCATCTATTTAAATTTATTTTTCCGCTATGGTTTTATTTTTTGATTATATTTATACTATGTCGAAACTGCTAGTGTTAGGTCGCTGAGTTTTTCAAATTAATTAATGTTTTCCAAGACTCAACAAGCACAACAATTGGATAGCCTAAAGATTGATAAACCGCTTTTCATTGAACCATTGTTTTACAAAGACCACCCCAATCACTTAAACCAACGAATGCATACTAAGTCGTAAGTCCATGTGACATGTCAACCGCCATAACGTCTGGACTGGGTTTGGGGTGTTACAAAATAAGCATGATATTCATGTTATTATTGTTACACTTGAAATCTATTTTGCTATGGTTATATTGATTTATATGTTAATGATACTGTGTACGAGAACGTGATGTACCCATAAAGTAATCGATAGCTCAAATGTCGATAACATGTGACTAGATGATTGAATATAATGAAAATTTGATGAAACATGATATTTCTTTAAAATGAGTAAGTTTATATGTAAATAATATATCGATTCTTTTTTTTTATGTTATTATTTTCTGTTATTATATGAGATGTAGCTCCCTATAGAATGATCATTTGATATAAGTTACGTACCGATAGCTTTGATCACGTGTCTAGTACTACGTGCAGGCTACTACGTGTATCAAATGGTTAGGTCATTTGTGTAGTACTAAGTACAGGATACTACGTGTACCAGATTGTTAGGTCGTATCTATAGTACTAAGTGCAGGCTACTATGCATACCCGATAGCTTTGAGCATGTGTGTAGTACTAAGTGCAGTCTATTACATGTATCAGATGGTTAGGTCACATGTGTAGTACTAACTGCGGGCTACTACATGTAGCATATTGTTAGGTCACATGTGTAGTACTAAGTGCAGGCTACTGTGCATACTCGATAGCTTCGATCACGTGTGTAGTACTATGTACAGGCTACTACGTGTATCACATGGTTAGGTCACGTGTGTAGTACTAAGTGTAGGCAACTACATGTACCAAATTGTTAAGGCTCATGTGTAGTACTAAGTGCAGGCTACTATGCGTACCATAGAGCTTCGGTTACAAGGTTGGTATACGTACAGGCCACCGGGTATCTGTTATTATTCCAATCAGTTCAACGGGAAATTTACTAAGTGAAAATACATATGAACATGACTATGTAATGAATAAGTGAAGGTTCGTGTCTGTAAACTTATGAGCAACGTGCTCGATATGTGATCGAACTTTGGTAAGATTGATATGGAGTAAGTGTTATAATGAAAGTTACTACAAAGAAAACATGAAAGAGTGAAATTTAGTAATAAAACAGTTTTGGACAGCAACAGTTGTGTGACTTTGAAAAATCACCAAAAATGGTGGAAATCGAATTACAAGTTGAATAAGATATGAAATAATAGCTTCTTGAGTCTATTTTCATATAAAAGAAATTATTTAAGCAAAAGAATTTCATATTATGAGCTATTTGAATTTTAATGAGACAGAGTCAAAATGATTTCAGAATCCCCTATTCTGATTTAGGAAAATCATTCGACATTGTACACAAATAATTATGGGTTATAATGTATATGCTTCAAATCCTTAATGAGTCTATTTTTGAAAGAAACAACGGAAATATTCTCTAAATCTCGTACGAAGAGAATTAATTTTTAGTGCAGAGGGTTCGGAACTGTCAAACAGTGAAATAGGAGTGACTTTGAATTATAAATTTTACTTATTGACTAGACTAAAAAATTTGAAAATTTTATGGTAAGAAGATATGAGAGTGTAGTTTCAGGGAAAATTAATGGATCTTAATTTGGAGTTCCATAGCTCTGGATATAAATAAATTAATCACTATGACTCGAGAAAACAGCTTGACTAGACTTTGAATAAATAGAAAGAATTTTAAAATAGCATGATAATACATTGCTTATTATTTTTCATGCGAGCTTACTAAGCGTAAAGATTACTCCCTCATTTCCATTCCTTAGTGTTCTCAGGTCAGGTCGGGGTTGGAGATCGTCGGAGGCAGCATCACACTATCGAGCCAATACCTTTGGAGTATTTATACATAAGTTAGAAATATCAAATGAGAGGCATGTATAGGGACCTAGTTTTATAACATGTGTTGTTATAATTTGGCCAAATGTATTGGCCTATATTGAGCTATTGATTATTAATTGTAAATCTAGCTATTCATGTTGTGTCTAATAATTGTGATGTGAATATGCCTGTTTGCCATGCATGGTTGGTAATATGTCATGTGTGTTGAATGAATGTTTTATGACCAATCGAAGTGGTCATGACCATGAATTAAATGTGTAATGTAGAAATAAAACGATAATGTCTTGAACATGGACATTTGATGGATAGATTGGTAACCATGGTACAATGGTATAAAGTGAGAAATAGTGATAATGTTAAATTGAATATGGAATTGGTGTAGAATGTCTTAGTCGAACATATTGTTTTATGCATGTGAAATATGGACACTATATAAAGTTATGACTTGGCTAGAAGGTTATGCTTGATGATTAGTTGGACTTAAATAGACATGAAGATAACTATGGTATAAAGGTATAAGTGGTAAGGTATTTGATAAAGCCAAATGAATAAGTTATGGTGTGCCTACACTTGATTTAATGTGAGGATGTGTAACACATGTATGTTGATAAGTAAATGAAATGTCTGCATCATAATTGAGAATGTTAAGTTCTTCTGGATCCATTTTTGTGTGTGTGCATGTAAAGGGTGACAAAAAGGCTTTAAAAATTGTAACACCCCGAACCCGAGACCATCGCCGGTGTCGGACACGAGGGGTTAACAAGCCAAGTTCACATGTTTTGCCCACCAATTTGACATTTCCAGTCAGGCTGGAAAACTGCGTCACTGTCTCCTTAAAAATCATATCTCGAGTTTCAAAACTCGGAAACTGGTTTCGTAAATTTTCCCTGAATTTAGACTCATATATCCATCCATGGATTTATTTCTAGAATTTTTGGTCAGGCCAATTGGTACAGTTTATTAGTTAAAGTCACCCATGTTACAGGGATCGACTGCTCTGACCTTCGCGCGTTATAACTTTAATATCTCTCTGTACAGGGCTTTAACACTGGTGCCGTTTGTTCCAAATGAAACTAGACTCAAAATGGAATCTTTACATATAAGGCATGACTCCTAATTCTTTCTGGATAATTTATAGTAAATTTTTAAAGTTGCGACAGGGGACCCAGAAACCGTTATGGCCCTGTCTCACAATAGCCTTAATATCTCTTAACATGTAACTCCTATGACCATTTCGTTTCTTCCATATGAAAATAGACTCATCAAGGTTCATTTACAAAGCTTATTCAATATTTAATACCATTCCTACAAATTTTGGTGATTTTTCACATTCACGTCACTGCAGCTGGCAGCATCTGTTTTTAAGGTAGGTCTTACCTATTTGGTAGTCTCCATGAACCAACTAATCTTGCCATACATAGGTTCATATATGATCATTTTAACCATGCCAATGGCTGATCATGTGACCAACATTCCCATTTCCAATCCATAGCCACATCATGACACCAATATATACATACAAACCACAAATAGTCTAAGTTCATGCTTCCTTTTTGAGCCATTTTCGCATGGCCGTACATATATACATCACAACATATTTAACCAACAAGGGTAGTCCTATACATGCCATCTCAAGTTCAACCAAAATTTATACCAAAATGGAGGCTTGATAGTATGGATGACTTCGACTTCAACAATCCCAAATCCGATTGCTTGAGCGAAATCTAGAAAACCGAGAGCCAAAGCAACGGGTAAGCATTTTATGCTTAGTAAGTCTCAAGGAATATAATCAACTCTAATTACAGCAATACATTCACATAACCAAATGCATCATTTCATTAATACACATTCTTACTTCACACTTCATCATTATATAATTTCACAAAGTATCAATCAATTCAATAACTGAAATTCATTAGTCGATTGAGCGAATGTTGTTCAAACATGTCGACTTTCCAATGCACATATAAACGTACCTCATTCTTTGGGCTTTTTGAGTGTACTCATTGAATTTATTACAGCAACCAACACTCACCTCCAGCCCAAGATTCTTCGGAATATAACCGGATATAACCATGTGCACAAATGCCTTCGGGTCTTAGCCCGGATAGAATGTCTCGCACGAATGCCTTCGGGTCTTAGCCCGGATGTAGCCACTAGCACAATTGCCTTCGGGTCTTAACCCGGATATGATTTCCAGCATAATTGTCTTCAGGATTTAGCCCGGATATCATTCAATTTCCCATGAACACATACATCAATTATCATTGGACATACATAATTCATTTTCGTTACTAAGGCTCAAACGCAATTATAGTCACAAGCATATTCGCCTTCGGACTTAGCCCGGTAGAATTCAAATACTCATGCACACATAATCAATAATCAATACACATCCATACTTTATTTCACACAATTCAAGTAGGGTCACTTCTTGAGGACTTACCTCGGATGTTGTCGAACGGCTTTTTCGGCTATTCGATCACTTTCTCCTTCCCCTTGTCCAATTGTGGCCCTCTAAGCTCTTGAGCTAATTCAAACAAATTCAATTTATTAAAACCTCATTGTGCTAGCTTATGGCGAATATGACAAGGAGTTTAAATGGTCATATGGCTACCCTTTAGCTTGAATGCACAATGGTCATGCACATTTTATACTACATCAAGCAATTCAATACAATTTATTCGAGCATCAAGGAAATGCTAAGGCCTTCAATAGGCTACCCAAGGCGAATATTCATGTACATGTTGAGGTCAATTTTGCACTTAATACCTCACAAAACAGCATGCAATTTACTAATTAATGCTTTGCACATTGTGGCCCAAAACTTATAATATAGCATCAAGCACTTATATGTGTGCTAGGCAATTGTGCTTGCAATTTCACAAGCATTCTTCCACATCTTCTTCTTTAAACCAATATATTCATCACTTAGTTCATAACCAAAGCATCATGTGCAAACATATATATACATATATGAGCATGGCGAATTTCAAGGTGTCCATAGCCATCCAAAACACAAATTTTAACTAACATGCAAGAAGCATGAACCATGCTCATGAATGCATCATGGCGAATATGATAATCATGCCCTTTTCAACTTCAATCATGGTTAAACAAAAAGAAAACTCAAAATCTTACTCAAGAGTAGACAATCCATCATTGCATGCATCATCATCAAGCTTCACACTTAGCATGCAATGGCTTTATCACCATAACAACTTTGGCCAAATGCCATTTCCATGGCATAACAAAGATTTGAGCCATGGCTAACATGCACATCAAATTAGCAACCAAAACATGCATGAAACTCCCAACACAACCTCATACATACCTTACTCTTGTTGCAAGTTTAGCCAAATTTCCTTCTAGATCTCTTCTAAACAAAGAAAATGAAGCAAAATCCTTCCTTCTTCCTTAGTATTTTCGGCCAAAGAAGAGAAAATAGGTGAACAAAATTTTTTCTTTGCTTCTCTTTCACTCACGGCAAAAGGGGGGAAAGGGTGAGCAAATTTTGATTTTTGTTTCTCTTCCTACATGCTTAATTTTTTTATCATTTATCACTTCATGCATTAACAAAACATGTCATAACATGTTTTCCTTGCCCATATTCCCTTGTCATGGCCGGCCACTATACCATCTTTGGGGAAATTTGACATGCAAATCCCTTATTTTTGCATGCATGCTCAACTAGTCATCACACATTTCCCCATCATACTTTCAAAGTTTACTACTAGGTCCTTTCTAGTGAAATTCACATTTATAATTCTAAATTGAAACATCAAAATGTCATACACAATTTAACACATATCATAGGCATCAAAATAAATTTTAATTATTTTATGCCTCGGTTTTGTGGTCCCGAAACCACATTCCGACTAGGGTCAATTTTGGGCTGTCACAACTCTCCCCACTTAAGAAATTTTCGTCCCAAAATCTTACCGTAAATAGGTTTGGATATCGCTCTTTCATAGAGTTCTCGGTCTCCCAAGTAGCTTCTTCTATCCCGTGCTTGAGCCATAACACTTTCACTAGCGGAACCCGCTTGTTTCGCAACTCTTTCACTTCTCGTGATAGGATACGAATCGGTTCTTCCTCATAACTCATATTAGCTTGAATTTCAATTTCGATGGACTAATCACGTGCGATGGATCGGATCTATAGCGTCGAAGCATCGAAACCGAAAGACATCGTGAACCTTTTGAGTTCGGGGCAAAATCAAGCGATATGCCATCGGACCAACTCGCTCGATATCTCATATGGTCCAATGAACCTCGGCTCAACTTGCCCTTACGGTACCGAACTCGAGTATCTTTTTCCAAGGCGATACCTTGAGAAACACTTTATCACCCACCGATACTCGATATCCTTACGCTTCAGATCCACGTCATTTACTTGACGATCGGAGGCTATCTTCGACTTTCACGAATTACTTTCACTTTCTGCTTAGCATCCCTAATCAAATCCACCCGAAAATCTTGCTTTCACCGAGCTCGGTCCAAAACAATGGCGTCACGGCATTTACGACCGCATAAGGCCTCGTAGGGTGCCATCTTAATACTTGATTGAAAGTCGTTGTTGTGCGAATTCAATCAATGGCAAATATCGTTCCCATGAACCACTAAACTCGAGGACGCAACATCTTAACATATCCTCAAGTATCTGAATTATCCGCCGGATTGACCATCGGTTTGGGGTGAAAGGCGGTCTTTGAAATGCAACTTGGTACCCAAAGCTTCTTGCAACTTTTTCCAAAATCGCGAGGTAAATCTCGGATCTCTATCCCAAGACGATAGAAATAGGCACCCCGTAATCTCACAACGAGAAATGTACAATTCCGCTAATTTGTCCATTGAAAAATCCGTGACGTCTGAGGACAAAGTGGGCCGACTTAGTCAATCGATCTACCACGACCCAAACCGCATCCTTCTTACTTGCGACAATGGCGGTCCGGATACAAAGTCCATTGTGACTCGATCCCATTTCCACTCGGGTATCGTGATTGGTCAAGTAATCTCAAGGCACCGATGTTCCGCTTTCACTTGTTGACATATTAAACATCTCAAACAAAGTCGGAGATGTCTCGCTTCATACCATGCCACCAAAACCGACGCCTCAATTCATTGTACATCTTCGTACTCCCGGGTGGATTGCCATTCGGCTACAATGGGCTTCATTCAGAATTATTGAAATGAGTTCAATTCTTTGGGACACACAGACGACTTTTGAACCTCAAACAATCGTCATCGCCGATTTGAAACTCCGAGTCCTTGTTCGAACACATGCAGCCCGCTTTGCAACCAACTCGTCGTCGACTTTCTCGAGCTTCTCGAATTTGGTGTGTCAATAATGGTTTGGCTTTCAATTCAGCCACTAACACACCGGTCGGATCGGACGGATAAGTGCACATTCATCGGTCGTAAAGTGAATAACGATTTACGACTCAAGGCATCCGCAACCACATTCGCCTTTCCCGGGTGATAGTCAATGATCACTCATAATCCTTTAACACTCGAGCCAACGCCTTTGTCGCAGATTTAAGTCTCTTTGGGTCATCAAATATTTGAGACTTTTGTGATCCGAGTATACATGGCACCTTTCACCAAATAAGTAATGTCACCAAATCTTTAAGGCGAATACGATGGCGGCCAATTCGAGATCATGAGTCGGATAATTTTTCTCATGTGGCTTTAATTGCCTCGACGATAGGCCACAACTCGACCTTCTTGCATTAATACGCAACCTAACCCAAGTAGAGAGGCGTCGCTATAGATGACAAGCTCTTTGCTTGGGACTCGGGTTGCACTAGAATTGGGGCTTCACCAAATAAGTTTTCATTGATCGAAACTTTTTGGCATTTCTCCGTCCATTCGAACTTAACATCCTTTTGGAGTAGCCGTCATCGGCGTGGCTATCGTTGAGAAGCCTTTTACAAATCGTCGGTAATAACCTAAGAAGCCCCAAAAGCTCAGAACCTCAGAATATTTCTGAGGCTTCCAATTAAGTATGGCTGAAATTTTATTCGGTCGACTCGAATACCCGATGCGATACCACATGACCCAAGAAGCTAACCTCTCTAACCGTAACTCACACTTGCTAAACTTAGCATATAGTTGCTTATCCCGTAAAATTTGCAAAGACTAACCGCAGGTGTTCAAATGTTCGGTCTCATTTCTTGAATAGACCAAGATGTCATCAATGAACACGACTACTAATCGATCCAAATATGGTCTAAAGATCCGATTCATTAAATCCATAAATACCGCAGGGCATTAGTGAGCCCAAACGGCATCACTAGGAACTCATAGTGACCATATCTCGCTCAAGGCGCCTTGGGTACGTCCAATCTCGGATTCGCAATTGATAATAGCCCGATCTCAAATCTATTTTCGAGAACACCGAGGCTCCCTTTAGTTGATCGAACAAGTCATCAATACGTGGCAACGGATATTTGTTCTTTATCGCCGCTTTGTTAAGTCGACGATAGTCGATGCACGTACCGCATGGTTCCATCCTTCTTCTTCACGAACAATACTTGGCGCACCCTAAGGCGAAAAACTCGGCGAGCAAAACCTCTATCCACCAATTCTTGCAACCGAGCTTTCAACTCCTTTAATTTCGTTGGTGCCATACGATACGGAGCTATCGAAATTGGAGTGGTACCAGTACCAATTCGATGCCAAATTCTATTTCCGAACAGTGGTAAACCCGCAATTCTTCTGGAAAACATCCGTATTCGCAAACCACGGGCACAGATTCGGTTTCTTTTCGATTCCTTGCCATTGAGCACGTGACGCAAGGTATGCTTCGCACCCTTTTCTTACATATTTCGGGCCAACATCGGCGATATTACAAATGGCAACCCTTTAAGTCCGTAGACTCAACCCGAATTATTTCATTATTCGCGCACCTCAAATCGATAGTCTTGCTCTTGCAATTTACAACCGCATCGTGCATGGTCAACCAATCCAAACCAAGAATAACGTCGAACTCATCGAACGGCAAAAGCATCAAGTCCGCCGAAAACAAGAACCTCGGAACACTAGGGGACTTTTCTTGCACACTTTGTTGACAAGCACGTAATAACCCAAGGGTTTGACACCGAATTACAAACTCAAGAGACTCAATAGGCAAAGTCTTCTTTGGATGCTAAGGTTTCACATATATATGAATGAGTAGAACCAGGTCAATCAAAGCAATCACATTTGTATTGAAAAGAGTGAAAGTACCGGTAATGACATCCGGAGAGGCAAGATCCTCACGTCGCCAGATGGCATAAGTCCTTGCAGGAGCACGAGCCTCGGATCGATGGTAGCATCTCTAGATCCTCTCGACCGCCACCGACATTGCCCATATTTCTAGGTGGCCTACCTCGAGCGAAGGTAGCACCTGTGTTTCCACTCGACTCACATTCTGCTCAAGCATCCTCGGGCAATCCTTCATAAAGTGGTCGGCCGATCCACACTTATAGCAAGAGCGATCACGAAACCAACAGCTCCCGAATGCCATTTGCCACAATGTGGACACTCCGCCTCTCTCGTGATCATTTCCACCATCGGGCGATCAAGTGACTCGTGTGGTCACAGGGGTCGATCGCGTCCTCGTCTAGAAAAGCCCGAAACGCCTCTAGACCGGCTCGCATCATCTCGAAATCTCTTCGATGCTTGTTGAAGAGACTTTCCGAGGACCTCTTCGAATTCTCCGGTTCCCACATCAGCTTTT
This sequence comes from Gossypium arboreum, assembly GCF_025698485.1. NCBI lineage: Eukaryota > Viridiplantae > Streptophyta > Magnoliopsida > Malvales > Malvaceae > Gossypium > Gossypium arboreum. The sequence continues at coordinate 62,933,831 of NC_069080.1, forward strand.
TGTTTCTCCTTTCTAAGCTCTTGACTTTACAAGCTCGCTCAACAAGTACTACTGAACTCTCGTATCTCGAGAATGCCAACAAACATCCTTATATCATCATTCAGCCCATCCTCGGCGTTTACACATAATAGCTTCGGACGAAATGCATTCTCGCTGCGTCCGGCTAAGCCTCACAAACTTTCGTTCGTAGTCGTAACGGACATAGAACCTTGCTTAAGATCAAGAAATTCCCTCCGCTTTTGGTCGATGAATCTTTGACTGATATACTTTTTTCGGAACTCGGTTTGAAAGAATTCCCAAGTCACTTGCTCTCTAGGCACCACAGAAATCAGAGTACTCCACCAATAGTAGGCGGACTCGCGTAGCAAGGAGATGGTACACTTTAAGCACTCATCGGGTGTACAGGATAGCTCATCAAGCACCCGATAGTGTTGTCTAACCAAAATTCAGCTCGCTTCGGCATCATCATCATCCGTAGCCTTAAATTCAGTGGCCCCATGTTTTCGAATCCTATCGACCGGGGCTTACTTGACCTTATTTGGTCAGTCCACGGAGGTATTGTAGGTGCGGGGTTGCATTTGTCGGGAATGGAGGTTGTGGAACAGTAGTGTTGGTTCGAATGTATTGATTAAACCATTCGCTCATCACACTATTAAAGGCTTACCTAGCCTCGTCATTAGGATTGCTGGCCATAGGTTGAGAGTCCGCCGCTGTCCCTTGCGCGGAGCAGCGCCACACTCTCCACATCATCAGCTATCGCTTTCGGTTGGGATCGGGATCCATTACTATAAACAAACACAAAGTCAAATTGTCGTAAATCATCACACTATCGATTCATCATTTAATGGCATGTATAGCTAGAACCCAAACACATCACGGTAGTCCTAGAATCGACTAAACCGTGGCTCGATACCAATAAAATTGTAACACCCGAACCCGAGACCATCGCCGTGTCGGACACGAGGGTTAACAAGCCAAGTTCACATGTTTTGCCCACCAATTTGACATTTCCAGTCAGGCTGGAAAACTGCGTCACTGTCGCCTTAAAATCATATCTCGAGTTTCAAAACTCGGAAACTGGTTTCGTAAATTTTCCTGAATTTAGACTCATATATCCATCCATGGATTTATTTCTAGAATTTTTGATCAGGCCAATTGGTACAGTTTATTAGTTAAAGTCACCCATGTTACAGGGATCGACTGCTCTGACCTTCGCGCGTTATAACTTGAATATCTCTCTGTACAGGGCTTTAACACTGGTGCTGTTTGTTCCAAATGAAACTAGACTCAAAATGGAATCTGTAAATATAAGGCATGACTCCTAATTCTTTCTGGATAATTTATAGTAAATTTTTAAAGTTGCGACAGGGGACCCAGAAACCGTTCTGGCCCTGTCTCACAATAGCCTTAATATCTCTTAACATGTAGCTCCTATGACCATTTCGTTTCTTCCATATGAAAATAGACTCATCAAGGTTCATTTACATAGCTTATTCACTATTTAATACCATTCCTACAAATTTTGGTGATTTTTCACATTCACGTCACTGTAGCTGGCAGCATCTGTTTTTAAGGTAGGTCTTACCTATTTGGTAGTCTCCATGAACCAACTAATCTTGCCATACATAGGTTCATATATGATCATTTTAACCATGCCAATGGCTGATCATGTGACCAACATTCCCATTTCCAATCCATAGCCACATCATGACACCAATATATACATACAAACCACAAATAGTCTAAGTTCATGCTTCCTTTTTGAGCCATTTTCGCATGGCCGTATATATATACATCACAACATATTTAACCAACAAGGGTAGTCCTATACATGCCATCTCAAGTTCAACCAAAATTTATACCAAAATGGAGGCTTGATAGTGTGGATGACTTCGACTTCAACGATCCCAAATCTGATTGCTTCGAGCGAAATCTAGAAAACTGAGAGCCAAAGCAATGGGGTAAGCATTTTTATGCTTAGTAAGTCTCAAGGAATATAATCAACTCTAATTACAGCAATACATTCACATAACCAAATGCATCATTTCATTAATACACATTCTTACTTCACACTTCATCATTATATAATTTCACAAAGTATCAATCAATTCAATAACTGAAATTCATTAGTCGATTGAGCGAATGTTGCTCAAACATGTCGACTTTCCAATGCACATATAAACGCACCTCATTCTTTGGGCTTTTGAGTGTACTCATTGAATTTATTACAGCAACCAACACTCACCTCCAGCCCAAGATTCTTCGAATATAACCGGATATAACCATGTGCACAAATGCCTTCGGTCTTAGCCGGATAGAATGTCTCGCACGAATGCCTTCGGTCTTAGCCCGGATGTAGCCACTAGCACAATTGCCTTGGTCTTAACCCGGATATGATTTCCAGCATAATTGTCTTCGGATTTAGCCGGATATCATTCAATTTCCCATGAACACATACATCAATTATCATTGGACATACATAATTCATTTTCGTTACTAAGGCTCAAACGCAATTATAGTCACAAGCATATTCGCCTTCGGGACTTAGCCCGGTAGAATTCAAATACTCATGCACACATAATCAATAATCAATACACATCCATACTTTATTTCACACAATTCAAGTAGGGTCACTTCTTGAGGACTTACCTCGGATGTTGTCGAACGACTTTTTCGGCTATTCGATCACTTTCTCCTTCCCTTGTCCAATTGTGGCCCTCTAAGCTCTTGAGCTAATTCAAACAAATTCAATTTATTAAAACCTCATTGTGCTAGCTTATGGCGAATATGACAAGGAGTTTAAATGGTCATACTGCCACCCTTTAGCTTGAATACACAATGGTCATGCACATTTTATACTACATCAAGCAATTCAATACAATTTATTCGAGCATCAAGGAAATGCTAAGGCCTTCAATAGGCTACCCAAGGCCGAATATTCATGTACATGTTGAGGTCAATTTTGCACTTAATACCTCACAAAAACAGCATGCAATTTACTAATTAATGCTTTGCACATTGTGGCCCAAAACTTAAAATATAGCATCAAGCACTTATATGTGTGCTAGGCCGAATTGTGCTTGCAATTTCACAAGCATTCTTCCACATCTTCTTCTTTAAACCAATATATTCATCACTTAGTTCATAACCAAAGCATCATGTGCAAACATATATATACATATATGAGCATGGCCGAATTTCAAGGTGTCCATAGCCATCCAAAACACAAATTTTAACTAACATGCAAGAAACATGAACCATGCTCATGAATGCATCATGGCCGAATATGACAATCATGCCCCATTTCAACTTCAATCATGGTTAAACAAAAAAGAAAACTCAAAATCTTACTCAAGAGTAGACAATCCATCATTGCATGCATCATCATCAAGCTTCACACTTAGCATGCAATGGCTTTATCACCATAACAACTTTGGCCAAATGCCATTTCCATGGCATAACAAAGATTTGAGCCATGGCTAACATGCACATCAAATTAGCAACCAAAACATGCATGAAACTCCCAACACAACCTCATACATACCTTACTCTTGTTGCAAGTTTAGCCAAATTTCCTTCTAGATCTCTTCTAAACAAAGAAAATGAAGCAAAAATCCTTCCTTCTTCCTTAGTATTTTCGGCCAAAGAAGAGAAAATAGGTGAACAAAATTTTTTCTTTGCTTCTCTTTCACTCACGGCAAAAGGGGGAAAGGGTGAGCAAATTTTGATTTTTTGTTTCTCTTCCTACATGCTTAATTTTTTATCATTTATCACTTCATGCATTAACAAAACATGTCATAACATGTTTTCCTTGCCCATATTCCCTTGTCATGGCCGGCCACTATACCATCTTTGGGGAAATTTGACATGCAAATCCCTTATTTTGCATGCATGCTCAACTAGTCATCACACATTTCCCCATCATACTTTCAAAGTTTACTACTAGGTCCTTTCTAGTGAAATTCACATTTATAATTCTAAATTGAAACATCAAAATGTCATACACAATTTAACACATATCATAGGCATCAAAATAAATTTTTAATTATTTTTATGCCTCGGTTTTGTGGTCCCGAAACCACATTCCGACTAGGGTCAATTTTGGGCTGTCACAAAAATAGCCTATGTTGAATGCTTCTAGATCCATGTTTGTATTTGTGCATGTAAAGGGTGACAAAAAGGCTTAGAAAATATTCTATGTGCTGGCCACATGGGTAGAGACATGGCCGTGTGTGTCAGCCGTGTGGAAGACACGGTCTAGCACACGAGCATATGACTTGGCCGTATGACCCTTATTTGTTTGCTGGCGTCATAAACAGAGAGTTACACGGGCTGAGGACACATGCCGAATTGGTATTTTGTTTCTTGTTTGGCTGAACATTGTTATTCGTCTCTCAACCATAGTCGAACTACATTAATCTTTCTTTCCCTCTTCAATCACTTTTCTTCTACTCTCGATATTCCTATTGTTCTTGGCCGAACTTAACATCCCTCTTTTACTTTTTATTCATTCTTGACCGAATACAGTTTCACTCTTCCCTCTCTATTTGATTTTCTCTTGGTTTCTTTTCTAGTTGAGTCCTCTCTTCATCTAATTGCTCCATTCCCTTTTTTTTCTTTTCATCCGATATACTCATATTTTTTAGGCCGAATACCCTTCATCTTTGTGACTAACCATTTTTGGTTACTCTGCTATTTGGGGATTGGCCGGATACTCTTTTGTTCTTCTATTGTTACACTATTTCAGTTTTCATAATATTCCCTGACAATCAGTAAGGGTTGAGGTTATGCTTTCTTGCATTCATATAAGTCGAATGCTTTTCCTTTTGTTCTTCGGATATTGATTTATGATTCCTTGTTTATTTCTAGGGTTTCTTCAAGGAACAGTGGTGAACAAGTGATTTTGAAGCAACCGCAGCCTTTTTCCTCAACTATTTAATTAAGGTAATATGCTACGTCATTGTCAGGGGTTAAACTGAATGTTGTCTTTTTGTTAATGGGATAGTAGTTGATCCTATCTAACAAGTTCTGTTTGTAATTCAGATTCTCGACAAAGCGTGTGATCAATTTTGGGTTAGCGATCTTAAAGGATTAAGCCACCCTCACTCAATCAAGGTATGATGGTGTATTTTTGGGCTAAATGTTATGATGTGGTTAACTCGAATGGTTAGTTAACTAACTGATGGTCTTGCTGAGTGTAGGTTCGGTATACGTGGGATTCTTTGTGCGTCTCGCTAAGCAGGTGTGCAATCGCACACCAAATCTTGCTACTATCAAAACGTTGGATAAAGGTGTGTATTCACACCATTATGTTACTGTGAATAAAAAAAGTCGAAAAGCCGTAACTTTGGCATTTGAGGCCTCATGAGCATGCGAAAGCCCGTGTGGTAAATCGAGGCCACAAATCATGTGCGACAAACTATAGAGGCTACCACGAGCGTTCTTGAAGGCCTAGGTCGTTATGGGCATTGTTGGGCCGAGAATGGCTGCATGGGCCCAATAGGCTCGTGGGCCCTATACGGATAAAGTTTAAGGTAAGTGATAAATATTGGATTGGACTAATGATATCGCATTGCTAAGATTGAATTTGGGCTAAATGGGTCGCACAAGCATGTAGGCCCACTTGGGCCTATTTCCACTGTTTTGGTCATATGGGTTAACTGAGTCGTTAAAGACGATTGTAGACCTTTTGAAGAGTTGTTATCTATACTAAGACCCCAAAATTAGTTAAATGATCAAAATACCCCTGAGGGGTAAAATTATTGTTTTACCCTTAACTACGAAATGACCATTGTACCCCTAGGGGTAGGTTAATTGACGTGTGTGTGACATTGATATGACTGGTTTGAGTATGACATACTGCATAGGATTGGGTTTCTGATTTAGAGGAAGTACTGCGTTGGTGGCTTTGCCATGTTTACTGTTATTAACAGCATTGCTGCGATATTGGTGTGCTGGGTGGGTGGGTCGATTTATATCCCCACATGGTGTGTTGGTTGGTATGGGTGGTGTGCTGGTTGGATTTGGGTGGGATGCATTATTGCATTGCATTATTACTATATAAGGCTAAGGCCCATATTGTACTATTACTATAGGGCCAAGGCTCAGACTGTATTGATTACTGAGTAGGGCTCAGGCTAGACTATTACTGATAGGGGATTACACACTGAGTTTTCGCAACCTTACACTTCCTTTTAATTGTATAGGTAATCCCTAGCCTAAGACGATTTGGAGCTGTGAGGGACTCGGAGGTGGCCACACGTTCGTGAATGATTTATTTATGTCTTTACTTATTTAAAGATTTTATATTTTGGGTTTCACTTGTGTAATAAGGCCATTTATGGGTTTCTATTATTAATTGGGCTTTCAATTATATATTTTTAAATTGCTAGACTAGGCAAAGATGAGCTTTTAAAACAATTACTATTTTCTAAAACATGTAAATTAGGCTTTCGTGATTTTCAATCGATGTAATATAACACTGAGGGTTAATAAGGTAAACATTTTGACGGGAACTTTTGTTAAATAATGATAAAAATGTTTTAAACTTAGAACAGATTTTTACTGAAGAGGTCAATTTTCAAAAAACACTTGATGTGACAAGCCAGATTTGGCCATAGCGTCTAGGTCGAGTTTAGGCTGTTACATTATATGTAAATTAGCATGTGTGAAAGGTTCGTATGAAAATTTTATCATTTGTGTGCTTAATTTGATAAAAGGACCTAATCGCGTAAAATGTAAAAGTTGCCTGCTGTTTGTTAAAAGTGCTTATTTGCTATGTCTTTCGAAATGAGAGGTCCTTATGTTGTTATTAGACCATTGATAAGGGTAACGAACATTTATGGACATCCATTATAAGTTTTTAAAGGTTAATTGTTAAGGGTAATATTGGAAATTTATTAATATGTTATTATTAATTAAAACAAAACAAAGTATGGCCATTAGTTCATCTTTTCTAACCAATTGAAAGAAAGAAAACAAGGGTTTTAAAGCTTTGAATATTGGGCCATGGTCCAAGCTTGATTTAAGGTTCGTTTTTACTCGATTTTTGATAATTTTTACATTTTTGATATCGTTGTTTCGTGTTTTATCAAGCCCATACCTTAGTTTTATAATTTAATGATGATTTTGAGTTATTCCATTGGTGATTTTGTGAGTTTTGAATTATTAGTTGATGAAATATGGAAGCTTGATGATAGATAAATATATTTCGTATTTGAATTTTTGGTAAATTTGAGTAATTTGGGCTAAATTGTGAATTTTGTAAATTGAGGGGTCAAAATGTGAAATAAATTAAAGAAATGGGCTGTTAGGGAACTTAGTGAAATTTGGCTAATTATGGGTGTGGTTAAATTTTGAATATTCTGTGTCTTGTGAAATAAGGACTAAATTGCGAAAAATGTGAAATGTTAGGGGCAAAAGTATAATTAGCCCATTTATGTGTTTTTGGATGAATTTGATTGAGTATATGATTAAATAAGTTGAATTTGTATTGGATTAGATCAAGAAATGAGGAAATCGGATTTGGATCAGGGATTGTAAAAAATTATCGAATAGTCGTTCCGGTCCGTTTGTGTTACTACAAGGTAAGTTCATAAGTAAATAAATGTTGCTAAATTGAAATTTATGTGCATTATAGTGCCGAATTGAATTATTACTTGTGTATATGTATATGCCGAATTGAATTAAGCATGAGGCCAATATTTACGAGCTTGAATCGATCAAGTTACGACGTCTGAAAGCCCGATAGGAACATTAGTAATAGTTAGGATGCATATGTCATGACATAGGATTCTGATATGTGTTATCTTGTAAGACTATGTCTGGGACGTTGGCATCAATTTGTGATTTATGTGTAAGACCATGTCTGGGACATCGGCATCGTATATGATTTCGTGTAAAACCCTATCTGGGACAGTGGCATTGATATTTGATTACATGTAAGACCACGTCTGGGACGTTGGCATTGTACGAGCTTATGTGCTATCCGAGTATCCTTACTGATTCTGAACGGTTCAACGGGCATTCCAAGAAATAAATAAGTATATGAATGTGCATCCAAATCATGTATGTTGCAATGTATATGAAATTAAGCAATGAAAGTGAGTATGATTATGATCAGTTGATATATGATCTATGTGAAAATGGGACGTGAATACTAGCAAGTGAACAATGATCAAATGAATTATATGAAAAATGTAGTATTGTAATTGTGTTTTGCCATATATGATTCAGGTAAATGTGATTCATATATGAAATTCTGATATGAAATGTGAGTATGATTCAAATGACGATTTGTGAAATATATGATAATGAACGATGTGTTATATATTCTCATTATATGACATTGTGGTCCTATGTTTCAAACATGAGAATTATGAAAAATGGAACAAGGTTTGAATGTGTGATTTGTTATGGTTATTCGGCATTTGAAATGTGTAAAAAAAAAATATTAAATTTTTATGCTTGAAAAGTAATAAATGACCATGTTACGGTTGGTTATGTAATGAAATTGTGCAAGCTTAATTTATATGAATGATCTAATGGGCGTTTTCGAAATTGAAAGCATGGTTTATATGTTCACCGATAAATAAGCCTAATGAAATTCCTTAATATGGTGATATTGGATTATATATGTAACACCCCTAACCCGTATCCAACACCGGGACAGGGCTCGAGCTATTACCGGAACTTTACACTTTCAGTATACTAAATCAGGTCACAAAATTTCATTTGAATTTAAAACTTTTCAATCATGAACATCTCTTCCCTTGTATAGGCCTTCGAGACCTATAACATATTGGAAGGTAATGCAGGACAAATACGGGCACGTTCAATTAGCCTTAGGCTCCTCAAACAATTTTCCTTAACTAAAAGGGACACACTCCTATGTAGGTGGATCGTGTGGACTCACATACCCGTGTATCATGGGGCACGCCCATGCCCTTCAACCGTGGGCAACACAGACTTATCAACACGACCATGGAACACGCCCGTACTACCTGCCCGTGGACGAAACTGTCATTTTAACACGGCCATGGCGTACACCCGTGTGGCCTACCCGTGTATAACTTTGAGCTAAGGTTTTAAGTGCAGGGGACACACGGCCATAGCACACGCCCATTGGAGGGAACTGTGTGACACACACGGCCTAGACGCACGTCCGTGTGCCCAACCATGTAGACTTTATTAGGCTATTTTCCAAGCCTTTAGTCACCCCTTTATACTACTTGTGACTAATGGTTGCCAAGTTTGAGAAAAAGCATGAATATATACTTGTAAATAATCTTAATGAAAATAGTTGTATGGAAACCTCATATCATTGGTTTCATACATAAATGGTTATTTCCTATTTAGTGTCATGGGTTCCCATATTACTTTAATCCATCTGAAATTGGCTCATTCATGTGATGCATTGCCTATTAATAGCAACCCATCCTTCGTAATTAAAACCATGCATAAAATCATAGGTCATAGCCTACTTAAATTAAGCTAATTTTCATGGCCATATACAAAGAGATAAACATATTTTTACATGCCTTTACCGAGCAAATCAAATGACACGTATAACAAAATACTCAAAAATACTATACATACCATTGAACAAAATAAACTGAGCCTTTATACCAAAGCTTGTTTAGTTGATAGTGTGTTCACTCCCCAATTGTCTTCCAATCCTTATGAGTTCTTGAGCTCTGTGAGACAGGGAAAAAGAGAGGGGTAAGCATTTTCATGCCTAGTAAGCTTGAATAACCGGAAAGTAAACTTACCAAGTAATTAGCAAACATCCATACTTATTTCATGAAATCATCCATTATGAAATGATTTCCTATCACATGCACTCAATCAATGAGTTAGTCATATAATCATGTATTATGTAATTTAACTAGATGAGCTCATCATTCAACATTGCATTCATATATGTATATCCCATGTTAATCTTGTTGAGTTTCTAGGAAACCTCGATGGAATACCCAATATTCGTCAATTCATACGAATGATTATTCCATCTATGCACTCCCGCAAACCTCACATCATATGGCAGGATTACCAGTCTAGGCTAAATCCCCCATTATATGAACTCATCAGGCGATGTTGGGATTATCAGTCCAAGCTAAATCCCTTATAGCAACAAACACCCTTAATGAGTTCAGATCTGAATTACCAGTCCAGGCTAAATTTAGACCCTAATCGGATTACCCGTCCGGGCTGAATCCATCATGCACACATATTCTTCAGGAGGCTTGATTATCCAAGGAACACCAGTCCGGGCTAGATTACTTTTCATACCTGAGATCTCAGATTACCCGTCTGGGCTAAATCCTTACTGCAACACATGCAGGATCTCAGTTTACCTCTTTAATGAGAGTTTATCCATCAAATTCCCTTTGTCAACCTCAACTGAGATATTTTTCACATGTTATCATCAATATGCATTTCTATGATATTTCATACCAATAACAAATACAATCATCAAGCATTCATAATTCATACAATTATGCATATCAAGGGTTTACTTTAAGTTATCCGAACTTACTTGGTACTCTTTTTGGAGTTGTGTTTTGGTTATTCCAAAACCTTGCGTTTACCACGATTGACCTTCGGAATTTGCTCATCAGGGCCTATAACAACAAAATAATTCATTAATACCCCACATTATATATTTCAAATTTAATACCTACCCCCAGTCCAAATGACCGTTTTGCCCCTCACCTTTCACATCTTTATGATTTAGTCCCTAGGCTCGTATAATGAAACACATGCAATTTCTATCTTACCCAAGCCTAACTGAACATTTTTCTCTCTTATGGAAACCCACATTTTTCATTATTTTCCTCATTTCTACCACACATTTACATCTTTTGCAAAATAGTCCCTATAAGGGTTTCTCATGAAAACCAACTTGGAAAAGATGTTTAACACACATTTATCTTTTATATTCTTCCATAATCCATCGAAATACCAATAACTCATGCATGGTTAAATTTTTGAACATGAACCCTAGCATGAAATATGGATAGAAATGGAGAGAGCAAACTACCGGGATTTCAAAAATACAAATAACATGAAAAACGGGGCTTAGGAGCACTTACTATTGAGCTTGAAAATTGAAGAAACCCTAGCTATGGTGTCCTCCAAATTTTGACAGCTATGGTAAGAAGATGAGCACATTTTTACTTTATTTTTCCCTTTTTTATTTCATTAAAATGCCTAATGACCAAAATGCCCTCATGCCCTTTCTTTAAAATTTCATTCATACAAGCCCATTTTTGTCCAAAAATTTAGAACTTGGGCAAATTGATCTCCAAGACCTTCTAATTCATAATCTATAGCAATTTAATATAAATTACTTGTAGAATCCAAGTTTTTCAATTTATTCAATTTAGTCCCTAATTTCCAATTGGACACTTATGCTTAGAATTTCTTCATGAAACTTTAACACATGCATATACTTATATTATAGGCCTCATAATAATCATATAATAAATATTTTGATGTCAGATTTGTGGTCCCGAAACCACTATTCCGATTAGGCCCTATTTCAGAATGTTACAATTAAGATAAGTGATTGAATATATGTATGAAGTTAACTAAATTTGGCTCATTCAAGTTGAATTATATACATGATCTTGTGAAGATTTATTTTCTTAAGGCTTACTAAGCTCTCGAAGCTTATTCTGTGTGTGTTTTTCTTATGTTTATAGATTTTCAAAGATCTACTCGGGTTGGAAGTCGATGGAGACGTCATCACACTATCCGGTTATCACTTTGGTAAATATTGTTTTGAGATTTGGTTATGTGGCATGTATAAGCTAGAAGTATGTAAATACGTTAGGAGATATAAATATATGTTTCGCCAAGTGATATGGCTTGATAATGGATGTGACTATGGTTTGGTTTTGTTATGATTTATGTGATGAAAAAATGGCATGATTTGATGCATATCAATGAGTAAATGAAACGGTTAATTTGGTATGTGCTTAATTGTTAAATTTGGTGTAAGTTTGGCATGAAGATAGATAAGAAATTGAGATGTTGGTAATGTATGATTGAATGGATTTGGCTTATGGTTTTGATATGTTTTAGTATAGAGAATAAACATGAAATTGGTTGATGATATTTTAGATTAATAGATATATGTTTGGAGTTGGATTTGGCTGAAAATGTTGCATTTATGATGCTTAACTTTGGACTTTTAGGGAAGACCCAAATGAGTGGCATATTGACCTTGTAAATGGCCTATTTTTGCCCACACGGGTAGGGACATGGGCGTGTGTCTCTGCTGTGTTGCTTAATGGCCATTTCGAAATGAGCCTGGGCAGACCACATGGTCTCGTACGTACGGGCGTGTGCCAGATCATGTGGCCAAGTCAGTTTTGACCGCAGACGTGTCTTGTGGTCGTGTGGATAAGTTTGTATGTATGCCATGTTTCGCTACGGTCTAGACACACGGGTGTGTCTAATGCCGTGTGAGGCACACGGCCTGTTCACATGGGCGTGTGACCTTTGTAATTTAAAAAATTTTGTATGAGCTCAGTTTGTCTCGAACCCTTTCTAAAGCATGTTTATGGTGTCGTAGACCTATATAAGGGACAATTGTGAATGATTATTGTATGTTTGATCATGTTTTTCCATAGTATATGTGAAAGTTTCGATATGTCTGGTAATGCCTCTTAACTGTAATCCAACGATAGATACGGCTTAGGGGTGTTACATTTGGTTGGTATCAGAGTTATGGTTTAGTTAGTTCTGGGACTACCATAGAGTATGTGAGTTTAGCTATACATGCCACACTTAACTTGCGATAGTGTGATATCTCCCGACTCTAACGGAAATTACGTTGATGAGATGGATGTAACAGCCCGTTTTTTTAGGGTTGATCGAAACAGTGGTTTCGGGGCCACCAAATCGAATGAGTAGGTTGGTAAATATTATATTTAATATTTACGAGTTAATTGTGATTTTAAAAATGTTTTTGATATTGTGATTTTTGTTTTATAAGTGATTTATTAAGTTCAAGTGGTATGACCCTAAGGTCAAGTGGGTTTAGAAAATGAGGTATCGGGACCTTGTTTCTATAAACCGAGTCATAAATATTTTTATAAATATTTACGTAGTGGCAATAAGATGGTATTAAAGTTTCGTTGAAAAATTTTATCGTTTCGATAGTTAATTAAACAAAAAGGACTAAATTGTGTAAAGTGCAAAAGTTGTGTTCTATAACCTAAAGGTATTAAATAGATATAGAACTTAAAAGTAGAAGTCCTTATTTGGTAATTAGCCCATTAAAGAGATAGTGGGATATGATGGCTTGGCATTTGGTGTAATAAATAAAGTGTATAAAGGTTAATATTGTAAATTGGTTAAAATTATAATAAAATGAATATAATAAAAGAATCAAGGTGTCATCTTTTTCATTCTCTTTTTCCAGTTAATATGAAGGCTTGAGAAGCCATGGAAGAAGCTTCCAACTTTCAGCTAATGCATGGTAGGCATTTCTAGTCCCGTTTTAATTATTTTTATATTTTCGGGATCGTTGTTGCTTAATCTATCTAATGAGGGGACTATTTTGCAAAACCATTGAATAGTTTGATATTTTCCATTGATGAGTATAATAGGGATTTGAAGTTTAATGGAAGAATATGAGTCTTTGTTGATAGTTAAACACTTTTTGTTCAGTGAATTTTTGTGAAATTGACAATTAAGGGCTAAATTGATAAATGTGAAAACTTTTTGGTTAAAATGTCAAATAAATGAAATGTGTGGGCTGTAACACCCCAAACCCGGCCTAGACGTTATGACCGGATCTGATGCGCCACATCGATGCGTTCAAAACATTCCGTATTACTTAGTTTGGAAAACTTAGTTGGTGTTGTATAAGACACTTTTGAAAGTAGGTTAAAGTGAACGGAAGCTGTGCACTAGGTAGGAAACCAGGAAGAAGAGGAGGTGAGTCCGTCGGACTGCTTAAGTACCAAGCTCCCTTCGGATCCAATCCTAGACATGCACACCGCCATTGCCACACTCTAACATCTCGGATAATTTGGAGAAAACCGTTTGGTTATGTCCATCTTAAGAAAATGATTAAGGTTGAAAAATGTTTGCTTAAAATATTTATTTTCTTGGAAAAACATTTACTTTGCGGAAACTTTGCGCGTCATCGTGATCTTTTAAAAACAAGTAGTTTTTACAAAACGAACCCTAGTGCTAACCAGTTTAATAATCCCCAAAATAAAATTAATTAAAAAGAGCAGACTTATTACAACTTTAAGCATAATAAAAATTAATCCAAATTAAATGCTAAACTTATTTAAAATCGGCAATCAATCTTCATGGCCACTCTGAATCCCGCCCAGCTCCAAGTCCACCAACTAGGGCTCACCTGCAAGGATGGAAGAGGAAGGGGTAAGTTTGGGAAAACTCAGTGTATACAAAAACCCATCCAAAGCCCAAATCAGCTCGAGCCCATTGGGCCTAAGCCCTATTCAGATAACAGTACACAGTGGACCGAAGCCCTTTTCAGAACACAGTAGCAAGGCCTTAGCCCTTTTTATAACATAACAGTGTGGCCCATAGGCCCAGTTCAGTAACATAAGTAACAATAGTAGTAATGCATGCAAATCCATCTAGGAGACTACTCAACCCACCAACCGCTACACCGCCTGCACCACCCTACACTCCATGTGGGAATATCTCAACCCACCCAAATTTACACTCCACAGTTGCAGCAACGCTACTCAAATATCAGTAAGTTGAGGCAAAGCCTCCAGTACGTGGATAAACCACTTTCAATACTTCCTCCATCAATACCCCAATCCTATGCAACAGATATTAATAAAAGCATATCATGCAAAATACAGTATCAATCAGTCATGTAGTTTAGCCAATTTAAACCCTAGGGGTATTTCGGTAATTATGCTCTTTAGGGGTAGTTTCGTAACTTACGCAACTACACAAGCTACTTCAGTAATTTTTAGCAGTTTTATGCAATTCGTTTCCAGCATCTAACTAACAGGCTAATTTGCCCATATCTTACCCATATTGGTCCGTAAGCCCATTGGGCCCAGTTTTGGCCCATCTGGCCCCTTTTTCCGAAGTACGCTAAAATTTCACACGAACTTACTTACCACTTTGCGGTGCTAGATCGAACAATTACTCTATGTCTTGAGAGCATTCGCATACTCACAAGCCTATGAAATGCCGAAATTTCGGCATTTCGGCTTTTGCCGAATTGAACTAAGGAAGGGTGTTCGGTACACACCTGATTCGCGACGACTGCTACCAAGATCCCTTTCAATGTCCTACAATTGATTAGCACAGTTCTTATTTACAAACCATAATCACTAAACCCCAAAACTTACTCATCCATGCTCAAACCATATCCCTAAAAGCCTTTGAAACCTTACCTTTTTGCCAAAATCGATAGCTAGCTTCGAATCCGATTGTTCCAATGATTCACACTTTTGATCCAATGCTTAAGAAGACTTTAATCACCGAAAGAAAACATCAGTTACAAACCCTTAAAGCCTTATGCTCAAATCGACAGCCTCCTTAATTTTTAGGGATTTCGGCTTTTCCTAACATCATAAAATAAGAACAGATCTGAGATGATAAGTACTTACCCCTTACTCCTACTTGATTTCCACGCAATCCGGTGCAGATTTATCCTTAGAACAATGGTAAAACCCGAATCCAAGGGTTGAAGAAGTTTCGACTATAAGCCCCCCCCACATCTATGGTTTTTCGGCTTTTGGGTGATGAAGGAGATGACAATATGGAACTATAACCTTGAAGTAAAATTGCCATCAGGTATCTAGGATTAAGAAAAGATAATCGTGGATTAATAAAAACAAAAGAATATAGAAGGACCTGTCTTTGAAGAAATCGGCACAAGCAGTGATCACAGGATTTCGACTTTTGCGACTTCGGCAAAGGTGCTGATGAATAGCGGGTTTGATGAATGGTTTTGAAGAAGAAAAATAGAAAAAACAAGAATAGGGGAGGTGGTAGTTTCGGCTAGAGAGGAAGAAGAGAGAAAAAGAAACCCTTGTGGTGCCTGAGTAGAAGAAAACGTCACCTCACAAAGCCCTAGGTGCCGAAATTTTACCTAAACCCTCTGCCGAATTTTCCCTCTTCAATTCCCTAAATTCGGCCAACTCTTAGCCTCTCTCCATATCCCTTAAATCTCTCCCCTTATCACTCCTTAATCCAAGTGTTTGGACTGATCCAAACTCTCCTTTAGCAGAATCCACCTGGACTCCAACACTTACCCCTCCAGCACTTAAAAATAAATGCATCTATTTGTCAACACTGGGAATCAATCCCATGCCTCCCTCAAAGCTCCACACGCCACCTTTTTAGGATCCTAGTGGCGTCACCCTGGCCACTTTACCAAGGCTCTTTTTGTGATGCAATTTGCCCATCACTCCACTTAAGGCCACTTAGCCAGAACCCCTAACCTTTTCAGTCCAAAATTCAAAAATTCAACCGGGTTTTGGCCAACACATGGGCCTTCTATAAGCCCATTTACCTACTCAAAATATTAATTTCACATCCAAATACAAGATTTTAAAATCTTCACAAAATATTGAAAACCGCGAATAAATCCGAAAATCAAGATGTTACATGGGCTGCTAGAGACACTAGTGATATTCGTCTATAGTAGAATTTTACTCAATTTCATGAATTTGCATTTTTATGATATAGGGACTAAATTGTAAAGAAGTTGAAATATTAGGGGCAAAACTATAATTTTTCCATAAAGTGAGTTATGGACTGTTTTGATACCATGAACATTTGGCTAAGCTTAATTATGGTTAAAAATGGTTAATTTGCATGTTTTGAGCTGAGGGACTAAAATGAATAAAAGTAAAACTTTAGGGGTAATTCTGTAAAAATGACAAAAATGACCAAATTGTATGAAATGAGGTGTTTTAATGTCTAAATTAATATACTAAATGAAATTATTAATTTAGATCAAGACCGGGTGGAAAATCGAGTATAATGAGAAAATTACCAAAATGCCCCTGAACTTTGGTATCTCTACAATTTAGCCAGGTAAGTTCGTATGCAATAAGCATTGTTAAATTGATGTTTCTAATGCTTTAATATTGTATAAATTGTATATACGTGAATATTTTAATGTCTGACGACATATCGACAAAATGTGGCACTTAGTGTGCGGGCAATCAAATATGGTACTCGATTATACGAAATATTGAGAATGGCACTTAGTGCGCGAGATATTGAGAATGACACTTAGTGTGCAAAATATGGAATGATTCAAAGGGAAATTATAAATTGTGATTGAATGATTAAATAGAGCAAAGTGAACAGATATACATGCTATATTATATGAATTATTTATGAGACGACTTTATAATGGTGATATTTGGGCGTTGAGCCTAGCAAGCTTTAACCTGGTGAATAATATTATCGGGTTTAAAACCGAGCAGGTTAAATGCCAGTGATTTGATAAAAGTCTAAGACTATGAGACCTTGTGTTAAATCGGCAGTTGAATTTGTTCAATGCATTAAGTTGGCCAGGTATGTGATATATTCTTATGCATGTTAGATCGATTGGAATTGAATCATGAATGTGAAATGAGAAGCATAGGTGAAAATGCCTATGTCATATATGTGAGTAAGGGCAAAACCATCGTAAATTATCGATAAGGGTGGACTATGTGCGGAATCATCTTATAATTGCTAATTTGAACGGTTGTGTGTGAATCATTGAGCATGATGTATTGTATTGAGATTATGCTTGAGTGAAATTATAGATATGTGATGAAATTGATTGGTGATATACATGTTTAAATAATGTGAATGCAAAGAATGTGTGAAAGAGTAAATTTGTAATAAATCTGCTTGGGACAGCAGCAGTAACGTGACTTTGGAAAATCACCATAAATTGTTGGAATTGAGTTAGAAGCTGAATAAATTATGTAATTAAAGCTTAATGAGTCTAGTTTCTTATAAAAGAAACTGTGTAAGCAAAAGAATTGTTGATAATGATATATTTGAAGTGGCGTGGAATAGAGTCAAATGACTTCGGGGTCCCCTGTTTTGTTTTTAGAAAATCATTATAATTTGTACAAAAATGGTTATAAGATAACATTTATATGCTTAGACTCCTTAATGAGTCTAGTTTCAAATGAAATCAAATAGAACATATTTTGAATTCTGTACAATGACAAATTTGATTCGTAGTGAAGAGTCGTTGGATTAGTCAAACAGTGAAACAGGGGAAACTTTAAGAAAAATCTGGTATTGATTGGCCAAACCTAAAATTCTGAAAATATTATGTATGGAAGATATATGAGTCTATTTTCAGGGAAAATTAACGGCAATTGATTTGGAGTTTTGTAGCTCCAGATATAAATAATTTAGTGACTATTGTGCAGGAAGACAACTTGTAGTGAATTTGTGATTATGTTGTAAACATTGATAAAACTTGTTAATGAGTTGCTTATTGTTTTCTAATGAACTTACTAAGCTTAAAGATTACTCCCCTTTTCTTTCCCATATTCCCTAGGGTTGCCAGGTTAGCTCGGGTTGAAGGCCGTCAGAGATATTATCACATTGTCAAGTCTACGCTATTGGCGTAAGTAAATCTTAGTGTTTTGAGTCTATGGCATGTATAAGGTTGTAAAGTTGAGTAAGTAAATGATACAAGACTAAGATATTGGTAAATATTTAATAATGCCTCATGAATATTTTGGGCCTTATAAGCCCGATTAAAGGATAATATACGTGTGTATGAAAAGTTTAAAATTGATCAAAAATTTTTACGGTCTGGTTTTATATAAATGGATGAGTTTAAATCTTGTAGCACCTCGAACCTTGTTCCGGCGAGGGATACGGGCGATGGGTGTTACATTATATTGGTATCAGAGCCATGATTTAGTCGGTTCTAGAACTACTATGGCGTATATGAGTCTAGCTGTACATGCCATATTTGACCTGTGATAGTGTGTATCTCCTAACTCTAAAGAAAATTATTTGAATAGGACAGATAAGTCTTTCAATCAAGCTAATTTTAATAGTATAGAATATGTACTCAGATGTTTGAATGAAATTGTGTTCTATACTGATTTGATTAAATTAAAGTTGGCTCTGAAATGTTTAAGTGTTCATGAATATATGAATCCAAAGTTAAATGAAATGATATGTTCAAAGTGCACATATGTAATGTTTTACAGACTTGGTTAAGTCACTTCAATGTGTAACAACAAGTGAACATAGGCACTGTGTGTGTGAGTTCCGTAACCGAGCACTGTGTGTGCGAGATCGGTTGTTGAGGTACTGTGTGTGCGAGTTCCGTAACCAAGCACTGTGTGTGCGAGATTGGTTGTTGAGGCACTATGTGTGCGAGATTGGTTGTTGAGGCACTGTGTGTGCGAGTTTCGTAACCGAGCACTGTGTGTGCGAGATCGGTTGTTGAGGCACTGTGTGTGCGAGTTTCGTAACCAAGCACTGTGTGTGCAAGATCGGTTGTTGGGGCACTAAGTGTGTGAAATGAGATCATGTAATACCTCGTCCGAGACGAAGGCATTGATTTGAAGTAGTGTATAAAAACGTGTCTGGGACACTGGCATCGCTTATGATTCATGTAAGACCCTGTCCGGGACAGTGGCATCGATATTAAATAAACTTGGTCAGATGTATGTAGTCCATATGAAAATGAGACGTGAGAAATAACAGATAAATATATGCTATATGTGCTTGACATGTGACCTTGTGGTTCCATGAATCAAACAGGGAAAAATATGACATGTTTTGGTTGATATGTATTGGATATGTGAAAGTTTTGTTCATACGAATGAATTGAAAGTTATCACACGAATTTAAAATCATAGTCATAAGTTATTAGTAAATATAAATAAGTGAAGCTATTTAATAAGGTTATATGAACTTAAGAGTACTATGAATGTATATACAATTAAGATTATTTTTCAATTCGGATTAGTGATATGGAATTTTCATAATCATTGAAATGATTTATTTGCTTAAGGCTTACTAAGCTTTCAAAGCTTATTCTGTGTGTTTTTCATAAGACAGATATGCTTTCCAACCGAGCTAATTCTGATAGTACAGAATGTTATACTCAAACGTTTGAGTGAAAATGTGTTGGTGATGAGTTGAAACTCATAAAAAGGTATGAATCAGAATGCATGATATTTTGCTATTGATAAATGTTATAATTATATGAGTATATGAGTTGTGATGTTGGGTATATGATTATTGTTTGAATATTTTGATTTGGAATTTATGATTTGATTTAGCGTATGAGCTATGTGTTAAGTACCAAGTGATCATAAGTAAATGATTGCTAGATGTTTGAGAATGCGGAATTAGTAATGAACTGTTCATTCATAATAGTATGTGTGATGTGCATGCTTACGTAAGAGTTAAAATTGTTGGTGTAACACCCCAAACCCGAGACCATCGCCGGTGTCGGACCCGAGGGGTTAACAAGCCAAGTTCACATGTTTTTGCCCACCAATTTGACACTTCCAGTCAGGCTGGAAAACTGCGTCACTGTCGCCTTAAAAATCATATCTCGAGTTTCAAAACTCGGAAACTGGTTTCGTAAATTTTCTCTGAATTTAGACTCATATATCCATCCATGGATTTATTTCTAGGATTTTTGGTCGGGCCAATTGGTACAGTTTATTAGTTAAAGTTACCCATGTTACAGGGATCGACTGCTCTGACCTTCGCGCGGTATAACTTGAATATCTCTCTGTACAGGGCTTTAATGCTGGTGTCGTTTGTTTCTAATGAAACTAGACTCAAAATGGAATCTGTACATATAAGGTATGTCTCCTAATTCTTTTGGATAATTTATAGTGAATTTTTAAAGTTGCGACAGGGAACCCAGAAACCATTCTGGCCCTGTCTCACAATAGCTTTAATATCTCTTAACCTGTAACTCCTATGACCATTTCGTTTCTTCCATATGAAAATAGACTCATCAAGGTTCATTTACATAGCTTATTCACTATTTAATTCCATTCCTATGAATTTTGGTGATTTTTCACATTCACGCCACTGCAGCTGGCAGCATCTGTTTTTAAGGTAGGACTTACCTATTTGGTAGTCTCCTTGATTCAACTAGTCTTGCCATACATAGGTTCATATATGATCATTTTAACCATGCCAATGGCTGATCATATGACCAACATTCCCATTTCCCAGCCATAGCCACATCATGACACCAAATATATACATACAACCCACAATTAGTCTAAGTTCATGCTTCCCTTTTCGAGCCATTTTCGCATGGCCGTACATACTTACATTACAACATTTTTAACAAACAAGGGGTAGTCCTATACATGCCATCTCAAGTTCGACCAAAAATTTATACCAAAATGGAGGCTTGATAGTGTGGATGACTTCGACTTCAACGATCCCAAATCTGATTGCCTCGGCGAAATCTAGAAAACCGAGAGCCAAAACAGCGGGTAAGCATTTTTATGCTTAGTAAGTCTCAAGGATATAATCAACTCTAATTACAGCAATACATTCACATAGCCAAATGCATCATTTCATTTGTACACATTCCTACTTCACACTTCATCATTATATAATTTCACAAAGTATCAATCAATTCAATAACTGAAATTCATTAGTCGATTGAGCGAATGTTGCTCAAACATGTCGACTTTCAATGCACATATAACGTACCTTATCCTTTGGGCTTTTCGAGTGTGCTAATTGAATTCATTACAGCAACCAACACTCACCTCCAGCCCAAGATTCTTGAATATAACCGGATATAATCACGTGCACAAATGCCTTGGTCTTAGCCGGATAGAATAACTTCATACGAATGCCTTGGTCTTAGCCCGGATATAGCCACTAGCACAATTGCCTTGGTCTTAACCGGATATAATTTCAGCATAATTGTCTTCGGCTTAGCCCGGATATCATTCAATTTCTCATGCACACATACATCAATAATCATTGGACATACATATTTCATTTTCGTTACTAAGGCTCAAACACAATTATAATCATTAGCATATTCGCCTTGGGACTTAGCCGGGTGGAATTCAAATACTCATACACACATAATCAATAATCATACACATCCATATTTCATCTCACATAATTCAAGTAAGGTCACTTCTTGAGGACTTACCTCGGATGTTGTCGAACGGCTTTTTCGGCTATTCGATCACCTTTTCCTTCCCTTGTCCAATTGTGGCCCTCTTAGCTCTTGAGCTAATTCAAACAAATTCAATTTATTAAAACCTCATTGTGCTTGCTTATGGCGAATATGACAAGGATTTTAAATGGTCATATGGCCACTCTTTAGCTTGAATACACAATGGTCATGCACATTTTAAACTACATCAAGCAATTCAATACAATTTATTTGAGCATCAAGGAAATGCTAAGGCCTTCAATAGGCTATCCAAGGCGAATATTCATGTACATGTTGAGGTCAATTTTGCACTTAATACCTCACAAAAACAGCATGCAATTTACTAATTAATGCTTTGCACATTGTGGCCCAAAACTTATAATATAGCATCAAGCACTTATATGTGTGCTAGGCGAATTGTGCTTGCAATTTCACAAGCATTCTTCCACATTTTCTTCTTTAAACCAATATATTCATCACTTAGTTCATAACCAAACATAATGTGCAATCATATATATGCATATATGAGCATGGCGAATTTTCAAGGTGTCCATAGCCATCCAAAACACAAATTTTAACTAACATGCAAGAAGCATGAATCATGCTCAAGAATGCATCATGGCGAATATGACAATCATGCTCCTTTTCAACTTCAATCATGATAAAACAAAGAAAACTCAAAATCTTACTCATGAGTAGAAAATCCATCATTGCATGCATCATCATCAAGCTTCACACTTAGCATGCAATGGCTTTATCACCATAACAACTTTGGCCAAATACCATTTCCATGGCATAACAAAGATTTGAGCCATGGCTAACATGCACATCAAATTAGCAACCAAACCATGCATGAAACTCCCAACACAACCTCATACATACCTTAATCTTGATGTAAACTTAGCCAAATCTCCTTCTAGGTCTCTTCCAACCCAAGCATGAAGCAAAATCCTCCCCTTTTCCCTTAGTAATTTCGCCAAGAAGATGAGAAAGGATGAACAAATTTTCTTTTCTTTCCTTAGTACATTCGCCAAGCCTATGGAGAAGAATGAACATTTTTTTCTCTTTTTTTTTTTTCATACTCTTATTTTATCATTTCTAACATCATCCATTAGTAAAACATGTTGGGAACATGTTTTCCCTTATATAATTTGTCATGGCCGGCCATCCACCTTAGGGAATGGGATAATTGACATGCAACTCCATTTATTTCACTTTATGCATTATTAGGCCACTTAAAAATACACCTATCACATTTTCAAGTCCTAGCACATGGGTCCTTTCTTATAAATTAGCACCTAATTAATAAAAATCGAGACACGAAATATTTACGCATACCAATTCCACATACAATAAGCACGGAATATAACACTTAATTATTCTTGTGACTCGGTTTCGTGGTCCCGAAACCACTCTCCGACTAGGGTCACATTAGGGGTGTCACAGTTGGCTTTACAACCCTCACCCCCTCATTGGTAAAGCATTATAATGAGATCCGTACTATATGGCTTAAATAAGCTTACAAGTGCAGAATGACAGAGTCTCGTGATTGAAGGATTAGTATTGTGATCAGGTAAGAGAATGAGTCCGCAAGTGAAGACAGTAACAGAAAAGATATTGGATCGTGTTGAAGGCCATTTGTAATATGCAAAGTCACTGTTAAAAGAAAAGTTGAATTAGATGAAACCAAATATTCAGGTATGATATCTAAAGAATATATTAACTGGAAGTTCTTCCGAATTGGCCTCCGTTAGTGTTGGGATAATGAGAAATTAGTGATGTCAGAGATAGACAGTAGAATCATATTTGAATTATAAAGATATTTGAGCACAGCAATTATAGTTGAATGGTTTACGAGAACTCTTCTGGGTATTCTATGTGTTCAATTATCCTCAGAGGTATGTGAAGCTGTATATTTTCAGATGAAATTCTTATCATATGAGAACGTTATCTATATATATTGATATATGAAAGCATTGTTGGGCTGTTCGTGTTACAATCAGCGTTATTATATCTTTCTCTGGTATTCTATTTCATTTTATTGAAAGAAAAGATCGACGATTAAATCTGTGTGATGTTGGTATTATGCTCCTACTGGTTGTTGATCTGCTTAGTATACATGAAGATTATATTGTTTACTGTTGATTCCGGTGCATATGAGTGATGCTTTACTCGGATTTCCTCTGAAACATCATTGAGATATCGTCATCCGATATGGGTGCTTTCTTAAAAAGATTAGTATAGTGATATATTAGAAATTACAATTATCTCGCTTTCTTATGATTCTATATGGTTATCAATGAAAAATATCTATTGAATGATCGTAACTATATTTCAATTTCTCTTATGTTCAAAATGCATTATTGATAATTGGGACATTATATATCTATCTGATTAAGATGTCGACCTTATTATGGCACTATGATTTTAAATTATCGATGGTTGTGGCTTGATGAGGTTCAAAGCTTCCTTGATTAATAATTGAAAAGTTATTACTTGACGATCGAGATCGATTCGGTTGTCTAGTTTGATTAGATTAATTGCTTGAAGGATTAATCGATTTACTTGTATCTGAATCTATCCACAGGGTGGAAATAAAGTTTGAATGTTCACGGATAAATAGATGAATATTCTGAATGCATGATTCATATTCTAGAAGATATGATACAGAATTATATCCATCAGAATGATTTTATTGAGAAATGTTCTTATAGATCGCGATTGGGAAGTCTGAATGATATGATAATTATCAATAAAGTGGTAAATAGTTGAAGAAATTGTTAATTGAAGCGTTAGTTCTCAGGTGAAGAGTTATTCGACACAAGAATTAAAGATGGTTTGAACTGTTGAAAGATTATGAGTCAGCGATTGATTATCAATCTGGACAAATGATTATAGTCTTTGGGGTTCGGCGAGAATCTTTATGTGTTTCTACCGATAAGCATGTGATTAATCTTATCAAATGATGAGTAGTTATTAGCTGAGCTAGAAACTAAATTGATGTTTAATTAGCAAATTTGTGAGGTTAAGAGGTGTGTCGTTGAATTACAAGTTAAAAAGGGTACAACGTAAATTGATTTCGATTTAGAATTTGATTGGAACCTACAATTGTTCATTATGTCGAGATAGAGTTCGTGTATTGAGAAATCCGAGATTTTACAACAATTGTGACATCTAGCACGATGGTAATTATCTCGTCCGCACGGGAGTACTAAAAGAGTGCTAGTTTTCATTGTACAAATGGAGACACGAGGATTATATCATGTTACTAAAATAAACTACTATGAGCTTTGGGTATAGAATTACTTTGTAACACTGTGTTCTAGAACTTGAAAGCAACCGAGAAAGACATTTATTGTTGGTTAAGTTTGCATATAATAATAATAGTTATGAGATGAATGTTAAGATAGCATTGTATGAGTGTGGTATGGTTGCAATTCTTGAACTTCGTTGTATTGAATTGAATTTTATAAAAAGAATTTGGGTTCGATGTGATTGGAAAAGCGAAGGAAATGAAAGTAATTCATGACCGTCTAAAAACAGATTTGATTTGCGAAATTATATGTGGGCTTGATGCGTAAAAGCATTGAATTTTCAATTAAAAATTGAGTATTTGTAAAGGTATTATAGTGGGAATAGAATTTCTAGATTTAGCTATAAAGAGAAGTTGAGTTCGCAGTTCATCGGATTGAATGAGATTATTATCAAAACTTGAGAAGACCCGTAATGTGTTTTTTTATATATATGATGTGATGATACAAATAAGATCCTTTATCTATAGTATCTTTTACAGAAGTAGAAACTCAGCTTGTTATGATGTATAGCAAAGAGCAGATCATAATCTTAGCTCATGAGATTGAAAAGTTGAGAAATCTGAGGCTAGGTGAGAAATTGTTGAGGCTGGTGAAAGAAAATCACTAATTTATTCTTTGGCAAGATTTTCGGGGACGAAAATCCCTAAGGGGGAAGAGTTGTAACAGCCCGTTTTTTTAGGGTTGATCGGAACAATGGTTTCGGGGCTACCAAATCCGAACGAGTAGGTTGGTAAATATTATATTTAATATTTACGAGTTAATTGTGATTTTAAAAATGTTTTTGATATTGTTATTTTTGTTTTATAAGCGATTTATTAAGTTCAAGTGGTATGACCCTAAGGTCAAGTGGGTTTAGAAAATGAGGTATCGGGACCTTGTTTCTATAAACCGAGTCGTAAATATTTTTATAAATATTTATGTAGTGGCAATAAGATAGTATTAAAGTTTCGTTGAAAAATTTTATCGTTTCGATAGTTAATTAAACAAAAGGACTAAATTGTGTAAAGTGCAAAAGTTGTGTTCTATAACCTAAAGGTATTAAATAGATATAGAACTTAAAAGTAGAAGTCCTTATTTGGTAATTAGCCCATTAAAGAGATAGTGGGATATGATGGCTTGGCATTTGGTGTAATAAATAAAGTGTATAAAGGTTAATATTGTAAATTGGTTAAAAATAATAATAAAATGAATATAATAAAAGAATCAAGGTGTCATCTTTTCATTCTCTTTTTCCAGCCGAATATGAAGGCTTGAGAAGCCATGGAAGAAGCTTCCAACTTTCACTAATGCATGGTAGGAATTTCTAGTCCGTTTTTAATTATTTTTATATTTTCGGGATCGTTGTTGCTTAATCTATCTAATGAGGGACTATTTTGCAAAACCATTGAATAGTTTGATATTTGCCATTGATGAGTATAATAGGGATTTGAAGTTTAATGGAAGAATATGAGTCTTTGTTGATAGTTAAACACTTTTTGTTAAGTGAATTTTTGTGAAATTGACAATTAAGGGCTAAATTGATAAATGTGAAAACTTTTTGGTTAAAATGTCAAAGAAATGAAATGTGTGGGCTGCTAGAGACACTAGTGATGTTCGTCTATAGTAGAATTTTACTCAATTTCATGAATTTGCATTTTATGATATAGGACTAAATTGTAAAGAAGTTGAAATATTAGGGCAAAACTATAATTTTTCATAAAGTGAATTATGGACTGTTTGGATACCATGAACATTTGGCTAAGCTTAATTATGGTTAAAATGGTTAATTTGCATGTTTTGAGCTCGGGGACTAAAATGAATAAAAGTAAAACTTTAGGGTAATTTTATAAAATGACAAAATGACCAAATTGTATGAAATGAGGTGTTTTAATGTCTAAAATAATATACTGAATGAAATTATTATTTTAGATCAAGATCGGGTGGAAAATCGAGAAAAATGAGAAAATTACCAAAATGCCCTTGAACTTTGGTATCTCTACAATTTAGCCAGGTAAGTTCGTATGCAATAAGCATTATTAAATTGATGTTTCTAATGCTTTAATATTGTATAAATTGTATATACATGAATATTTTAATGTCTGACGACATATCGACAAAATGTGCCACTTAGTGTGCGAGGCAATCAAATATGGTACTCAGTGTACGAAATATTGAGAATGGCACTTAGTGTGCGAGATATTGAGAATGACACTTAGTGTGCAAAATATCGAATGATTCAAACGGAAATTATAAATTGTGATTGAATGATTAAATAGAGCAAAGTGAACAGGTATACATGCTATATTATATGAATTATTTATGAGACGACTTTATAATGGTGATATTTGGGCTTTGAGCCTAGCAAGCTTTAAGCTGGTGAATAATATTATCGGGTTTAAAACCTAGCAGGTTAAATGTCGGTGATTTGATAAAAGTCTAAGACTATGAGACTTTGTGTTAAATCGGCAATTGAATTTGTTCAATGCATTAAGTTGGCCAGGTATGTGATATATTCTTATGCATGTTAGATCGATTGGAATTGAATCATGAATGTGAAATGAGAAGCATAGGTGAAAATGCCTATGTCATATATGTGAGTAAGGGCAAAACCATCGTAAATTATCGATAAGGGTGGACTATGCGCGGAATCATCTTATAATTGCTAATTTGAACGGTTGTGTGTGAATCATTGAGCATGATGTATTGTATTGAGATTATGCTTGAGTGAAATTATAGATATGTGATGAAATTAATTGGTGATAAACATGTTTAAATAATGTGAATGCAAAGAATGTGTGAAAGAGTAAATTTGTAATAAATCTGCTTGGGACAGCAGCAGTAACGTGATTTTGGAAAATCACCATAAATTGTTCGAGTTGAGTTAGAAGCTGAATAAATTATGTAATTAAAGCTTAATGAGTCTAGTTTCTTATAAAAGAAACTGTGTAAGCAAAATAATTGTTGATAATGAGATAGTTGAAGTGGCGTGGGATAGAGTCAAATGACTTCGGGGTCCCCTGTTTTGTTTTGAGAAAATCATTATAATTTGTACAAAAATGGTTATAAGATAAAATTTATATTCTTAGACTCCTTAATGAGTCTAGTTTCAAATGAAATCAAATAGAACATATTTTGAATTCTGTACAATGACAAATTTGATTCGTACTGAAGAGTGGTCAGATTAGTCAAACAGTGAAACAGGGGAAACTTTAAGAAAAATCTGGTATTGATTGGCCAAACCTAAAATTCTGAAAATTTTATGTATGGAAGATATATGAGTCTATTTTCAGGGAAAATTAATGGAAATTGATTTGGAGTTTTGTAGCTCCAGATATAAATAATTTAGTGACTATTGTGCAGGAAGACAACTTGTAGTGAATTTGTGATTATGTTGTAAACATTGATAAAACTTGTTAATGAGTTGCTTATTGTTTTCTTATGAACTTACTAAGCGTAAAGATTACTCCCCTTTTCTTTCCCATATTCCCTAGGGTTGCCAGGTTAGCTCGGGTTGAAGTCCGTCAGAGATATTATCACATTGTCAAGTCTACGCTATTGGCGTAAGTAAATCTTAGTGTTTCGAGTCTATGGCATGTATAGGGTTGTAAAGTTGAGTAAGTAAATAATACAAGACTAAGATATTGGTAAATATTTAATAATGCCTCATGAATATTTTGGGCCTTGTAAGCCCTATTAAAGGATAATATACGTGTGTATGAAAAGTTTAAAATTGATCAAAAATTTTTACGGTCTGGTTTTATATAAATGGATGAGTTTAAATCTGGTAGCACCTCGAACCCTGTTCCGGTGAGGGATACGGGCGAAGGGTGTTACAATGGATAAGTTTTCCAACCGAGCTAATTCAGCTAGTACGGAATGTGTGTTTAAATGTTTGAATGGAAATGCGTTGATTATGAGTTGAAACTCATAAAGGTATGTATAAAAGAGTATGACATTTTGTTATTGATAAATGTTATAATTATATGAACATATGGGTTATGATATTTGGATTATGATTATTATATGAAATGCTTTGATCGTGAATTAGTGATTTGAGTTGGCATATGAACTATGTGTTAAGAATAAAAGTGATTAAAAGAAAAAGTTTATTAAATGATTTGAGAATGTGAAATTAGTAATGAACTCGCTATTTGTGATAGTATGTGTTATATGCATTTATGTGTAAGTTAAATTTGAGGCTTTACTACCCACACCCCCTTTATCAGTGAAATGTTACTGTGAAATCTGTAAGATTTGGGTTGAATAAGCTCATGAGTGTGGAGTTACAGAAGTTCGTGTTTGGAAGATTAATAATGTGGTCAGAAAAGTGAATGAATCAAAAAATGAAAACAATATTAAAAGAGATATTGGATAGTTCTGTAGACTATTCAAATTATGCAAAATTACTGTTACAAAAAAAGTTAACTCCGATTAGATGACCTATTCAAGTATGATATCTAAAGAAAGGTATTAATTGAAAGTTCTTTTGAATTGATTTCTGTTATTGATGGGATAATATGAAATTAATGATGACTGAATTAATCAGTTGAATAATTGTTTAATTGTGTTGATAGCTAAATATAGTTGTTATAGTTGAGCAATTACTATGACTTCTTCTGGGTATTCTGTGTGTACAATTATCTTCAGAAGTATATGTGACTGTTTAGTTTCAGAAAGAATTCTTATCGTATGAGAATATTAGTTAAACATATAAATAAATGAAAGTATCATTGGTCAATTTGGGTTATGTTCGACATTGCTATTTCTTTCTCTGGTATTTATTCCGTTGTATGGATATGAAAGTCGACGGTAAAATCTGTATGATGCTAATACTCTGTTTCCGCTGGCTATTATTCTATTGAAACTATGTGAAGATTATATTGCTTCTATTACTGTGGATTCCAATATTTACGAGTAATATTGTTCTTTCTGGACATTTTCTAGGATATCATCAGAGTTGATATCATTCTATATGGGTTGTAATTTTCTAATATTCTGTGTAGCTACAGATGTTGAAAATTTCGCTATTTTGGTTTTCTTATGATTTTATGTGATTATCTATAAGAGATATCTATTTGATGGAAATCGCTATATCTGTTATAATCATAATTTCTATTCTGAAATTTGGGAAGTACTACAGTACCGTTATCAGAGTTATAAAAGTTGTCTTTATGTATTGGTTGTTGTTCAAATCATATTTGATTTTCTTCTGGGTTCAAATGCTTTATTAACAGCCGAAATATTATCTATTGTTACGGGTGAGACATCGGTCTTATTATGACATTATGATTTCTATCTAAAAAAGGCGACTTTAGCATAATTCAGAACTTTGATGATTAATATATGAGACAGCTTTATTATAAACTCTTTTCTAGTTCTTGTGAAAGGTTCGACATCGGAAAAAGTGAAAATGATAGAAAATCAAGATCAAATCTGTAAAATGATATGTTTGGGGCTATCCTTTTAATAAGAAGAAAAGATTTATTCGAAAAGACTGATTCAGTGGTTTAGTCTGATTTGAATTATTTGATTGAAAAGATAATTGGGTTATATGTGTTTGAATCTATACACCGGGCTGGAAATAAACTTTGAGCGTACATGTGTGAATTGAAGGATAGTCTAGAAGAAGAATTTGTATTTTTGAAGATTTGATACAGAATTGTATCTATCGGAGCGATTCTATTTGAGAAATGTTGTGATAAATTAAAGTTAGTTTGATTGTTGAAGTTTTCCTTTTGCATGGAGATATTGTCAACCGAAACATCAGTACTTACATCAATGAATGGTTTGAAGTGTGTTCTAATAATAGAGTGCACAGAGATATCTTGTGATTCCATACGGTTAAGGCTGCATGAAAAGAGTTATGTGACATATTTGATGATTAAAAGAGTCTAAAATGATTGACGTTGCAGAACGAGATCCGAACTTGGCACAGCAAAGCTAGCTCGAATCTTTGAACAACTTTTGATTCAGTAAGTAAATATTATTATCCGAGGGAAATGATTATAGTTTCGAATGATCTGAATAAGAAATTTTTGTGTGCTTCACGAGCGATGAATATGTGATTGATCTTATCAGAAGATGATTATATGTTAGCTGGATTAGAAGTTAAATTAATGCTCACTAAGAGAATTCGTGAAATTTAGAACTGTATTATCAAATTATAAGTTAAAAAGGGGTTTAGAATAAATTGATTTCTGATTCAGAACTTCATACGTGAAATTGGTGATTGGTTATTGCTTTGAAATAGAGTGTGTATACTAAGAAGCTCTAAGATTGTATAACCATTGTTGCAAGAGGCTCACAGTGTCAGTTAGAATGTTCATACAGGAGTAACAAGATGCATGATAGTTTGAGAAAGTGGTATTGATAAATGAGTATAAAACGTAATATTTTTGACCTTGCGTTTAAATGTTTGAGCTATCAATAGGTTAAAGTTAATTATTGAGCGTCTTTAGGACTATCTTAGCATGTTTTGATATCTGAGTAATGATGAAATAAAATATTTTGATGAATTTTGTATCGAGATTATCTCTTATTATTGTTGATTGTCTGAATAAGTCATTCCGTACACATGGATTTCTTTTTTGATAAATTAGCTGAATTATTTGTTTCAGAGACTTGCAGTTTGCACATGGTGTTAGTCATCATTGTTTTAGATTAAAATCTAAAATTCATATGGTAATTCTTGGAGAAATTACAGTAAGCTGTGAGTACGAGGTTGTTTTGAAAATTCTCAAAATATTTATTCGTTACTGTGTTTCAGAGTTTTAAAGCAACTAAGAAAGATTCTTGCTATTTGATAAACTATCAGGTGAGTATAAAAGTGACATTGTATGAGGTATCGTATGTGGCAGTTACCTAACTCCGTTTTTTAGGATCGAGCTTTGTGAGTAAATGATTCATGAGATTAATATCATCAGCGAAACAAAGCAGAAAATGAAGGTAACTCAATACAGTTAGAAGTAGCTTCAGTTTAATATGATGTATAGCGAAAAATAGATCAAAATCTTAATTGTGTGA
This sequence comes from Gossypium arboreum, assembly GCF_025698485.1. Classification (NCBI taxonomy): domain Eukaryota; kingdom Viridiplantae; phylum Streptophyta; class Magnoliopsida; order Malvales; family Malvaceae; genus Gossypium; species Gossypium arboreum. Next base: position 62,966,306 of record NC_069080.1, read on the forward strand.
TTAAAGAGATATGAAATCCGAAGCTATATGTGAATTCGCAATGTACTGTATGAAAACAGATCCTTAATCTACTTTCTGGTAAGATTTTTTAGGACAGAAATCCTTAAAGGGGGGAGAGTTGTAACAGCCTAGTTTAGACCCTAGTAGGAATCATGGTTTCGGGGCCACAAATCCGAGTGGAAAAATAGTTTAATATTATTTTCTTTGCTTATTATATGTGAATTAGCATGTGCGAAAGTTTCGTATGAAAATTTTATCATTTGTCTGCTTAATTTGATAAAAAGACCTAATCGTGTAAAATGAAAAAGTTGCCTACTGTTTGTTAAAAGTGCTTATTAGCTATGTCTTTCTAAATGAGAGGTCCTTATGTTGTAATTAAACCATTGATAAGGTTAATGGACATTTATGGACATCCATTATAAGTTTCTAATGGTTATTTGTTAAGGGTAAAATTGGAAATTTATTAATATGTTATTATTAATTAAAACAAAACAAAATATGGCCATTAGTTCATCTTTTCTAATCGATAGAAAGAAAGAAAACAAGGGTTTTAAAGCTTTGAATATTTCGCCATGGTCCAAGCTTGATTTATGGTTCGTTTTTACTCGGTTTCTGATAGTTTTTACGTTTTTGAGATCGTTGCTTTGTGTTTTATCAAGCCCATACCTCAATTTATGAATTTGATGATGATTTTCAGTTATGCCATTGTTGAATTTGTGTGTTTTGAATTGTTAACTGATGAAATATGGAAGCTTGATGATAGATAAATATGTTTTGTATTTGATTTTTGATGAATTTGAGTAATTTGGGCTAAATTGTGAATTTTGTAAATTGAGGGGTCAAAATGTGAAATAAATGAAAGAAATGGGCTGCTAGGGACCTTAGTGAAATTCGGCTACGTAACACCCCTTACCCGTATCCGACGCCGGGACAGGGTTCGAGGCGTTACCAGACTTAAACGTATACAATTTTGTAAAATTAGGCCATAATATTTCATTTAAATTAAAAACATTCAATCACAAGAATAATATCCCTTACACGAGCTGCCCTGGCTCTAAACGTGCATTAAAGGTAGTTTGGGACTAAACCGAGAACTATGGAAAGTTTTGGAAAAACTTAGAAAAATTTTCATGAAACAGGGTCACACACCCTTGTGGACACAAGGACACGCCCGTGTGTCTTAAACACACCGGTGTCCTTAGGCCGTGTAACTCTCTATTTATGACGTCAGCAAAACAAATTGAACCACACGGCCAGGCCACACGCCCGTGTGCTAGGCCGTGTCCTCCACATGGCTGAGACACATGGCCGTGTCTCTGCCCGTGTGGCTAGCACTTAGCCTTTTTGTTGCCTTAACCTTTCACTTACTTAAACACTTCATGAAAATATGCTATAACACCGATTTAATGATTATTTATTAAGACTCAAAAATAGAATTTGCATGGTTACATACATGTGAATCATATGCTCGAATAATACCAAGTCTAAACACATCCATTCATATTATTTTGGCTTTACCATTTTAATCACTCTTATACTCTTATACCATGTTCAATAGCATACCATTTAATCTCAACAAAATTAGTAAGCATACATATCATGATATCATCTAATCATAGGAAACAAGCCAAATCATATAACCACTTCACAGGGCAATATCACATAACTTTGATAATTAGGCTTACCAGCCATGACCATCAAAAGCCACATCTCATAGTTATAGAAAATGTACTAATATAAGCCAACATCTTGGCCAAATCATAAGAACACATATCAATAACTAAGTCCCTATACATGCCACTCACTTGAAGACGTTTAAGATTCATCAATACCCCGAAAGTGATAGCTTGATAGTGTGATGCTGCCTCCGACGATCTCCAACCCCAAGCTAACCTGACAACAGTAACAGAAATGGAAAGGAGAGTGGTAAGCTTTATAGCTTAGTAAGTACATATGAAAATAATGAGCAATTTATTGACATGCTTTTACCAAATTCTTACAACATGTTCTCATTGTAACACAATCGTATTTACAAATAATTCCACTATTTCCTCATATTCCATTCAAGTTGTCTACTCAAGTGATAGTATCTAAATTATTTATAACTTGAGCTATGGAACTATAAATTAAGATCTACTAATTTTTCCTGAAACTAGACTCACATATCTTCTTACCATAAAATTTTTAAAATTTTTGGTCGAGCCAATAAATATAGTTTATTCTTAACTGTTACCCCTGTTCTGCTGTTTGCCAGCTTCTACCTTTCTTTAATAAAATTCATTTATATATTAATACGGGATTTGAATGATGTTCCCGTCTATTTCTCTTGAAAATAAATTCATTAAGAATTTAGTCATGTAAATTCTAACCCATAATTATTTATGTACAATTTTTAGTGATTTTCCAAAGTTAAGACCAGGGGAACCCAAAATCACTCTAATTTTGTCTCACAAAAATTCAAATATCTCATAATATAAAATTCTTTTGCTCACACCGTTTACTCTATGTGAAACTACAATCTATAAGATTTAATTTCATATTTTATTCAGTTTCCAATGATATTTCCACAATATTTGGTGGATTTTCAAAGTCGGACTACTGTTGTTGTACAAAACTATTTTAGTGTAATATGAAGATAACTTTCATAAGTTCATTTTCAACTAATCTTGAACTCACCATTTCATGGATTCCATGTTCAATTAGACAAAGACATAATAACATAATCATAGAGATTATTCATCATTCAGGCCTTTTTGCATACTTTTCAAATGTTCATATATATACATATACATAAACTTTCTCACCATAAGTCATTCTTCATCAAGGCATTGCTTATAAGTTTAGCGTACATACCTATAGTCACTTGTAGTAAATCACATAACCATACCCTATTTAACATGCCCTCCTTGCGTCTTTCATCACATTATCCAATGCATTACCCGTTGAACACTCAGAATACTATTGGATACGCGGAAACTTGCACATAAGTGTCACATAAACATACATAGCCAAAGCTACCTCATAACATGTAATGCTCGCAATGGAGCTACTCACGGGCTTGCTTATAAATGCTATTGGTCAAGGTGTAGCCGCACGGGATGCTTACACAAGCTGTCAGGTATCTGACCAACTCAAGGATTACCTAGCCACCGGTAGGACACACAAGACCATTGCCCAGAGCCCAATTACATGTATCGCATCCATAATGAACTCGGACCAACTCAACGAGCTTGGATGCCTCATACAAATCATGAACTCGGACCAATTCAATGAGTTTAGATTTCTAAATTCTTAGTGACATGTCACTTGTATCCTACACTTTTATGACAAATTTTATAACTTTTAAAATTTAGTCATTTTAAGCATTTTCACCGAAAGTCACTTAGCAGAAGTCGTTTATTTGACACCCAACATTCATTTTCTACCATTAGACATCAAAACAATGCATATCACTCATAGGTAAATTTTTAAACATGAACTAGAAATAGGCAAATAGAGTTGCCAGGACTTCAAAAATATAAAGAACATTAAAAACGGGGTTCGGGATCACTTATAAATAAGCTTGGAATCTTGAACCAAACCCTATCCATGGATTCCATGGTAGATTCGGCTGGTACATGAAGAAGATGGACAAATTTGGCTTATTTTGGCTTTTTAATTCTTTTAATTATTAGATTACCAAAATGCCGCAAACTTAAAAATATTCTATTTCACCCATTTCATGTCTATTTTTGTCCAAAAATTAACCAATGGTCTAATTACCATTTAAGGACCTCAAATTTAAAATTTCAAAATAATTTGACACCTCTACCATGTAGAACTCAACTTTTGTATTTTTTACAATTTAGTCCTTTTGACTAAATTGAGTGCCCAAACGTCAAACTTTTCAAACAAAATTTTCACGAAATCATACCATGAAACTGTAAACCATAAAAATATAATAAAAATAAGTTTTCTCACGTCAGATTTGTGGTCCCGAAACCACTATTCCAACAAGGCCCTAATTTTGGATGTTACAGGCTAAGCATGGGTGTGGTTAAATTTTGAATATTTTGTGTTTTGTGAAATAGGGACTAAATTGCGAAAAATATGAAATATCAGGGGCAAAAGTATAATTAGCCCATTTATGTGTTTTTGGATGAACTTGATTGAGTATATGATTAAATAAGTTGAATTTGTATTGAATTAGATCAAGAAATGAGGAAATAAAATTTGGATCGGGGAAAGTTGAAAATTATCGAAGAGTCATTTCGGTCTGTTCGTGTTAGTACGAGGTAAGGTCATAAATAAATAAATGTTGTTAAATTGAAATGTATGTGCATTATAGTGTCGAATTGAATTATTACTTGTGTATATGTATATGCTAAATTGAATTAAGCATGGGAGCAATATTTACGAGCTTGAATCGATCGAGTTACAACATCTAAAAGCCCCGTAGGAACCTTAGGAATAGTTAGGATACATATGTCATGACATAGGATTCCGATATGTGTAAGACCACATCTGGGACGTTGGCATCAATTTGTGATTTACGTGTAAGACCATATCTGGGACATTGGCATCGTATATGATTTTGTGTAAGACCCTATCTGGGACAGTGGCATCAATATTTGATTATATGTAAGACCATGTCTAGGACGTTGGCATTGTACGAGCTTATATGCTATCCGAGTATCCTTATTGATTCTGAACGGTTCAACGGCCATTCTGAGAAATAAATAAGTATATGAATGTGCATCCGAATCAGGTATGTTGCAATGTATATGAAATTAAGCAATGAAAATGAGTATGATTATTGATATATGATCTATGTGAAAATGAGTTGTAAATTTTAGCAAGTGAACTATGATAAAATGAATTATATGAAAAATATAGTATTGTAATTGTGTTTTACCATATATGATTCAAGTATATGTGATTTATATATGGAATTCTGATATGAAATGTGAGTATGATTCAAATGACGATGTGTGAAATATATGATAATGAACAATGTAACACCCCAAACTCGGCCCAGACGTTATGATCAGATCTGGCGATATCACATCGAAATGTTTTTCTAAAAACATAAATCCAAACTTTAGCTAGCCTCGTTGTATAGTTTGAAAAGCCGAATAAAAGTCGTGTCTGTTCATTGATTATGTGGAATTGTATGATTAAAGTTTACTTATATTAAAACGTTATTAATTTTGTAAATAGTTTTTGTCTGTGGAAGCCTTTTAAAACTAGTTGCGATTTCGTGGTGTTTTAGAAAATGTTTGGCTTTTGAAATCTTGCGACTTTCCTACTACTAGAAGATATAAATCCAATGAATAAAAATAAACTACAAAATTAAAAATAAATACCCAAGAGGCCTTATTACATAAAGAAAAACCCAAAATATAACCAAAACGTAAATTAGTAAAAGATAAGTAAAGCGAGTGCCACTGCTGAGTCCTCCGTCACAACGATCTGCCTAAGTCTGAGGATTACCTGTACAATTAACAGATGGGTAATTTTACAAAACTCAGTGTGTAATCCCATAATAGCAATCAATCAGAGTAAACACAATTTGGGCCTAAGCCCTTGCAGTCTCAGTTAGGGCCTTAGCCCATTTTAGTAACAGTAGTAGTCTGGGTCTGAGCCCATTTCAGTCATAGTATAAGTGAAGTATGCAGTCAGGATATCCTACCTAATCCTGCCTCTACACACCATCTCTATACCAACCATACACACCATGTGGGGATAAAATCGACCCACCCAACCTTACACTACAAGTAGCACCAGTTGCGGCACTAAAAAAGTATTTGCAGTAGAGCTGCCAGTAATAGGCTTACAGCCTTTCAATATAGTTCCTCCAAATCATATATCCCACCCCATGCGATGCAACATAATATAAATGTATAAATAGTATAAATGTCATGCTCAAACAGTCATACATCACATAGGGGTATATTAGTCATTTACGAAAAATAAGCGTCCAGGTACACTTATCGGCCCAACAGTAGATCAACAATCATCATGGGTGACCTGTGCAACCTTAACAGACAATCAGTGAAAACGGGCCCAAAGCCCAAAACGAGACCCATATGGGCCCACACGCCCGTATGGCCTAATAAGCCCAAAAATGGCCTTGGCCGTGCGAACTACACAGCCTGACCCAAAATTCCCATACATTTGTGTGATTTACTCGAATGGGCCCACGAGCTCGTGAGGCCCACACAGCCCACACATTCGGCTAGGTTTTGGAGAAGTAAAAGAAAATATCCAAATGGTCAATCCGGCCTCAACCCAAAAACGCAAAGAAGAACAAGAAAGTAAATTTGTCGAAAAGAAGAGCAAAAACATACACACAATTTCGACACCCAAAAGCCTATGACTGAATTGGCATAATGGGGAATCCCACTTTCAGCCAACTACTACCACACCTCAAACTCCACTTTTTCTTCCCCTTATCTCTCTCCCAGAATCTCTCCACTTTATTCTACTCAACTGCCCATTCAAACTCCCACTGAACACCTCAATTTCGGTCAAACTAGGATACCTCCCTAGCACTTGTAGCAAAAATAAAATGTTCCTTTTACCCTGCCAATGGTCGAACCTCAGACCACAAGGAACACTCCACACGCCACTTACCCCTAGACTAGCCAGCTCTTTTTGAAAAATTTTACCTACAATAGTTTAAAAGTCTACTAACTAAAGGCAAGGTTTACTTTAAAAAAAAACCAAAGTTTTTGCAACTGCCCAGGCTTGAACCCAAGACTTCTCAAACTTTTCCTAGGACACTTAACCACTGAAGCAGATACACATTTGTGTTACACAACATACAAAAAATGAGTACCTATATTTTAGGGCGCTACAAACAATGTGTTATATATGCTCATTATATGATATTGTGGTCCTATGTTTCGAACATGAGAATTATGAAAAATGGAACATGGTTGGAATGTGTGATTTGTTATGGTTATTCGGGTTTTGAAATGCATAAAAAAAATTTAATAAAGTTTTATGCATGAAAAGTAATAAATGACCATGTTACGGTTGGTTATGTAATGAAATTGTGCAACCTTAATTTATATGAATGATGTAATGGTCGTTATTCGAAATTGAAAGCATGGTTTATATGTTCACTGATAAATAAGCCTAATGAATTTTCTTAATATGTTGATGTTGGATTATATAAGATAAGTGATTGAATATGTATATGAAGTTAACTAAATTTGGCTCATACAAGTTGAATTATATATACATGATCTTGTAAAGATTTATTTGCTTATGGATTACTAAACTCTTGAAGCTTATTCTGTGTGTGTTTTTCCTATGTTTATAGATTTTCGAAGATCTACTCCGGTTGGAAGTCGATGGAGAAGTCATCACACTATTCAATTATCATTTCGGTAAATAATGTTTTGAGATTTGGTTATGTGGCATGTATAGGGTAGAAGTATGTGAATACATCTAGAGATCTAAATATATGTTTTGTGAAGTGATATGGCCTGATAATGGATGTGAATATGGTTTGGTTTTCTTATGGTTTATGTGATGAGAGAATGGTATGATTTGATGCATATGAATGACTAAATGAAATGTTCAATTTGGTATGTGCTTAATTGTTTTGGTATGTGCTTAATAGTTAAATTTGGTATAAGTTTGGCATGAAGATGGATAAGAAATTGAAATGTTGGTAATGTATGATTGAATGAATTTGGCTTATGATTTTGGTATGTTTTGGTATAGAGAATAAACATGAAATTGGTTGATGATATTTTAGATTAATAGATATATGTTTGGAGTTGGATTTGGCTAAAATGTTGCATTTATGATGCTTGACTTTGGACTTGTAGGGAAGACCCAAATGGGTGGCATATTGGCCTTGAAAATGGCCTATTTTTGCCTACATAGGTAGGGACACGAGCGTGTGTCTTTATCGTGTTGCTTGAGGCCCATTTCCAAATGAGCCTGGGCAGACCATATGGTCGCGCACACATGGGCGTGTGCCAGGCCGTGTAGCCAAGTCAATTTCGACCACGAGCTAGACACACAGGTGTGTCTAGTAGCCGTATGGAAAAGTCAGTATGTATGCCCTGTTTTGCAACGGTCTAAACCTACGGGCGTGTCTAATGCCATGTAAGGCACACGGCCTGTTCACACAGGCATGTGACCTTTGTAATTTAGAAAAATTGTTAAATTTTAGAAAAATTTTGTATGAGCTCGGTTTAGTCTCGACCCCTTTCTAAAGCATGTTTATGGTATCATAAACCTATATAAGGAACAATTGTGAATGATTATTGTATGTTTGATCATGTTTTGCCTAAGTATATGTGAATGTTTCGATATGTCCGGTAATGCCTCTTAACTCTAGTCTGGCGATGGATACGGGTTAGAGGTATTACAGGCGTGTGACCTCTATTTATAACAAATTTTTTCTAAGTTTTGTAAAAATTCCTTGAGTTATAGGTTTAGTTCCAAACCACTTCCAAAGCATGTTTTGGGCCTTGTAGGCTCGTATTAGGGACTTTATGATTGAATATGAATGGTTTTAATTTGGATGCAAATTTATGACTCAATCTATATGTTCGCTTGTAATGTAAGTCTGGTAATGCCTCGTCTCCTGTTCCGGCATTGAATACGGGTAAGGGGTGTTACAGATAGAGTGAATATGGATTCTGTATCGAGATTACCCCTATCTCCAAAGAAGAAAGATACAATTTGGGTTGTCTTTGATCGATTTACGAAATCTGCACATTTCATCCCGGTACGTACTGACTATTCACTTGATAGATTAGATGAATTGTACATTGCTGAGATCGTTAGATTGCATGGGGTCCCAGTTTCGATTATTTTGGATAGAGATCCAAGGTTTACATCACAATCTTGGAAGAAATTGCAAGAAGCTCTAGGTACAAAGTTAAATTTTAGTACAGCTTTTCATTTGCAAACTGATGGATAGTTTCAACGAGTAATTCAGATTCTTGAAGATATGCTAGTTGAATTTGCATATAATAACAATTTTCAATTGAGCATAAAGATGGCACCATACAAAGCATTATATGGTCACAAATGTTGAACTCCATTGTACTAGACAAAATGTTGCGAGACACAGATTCGCAGGGTTGATTTGGTTAGAAAAATCGAAGAGAAAGTGAAAGTAATTCATGACTGTTTGAAAGCAACTTCAAATTGACATTATCATAGAGAATTTGAAACGAAAAGACATGAATTTTGGATCGGTGACAAAGTGTTCTTGAAAGTGTCTCTGTGGAAGAAAATACTTCGTTTCAGCCACAAAGGCAAATTAAGTCTACGATTCATCGGGCCGTATGAGATTATTGGACGAATAGGGCTAGTGACATATCGGTTAGCATTACCGATTGAGCTAGAGAAAATCCATAATGTGTTTCATGTATCGATGTTGCGTCGATATTGATCTAATCCATCAGATGTGATTTCTCCATCAGAGATCGAAATTCAACCTGATATGACGTACAACGAAGAACAGATCAAAATTTTAGCATGTGAGGTTAAACAGTTGAGAAATTATAGCATAGCTCTCGTGAAAGTACTTTGGAAACGACACGGTGTCGAAGAGGCTACGTGGGAACCGGAGGAAGCTATGAGAAAATAGTACCCTAACCTATTCACCAGTAAGATCTTCAGGGACGAAAATCCTTAAGGGGGAAAGTTGTAACATCCCATTTTTAGTCAAATCAGAACAGTGGTTTTGGGACCACAAATCGAAATTTGAAATTATTATTTAATTATTACTTTAATGTCTACAGCATGATAGTGTGATTGTGTGAAAATTTTGTTAAGGAATTTTATCGTTTGGTTGGTCAATTTGATGAAAAGGATTAAATCGCATAAAAAATAAATGTGGAGTTCTATTAGCTAAAGGTATCTAATAGCTATATAACCTTAAATTAAAGGTCTTTAAGTGTTAATTAACCCATTTGAAAGGTAGTGGATGATATTAAAGTAGTATCTGGTGCAATTACTAATGTTTTTAAACGCTAAATTTGGAAATTTATAATTAAAGATAAAATAAATAAAATCAACACCTTTTATCATCTTTTAGTTTTTGTTCAACGGAATATTAGAGGGGAAACTCCATTGTTGAACAGTCAACATTCAACCAAGCTCATTTATGCAATTGTAAGTCCGTTGTTATCCTTTTTTAATGATTTCTATATTTTTGTGATCGTTGCAACTAGAACTAGCTAGCCCAGGGACTATTTTGCAAAATTTTTAAAGATTTTAAATGATTCCATTGATGATTGCATGTGTATTTTGAAGTTTCTTGATAGATTATGAATACTTGTTGATAGATATATAAGTTTTGTTAAGTGATTTTTAGTGGAAATGCAAAATAGGGATTAAATTGAGAAATGTTGAAACTTTGTGGTCAAAATGTGAAATAAATGAAAAATATAGGCTTCTAGGGGTATAATGGTAATTTGGCTAAGCATGTGTGTTTTGAAATTTGCATGAATTTGTGATTTTGTGTAATAAGGACTAAATTGTAAAAATGTAAAAGTTTAGGGGCTAATGTGTAAAATAGCTCAAATGTATATTTTGGATTGAATTGAGTAAATAGATGATTAAATGAGTTGAATTTGATATTATATAGATCAAGAAAAATGGAATTTGGAATTGGATCAAGGAAAAGATAAAGTACTCGACTAATCGACTTATTTCGTCATTTTCACATTCGAGGTAAGTTCGTATGTGATAAATTTCAATGTAAGTGTATTTCATATGCTTTGATATTGCATAAATTGCTAATACGAGACTATGGACATGAACGATAGTGATTCGACATTCGAAATCCCGATTGAACCTTAGGAATAGTTTAGGCTGCTAGTGACATGTCATTAGGGGATACATTGAGTTGGCTTCGGGACATGGTATAACACTTAGGGTGACTGATTTGGCTTCGAGCCATGCATATCGGCTTATTTGGCTTCGAGCCATGATATCAGTCCTTCATAGATAAGTTACCTTGATTTGGCTTTGGGCCATGGTATAGGTACTTATCGTGTGAAAACCTTGAGTATCCGACTTCTATAACGAATGGTTCAAAATGTATATGAAAGAGGGGGATGATTACGAGATTGATGTTAAATGATACAGCTATGTACGTGAATTATAAGTTTCAAATCGAAAAAACTTATGAAGGTAGTGTATAATCTCACAATTGAGAATTGGAAAGGTTTGTTAACTAATAAAAGCTACATATTATTGTATTCAAATTATTGAGTTATATTTATGTAATTACATTGAGTTTATTCCATACGAGCTTACTAAGCTTTATAGCTTACATCATTTATTTTTCTATGTTTTATAGTGAATACAAAGGTAGCTTTGATTCGGGGATCGTCGGAGATCGCTTTACACTATCCACCTATTTCTCGGTACCTATGAACTTGGTAATTTAAGTATATGGCATGTATAGGGACTTTGGTCATTTTGGTTATGTCTTGTTAATGATTTTGTCCATATGAATGGGCATTGTAAATGTTAAAATTTTGGTATGTATATAAATAGTCATGAGTGATGGCTTATTTTGGTCTATTATGGTATGGTTGGATTATATATATATGACTATACTTTGTAAAATGTGTGAAATGATTAAGGTTAGATTTATGAGACTTGTTGTGAATAGGTAAATTGAATGACAATAGGTGATGGTTTATGAATTGTTATGTTTGTGGAATTGAGCATATTAATGCATATTTGTAAATAGTCATTTTGATCTTTTGAGAAAACTAGGATTGACATGAATTTAGATGGCAATATGTGGTATTTATGTTTTGTGTTGGTTGGTGTTGGAATTGGTATAAATCATGCTTGATTTGGAATTTAGCTATATGCTATTGATGCTATATTTTGTGCCATATGAGTTGTGTAGGTATGCCTAAGTTTGGGTGGCAAATTGGCTTGGTACATAGCCTATTTTTGTCTACATAGGCAAAGACACAGGTGTGTGTCTCAGCCGTGTGTGACACATGATCATGATACACGGCCATGTGTCCCCTGGTGTTGAATTTGAAATCAAGTCTGCATGGTTCACACGGCCTCACACATGGGCGTGTGACTTGGCCATATGTCATAAGTCAGTATACCCTACAGGTTTGGCACGGCCTAGCACACGGTCTGGCACACGGGTGTGTATGGCCATTTTTAGGGCACACAGGCTAGCCACACGACCACGTGTACTGGCCGTGTGACCTAAGTCAAAGAACTACACGGGGTCAGACATGGGCTGGGACAGGGCCATGTTCTCTCATTTCGAATGTCCACACAGCCTATGACATGGGCGTGTCTCACACGACCTGGCCACATGGACGTGTGTCCCTTATTCTGAGAAAATTTTTCAAAGTTCGTAAAAGTTTCTTAAGTTCTCGGTTTAGTCCCAAACCACTTCTAATGTATGTTTAGAGCCTTGTAGGCTCATATTAGGGACAAATTGATTGAGATTGAATGATGATTGTATGTATGTTTAAATGTGTTATAAGTCTAGTAAAGCTCCGTAACCCTATTTTGGCGTTGAATACGGGTGCGGGGTGTTACATGAAAGCTTTCTGGTAAAGTATTTCCTACCTAGAAAAAATGCGAAGTTGTAGAATGAGATCACCACTTTTCAGCAGATGGATGATGAGTCCCTATATGAGGCGTAGAATTGATTCAAAAAGCTACTACGTAAATGCTCTCACCATAGGATTCCATATTGCATCAAGTTGGAAACATTTTATAATGGTCTCAATGCACACACAGTGTTGGTGGTAGATGCTTCTATAAATGGTGCTCTGTTGTCAAAATCTTATATTGAGGCTTTCGAGATCATCGAAAGAATAGCCAGAAACAATTACCAGTAGCCGACAAATTAAGCAGCTTCAAGAAGACGAATAGTCAAAGTGCATGAAGTATTACTTCAATCTCAGCTCAAATATTGTTTCTATCTTCAATGTTGAAATAGTTTACTACTAATGGTTTAAATTATGTTGCAGCTCAGCCATTAATCCACTACCAATGAGGTGGACTGAACAACAATTACATGTATCATAGATCAAATCAACCTCTTTGTTTCAATTAGCAAGTTCAAAAACCACTGCAAGTTGAACCTTCTAATAAGTTAGAGAATTTGTTGAAGACATACATTGTTAGAAATAATGTCTCGATTCAAGACCAAGCAACAACATTGGAGAAACTAGAAAATCAAGTGGGACAATTAGCTAATGAGCTTAGTAGCAAACCCTAATGTGTTGTACCAAGCAACATAGAAAATCCTCTACCAGTTGGATCTTCTAGTAATATTAAGAGCTTATTAAAAGCATACATGATGAAGAATAATGCAACTTTGAGAAATTTGGAGAACCAGATGGGGCAGTTAGTTAACGAAATTCGAAATAGACCACAAAGCTTTTGCCCAGTGACACGGAGAACCTAAGAAAATCAGACAAGGAGAATTGCAAAGTTGTCACTTTACGAAGCGGAAGGACTTTGGAACCCAATGAAGTTGAGGTTGAAGATAAACCTCCCAAGAAAGAGGAAAATCAACCAACCGTTGAAATTCGTTATAACACCACTAAATAGCGCTGAGGAGTTTTAGGGTTATTTTAGGGATTTTAGCTTTAGAATGTTCAGAATTTTGCGACATGGTTTATCGATAATTTTTTTAGTACGGTTTTTAGAATATTAAATCAATTTTTGAAAAAGGGTTTTAAAGCCTTCAATTTTTAAAATTGGACTAATTTCTAAAAGAGTCAAAATTGTGAGTTTTTAAGAGACAAATAAACCAAATTTTAAAAATCACCCTAATATCATCCCCCACATATAAGTTTCACGTTAATCTTCTTCGCCTTTTATTATTGTCGTCGTCCCTTGCTTTCCCAAACTCTTCTCATTCAAGTTTTGGTTCCCAAACTCTATTCCTTTCATTTCTATCATCCCCCTAGTCATAAATCCCCATAAAAGTTAAGAGAAACACTTGAAAACACCATAGTTTTTTTTTTATTGTCAAGCTTTCAGATTTTTTGGGTTGTCGATCAAACTCTTGGTTTTTCATCAACTAAGGTAACAGTTTGATTTATAATTAGTTTCAAATGATATATGGTCTTTTAAACATAATTTTTAGCCATTAAATCACATGTTTAAAATAAAAGCCAAAAATTGGGTCGTTAATGGTGGATTTCAAGATTTTGAGTAAAAACGTGGTTTGAAAGTGTGTTTCAACTTGTTTTGACATTATTAGGAGGTTTCTAAACTTACTTTAAATTTCCTTAAGGATTTCTAAGGATTTAATGAATTTTCATGAAAATAGCCATAAACATGTCAAAATTTTTGATACTATGAATTGAGTAGTTTTGTGTAGTTTAAAGGTTGAGAATTAGTAGGTGAATAATTAGATAAATGGAATTCATTTTAGGAAAAACATTACGTATAGACCGATATATTTGAATTTTAAGTTTTCTATGTCGAAGGTTTCGGTTAAAAAGGGAACATAGCTTAGGCTTATGTTTTTGATTGCTTGTGGTGCGTTCAGAGCTGATTATTGAGTGTGTTATTGTGTTGAAGCTTCGGATTCCCTAGAACCATCTACGAGTTAGGAAAAGCTAGTTTGAGCTTTCAGCTTTTCGGTGGAAGTGTAATTGGCGAGTGTTTGGAATAATTCCTTGTGGACATGATTGAATGTGTTATTTGGGAATTTAGTAGTAGCCTAACCCATACTATAAATTTTGAGTGTAAGCTTTCTCAACTTATGTTATCTTGTGAACTATGTGCTTATGTGTTTGTGAATATAAGAATTGATATGAGATGCTATAACATGTGATATGTGGTTATGATAACTTTTTGTGAAAGTGCAAATGTGTACATGTTATTTATGTGTTAAATGTTAGTGACCGTATTTTGCTAAAGATGCAAATATGCTGTGATAGTGCACACATAATGGGTAAATGATATGTGTTTGATTCTGGATATTTTGGCCTTGTGATCTTGAAACTGTAGGATATAATTGGTGTGCCAAAAGAATTTTGAGTACTCACTTATATGTACAGTGATTTTGGGCGTTGAGGCACTGTGACATGTTATAGGAATAAGGGAATGTGAGCAAAGCTCCATTCAACGGGACATGTGAGGAGAAATAATGAGAGTGTTAGCTTTATGCTTCACTTCTAAGACATGTTTGACTGAATGAGTCTATATGGTATGTTGGAGATTCGTATATCTGATGAGTGATGATAGAGCTCACTTTTACGTTTCATAGCTCAAGTGGCAATTTATCTATAAACAGGTTTTTGAGTAATGTGATATATGCTTGAATGTTATGTGGTTATATGAGTGTTTTGATCTATGCTTAAATGTTATGTGATTATATGATTATTGTGATATATTCTTAAATGTTACGTAATTATATGTGTAATGTGATATATGCTTGAAGGTGAATATGACACTAGAGTTAGAACTGTTGAGCTTGTACTATATGGTTGTTTCATTAATGTTTGATGAATTGTTTTCATGGTAGTTGTTCTATGCATTCACTGAACTTGTTAAGCTTACCCACTCCTTTTAAAACATTGCAGATTAGTTGTATGTCAGTGTGAGAGGTGTGGTTCTCGAGGGGTGACCCAAGCAAGACTTTAGCTTTATTTCATAGGTGTTATTAATTAGTTTATGTGGTAGAATTGTTGCATGAATTTTACTATGTTATTTTGGATGTTTCCATAGTTTATTTGTTCTCAGGATTTAATGGTTTGAATCGCGATATGTTTATTATTGCTCAAACTTATTCTCTCTTTTTGAAACTATGATTATAGTCATTTGGACATTTATTTGATATGGTAAAAGATGCATGTTGAATAGATTCGTGTTGGAATGGTTTATATGCTTAAATATGCTTAACGTTTACTTTCTAGAGTAGAGGTATCGATATTCATGTTTTAAAAATGATACTCTATGATTTTGAAATGTGTAGGAAGTTAGAATCATAAATTGGTATCGATACCCTACCACGAGTTTCGATAGTTAGGGTAATTTTATTGATACACTTTCAATTGTACCGATATTTTCTTGTGTTTGATTTTAGACGATAAATAAAATAATGATTTGGTACCGATTTTACAAATGGTATTGATACCATATTGGGAAAATATCAATACTTTTATCCTTGTATCAAGACCTATGTGATTGTCTTGGAAATTTTGCTAAGTAGTCCTAATGCATGTTTAGTTATTATTATAAGTTTATTTAATGTATTTTTGATTTTTTTTAATGATGATTAATATATGTTTGACTGGAAATTCATAAGATCACTGATAAAGAGGATGATTTCTTAATATGTGACAATTTACTATAAGTATAATGTATGATGGTGGAGTGACATCCTGATAATCAGGCTCGGCATCCGGGCCGGGTATACGGTGTTATATTCCTACACCAGAGAAGCCAGACTCTACAAATTACGAGGAGGTAAAATCTAAACTAGTAAATTCTAATAAGCTAACCCCTACATTAGGTGTAGAGATGTTACCTAGGAAGAGCTGTCCAGTCCAAGCCAAAGTTACACAACCTTCATATCCTCAAAGATTTCAACAACATAAGCAAGAACATGATACTCAATTTTATAGAATGTTTGATGTGTTGAAATAGCTACGTATCAACATTCCGTTGGTGGAAGTGTTGGAGCAAATGCTGAACTATGTTAAAGGTATGAAGGAATCTTTGTCTAAGAAGAGAAGGCTTGGGGAATTTGAAATTGTAGCCATGACTATAGAATGTAGCTTATTTTTTCAGAACAAGTTGCCTCTTAAGTTGAATGATCTAGGAATTTTCACCATACTTTGCAATATTGGAGAACCCTATTGTGGTAAGGCTTTGTGTGATTTGGGATCCAGTATCAACTTGATGGGTACGTTAATGTTTAGATGATTAGGTATTGGTAAGGCCAGACTGACTATAGTTACACTCCAACTGAGGGATCGATCTTTGGCATACCCAGAAGGAAAGATCAAGGATGTTTTGGTACTGGTAAGAGGACAATGGATGTACAGAAAGATGAACTCACCATGTGAGTTCAAGATGAACAAGTGATCTTTAATGTACTCTTGATGAGGTTGAATCTTGTTCTGCTGTCTCCAAGTGACCATTCTATACGGAGCTATTGAAATCAGAGTAGTACCAGGTACCAATTCAATGCCAAATTCAACTTCTCTAACCGTGTAACACCCCGAACCCGAGACCATCGCCGGTGTCGGACACGAGGGGTTAGCAAGCCAAGTTCACTTGTTTTGCCCATCCATTGGACATTTCCAGTCAGGCTGGAAAAACTGCGTTACTGTCGCCTTAAAAATCATATCTCGAGTTTCAAAACTCGGAAACTGGTTTCGTAAATTTTCCCTGAATTTAGACTCATATATCCATCCATGGATTTATTTCTAGAATTTTTGGTCAGGCCAATTGGTACAGTTTATTAGTTAAAGTCACCCATGTTACAGGGATCGACTGCTCTGACCTTCGCACGGTATAATTTGAATATCTCTCTGTACAGGGATTTAATGCTGATACCGTTTGTTTCTAATGAACCTAGACTCAAAATGGAATCTGTACATATAAGGTATGTCTCCTAATTATTTCTGGATAATTTATAGTAAATTTTTAAAGTTGCGACAGGGGACTCAGAAACCGTTCTGGCCCTGTCTCACAATAGCCTTAATATCTCTTAACATGTAACTCCTATGACCATTTCGTTTCTTCCATATGAAAATAGACTCATCAAGGTTCATTTACATAGCTTATTCACTATTTAATACCATTCCTACAAATTTTGGTGATTTTTCACATTCACGTCACTGCAGCTGGCAGCATCTGTTTTTAAGGTAGGTCTTACCTATTTGGTAGTCTCCATGAACCAACTAATCTTGCCATACATAGGTTCATATATGATCATTTTAACCATGCCAATGGCTGATCATGTGACCAACATTCCCATTTCCAATCCATAGCCACATCATGACACCAATATATACATACAAACCACAAATAGTCTAAGTTCATGCTTCCTTTTTCGAGCCATTTTCGCATGGCCGTATATATATACATCACAACATATTTAACCAACAAGGGTAGTCCTATACATGCCATCTCAAGTTCAACCAAAAATTTATACCAAAATGGAGGCTTGATAGTGTGGATGACTTCGACTTCAACGATCCCGAATCCGATTGCTATCGAGCGAAATCTAGAAAACTGAGAGCCAAAGCGGTGGAGTAAGCATTTTTATGCTTAGTAAGTCTCAAGGAATATAATCAACTCTAATTACAGCAATACATTCACATAGTTAAATGCATCATTTCATTAGTGCACATTCACATAATCATACTTACTTCACCATCCCAACTCTTATGTTCATACACAAATAACGGCTTCATTAAGGCCGATAACTCGTTCCATCATAGGAGCGGATATTCACACGCTCTTACTCCTAGCGCATAAGCACACACCGCACTTACCTTGTCATTGGGAAATTTCACAAGTGCATTAGCTGAAATTTTCCAGCAAGCTTATAATTTTCAAATCACATACCTTCGAGTTTAACCGGATGTCGCTACTCGATCAATCGCCTTGGGACATAGCCCGGTTATGGTAACCCGCACCAAGGCCTCACGGACTTAACCCGGATATCACGATTTGCACAAATGCCTTGGTCTTAGCCGGATAGAATGACTCATACGAATGCCTTGGTCTTAGCCGGATGTAGCCACTAGCACAATTGCCTTCGGTCTTAACCGGTTATAATTTCTAGCATAATTGTCTTGGGCTTAGCCCGGATATCATTCAATTTCTCATGCACACATACATCAATAATCATTGGACATACATATTTATTTTCGTTACTAAGGCTCAAACACAATTATAATCACTAACATAATCGCCTTCGGGACTTAGCCCGGGTATCATTCAATACTCATACACACATAAATCAATAATCAATACATCCATATTTCATTCCACATAATTCAAGTAAGGTCACTTCTTGAGGACTTACCTCGGATGTTGTCGAACGGCTTTTACGGCTATTCGATTACTTTTTCCTTCCCTTGTCCAATTGTGGCCCTCTTAGCTCTTGAGCTAATTCAAACAAATTCAATTTATCAAAACCTCATTGTGCTAGCTTATGGCGAATATGACAAGGAATTTAAATGGTCATATGGCCACCCTTTAGCTTGAATACACAATGGTCATGCACATTTTATACTACATCAAGCAATTCAATACAATTTATTCGAGCATCAAGGAAAAGCTAAGGCCTTCAATAGGCTACCCAAGGCCGAATATACTTGTCCATGTTGAGGCCAATTATGCACTTAATACCACACAAAAACAGCATGCAGTTTACTAGTTAATGCTTTGCATATTGTAGCTCAAAACTTACAATATAGCATCAAGCACTCATATGTGTGCTAGGCCGAATGTGCTTACAATTTCACAATTATTCTTCAACATCTTCTTCTTTAAACAAACTTATTCATCACTTCCTTCATAACCAAAACATCATGTGCAAACATATATATACATATATGAGCATGGCGAATTTCAAGGTGTCCATAGCCATCCAAAACACAAATTTTAACTAACATGCAAGAAGCATGAACCATGCTCATGAATGCATCATGGCGAATATGACAATCATGCTCCTTTTCAACTTCAATCATGATAAAACAAAAGAAAGCTCAAAATCTTACTCAAGAGTAGACAATCCATCATTGCATGCATCATCATCAAGCTTCACACTTAGCATGCAATGGCTTTATCACCATAACAACTTTGGCCAAATACCATTTCCATGGCTTAACAAAGATTTGAGCCATGGCTAACATGCACATCAAGTTAGCAACCAAAACATGCATGAAACTCCTAACACAACCTCATACAGACCTTAATCTTGATGCAAACTTAGCCAAATCTCCTTCTAGATCTCTTCCAAACCAAGCATGAAGCAAAATCCTCCTTCTTCCTTAGTTTTGGCTCAAAGAAAGGATGAACAAAATTTTTTCTTTCCTTCTCTACAACTCACGGCAATGGGGGATTACCACACTCACACACATTTTTTTCATTTTTTATCACCCATACACCTTTGTTTATTATTTCACCCTAATGCACCAACAAAACATGTTTCATGACATGTTTAGCCCATCCTCCTTGTCATGGCCGGCCACCACCTATAAAAGGGGGAATTTGACATGCAAGTCCATTATTTTGCATGCATGCTCAACTAGTCATCACACATTTCCCCATCATACTTTCAAAGTTTACTACTAGGTCCTTTCTAGTGAAATTCACATTTATAATTCTAAATTGAAACATCAAAATGTCATACACAATTTAACACATATCATAGGCATCAAAATAAATTTTAATTATTTTTATGCCTCGGTTTTGTGGTCTCGAAACCACATTCCGACTAGGGTCAATTTTGGGCATCACAACTCTCCCCACTTAAGAAATTTTCGTCCCGAAAATCTTACCGTAAATAGGTTTGGATATCGCTCTTTCATAGAGTTCTCGGTCTCCCAAGTAGCTTCTTCTATCCCGTGCTTGAGCCATAACACTTTTACTAGCGGAACCCGCTTGTTTCACAACTCTTTCACTTCTCGTGATAGGATACGAATCGGTTCTTCCTCATAACTCATATTAGCTTGAATTTCAATTTCGATGGACTAATCACGTGCGATGGATCGGATCTATAGCGTCAAGCATCGAAACGTGAAAGACATCGTGAACCTTTTCGAGTTCGGGGCAAAATCAAACGATATGCCACCGGATCGACTCGCCGGATATCTCATATGGCCCAACGAACCTCGGGCTCAACTTGCCCATACTACCGAATCGAGTATCTTTTTCCAAGGCGATACCTTGAGAAACACTTTATCACCCACGATACTCGATATCCTTACGCTTCAGTCCGCGTCACGACTTCGACGATCGGAGGCTATCTTCGACTTTCACGGATTACTTTCACTTTCTGCTCAGCATCCCTAATCAAATCCACCCGAAAATCTTGCTTTCATCGAGCTCGGTCCAAAACAATGGTGTACGGCATTTACGACCGTACAAGGCCTCGTAGGGTGCCATCTTAATACTTGATTGAAAGTCGTTGTTGTAAGCGAATTCAATCAACGGCAAATACCGCTCCCATGAACCACTAAACTCGAGGACGCAACATCTTAACATATCCTCAAGTATCCGAATTATCCGCTCGGATTGACCATCGGTTTGGGGGTGAAAGGCGGTCTGAAATGCAACTTGGTACCCAAAGCTTCTTGCAACTTTTTCCAAAATCGCGAGGTAAATCTCGGATCTCTATCCGACACGATAGAAATAGGCACCCGTGTAATCTCACAACTGAGAAACGTACAATTCCGCTAATTTGTCCATTGAAAAATCCGTGCGTCGGGGACAAAGTGGGCCGACTTAGTCAATCGATCTACCACGACCCAAACCGCATCCTTCTTACTTGTCGACAATGGCGGTCCGGATACAAAGTCCATTGTGACTCGATCCCATTTCCACTCGGGTATCGTGATTGGTCAAGTAATCTCAAGGCACCGATGTTCCGCTTTCACTTGTTGACATATTAAACATCTCAAACAAAGTCGGAGATGTCTCGCTTCATACCATGCCACCAAAACCGACGTTTCAATTCATTGTACATCTTCGTACTCCGGGTGGATTGCCATTCGGCTACAATGGGCTTCATTGAATTATCGAAATGAGTTCAATTCTTTGGGACACACAGACGACTTTTGAACCTCAAACAATCGTCATCGTCGATTTGAAACTCCGAGTCCTTGTTCGAACACATGCAGCCCGCTTTGCAACCAACTCGTCGTCGACTTTCTCGAGCTTCTCGAATTTGGTGTGTCAATAATGGTTTGGCTTTCAATTCAGCCACTAACACACCGTCGGATCGGACAGACAAGTGCACATTCATCGTCAGAAAGTGAATAACGATTTACGACTCAAGGCATCTGCAACCACATTCGCCTTTCCGGGTGATAGTCAATGATCACTCATAATCCTTTAACACTCGAGCCAACGTCTTTGTCGCAGATTTAAGTCTCTTTGGGTCATCAAATATTTGAGACTTTTGTGATCCGAGTATACATGGCACCTTTCACCAAATAAGTAATGTCGCCAAATCTTTAAGGCGAATACGATGGCGGCCAATTCGAGATCATGAGTCGGATAATTTTTCTCATGTGGCTTTAATTGCCTCGACGCATAGGCCACAACTCGACCTTCTTGCATTAATACGCAACCTAACCCAAGTAGAGAGGCGTCGCTATAGATGACAAACTCTTTGCTTGGACTCGGGTTGCACTAGAATTGGGGCTTCATCAAATAAGTTTTCATTGATCGAAACTTTTTGGCATTTCTCCGTCCATTCGAACTTAACATCCTTTTGGAGTAGCCGTCATCGGCGTGGCTATCGTTGAGAAGCCTTTTACAAATCGTCGGTAATAACCAAGAAGCCCCAAAAGCTCGAACCTCAAGAATATTTCTGAGGCTTCCAATTAAGTATGGCTGAAATTTTATTTGGGTCGACTCGAATACCCGATGCGATACCACATGACCCAAGAAGCTAACCTCTCTTAACCGTAACTCACACTTGCTGAACTTAGCATATAGTTGCTTATCCCGTAAAATTTGCAAAGACTAACCGCAGTGTTCAGCATGTTCGGTCTCATTTCTTGAATAGACCAAGATGTCATCAATGAACACGACTACGATCGATCCAAATATGGTCTAAAGATCCGATTCATTAAATCCATAAATACCGCGAGGGCATTAGTGAGCCCAAACGGCATCACTAGGAACTCATAGTGACCATATCTCGCTCAAGGCGCCTTGGGTACGTCCAATCTCGGATTCGCAATTGATAATAGCCCGATCTCAAATCTATTTTCGAGAACACCGAGGCTCCCTTCAGTTGATCAAACAAGTCATCAATACGTGGCAACGGATATTTGTTCTTTATCGTCGCTTTGTTAAGCTGACGATAGTCGATGCACAGCCGCATGGTTCCATCTTTCTTCTTCACGAACAATACTGGCGCACCCCAAGGCGAAAAAGTCGGGCGAGCAAAACCTCTATCCACCAATTCTTGCAACTGAGCTTTCAACTCCTTTAATTCCGTTGCTGCCATACGATACGGAGCTATCGAAATTGGAGTGGTACCAGGTACCAATTCGATGCCAAATTCTATTTCCCGAACAGGTGGTAAACCCGGCAATTCTTCGGGGAAAACATCCGAGTATTCACAAACCACGGGCACAGATTCGGGTTTCTTTTCTGATTCCTTGCCATCGAGCACGTACGCAAGGTACGCTTCGCACCCTTTTCTTACATATTTCTGGGCCAACATCGCTGATATTACAGCTGGCAACCCCTTTAAGTCCGTAGACTCAACCCGAATTATTTCATTATTCGCGCACCTCAAATCGATAGTCTTGCTCTTGCAATTTACAACCGCATCGTGCATGGTCAACCAATCCAAACCAAGAATAACGTCGAACTCATCGAACGGCAAAAGCATCAAGTCCGCCGGAAAACAAGAACTCGGAACACTAGGGGACTTTTCTTGCACACTTTGTTGACAAGCACGTAATGACCCAAGGGTTTGACACCGAATTACAAGCTCGAGAGACTCAATAGGCAAAGTCTTCTTGGATGCTAAGGTTTCACATATATATGAATGAGTAGAACCAGGGTCAATCAAAGCAATCACATTTGTATTGAAAAGAGTGAAAGTACCGTAATGACATCCGGAGAGGCATCCTCACGTGCGCCAGATGGCATAAGTCCTTGCAGAGCACGAGCCTCGAGATCGATGGTAGCATCTCTAGATCCTCTCGACCGCCAATCGACATTGCCCATATTTCTAGGTGGCCTACCTCGAGCAAAGGGGTAGCACCGGGTTTCCACTCGACTCACATTCTTCAAGCATCCTCGGGCAATCCTTCATAAAGTGGTCGGCCGATCCACACTTATAGCGAGAGCGATCACGAAACCAACAGCTCCCGAATGCCATTTGCCACAATGTGGACACTCCGCCCTCTCTCGGCGATCATTTCCACCATCGGCGATCGAAGTGACTCTGTGGTCACAGGGTCGATCGCGTCCTCGACTAGAAAAGCCCAAACGCCTCTAGACCGGCTCGCATCATCTCGAAATCTCTTCGATGCTTGTTGAAGAGACTTT
The DNA here is from genome assembly GCF_025698485.1 of Gossypium arboreum. Taxonomy (NCBI): domain Eukaryota; kingdom Viridiplantae; phylum Streptophyta; class Magnoliopsida; order Malvales; family Malvaceae; genus Gossypium; species Gossypium arboreum. Next base: position 62,990,543 of record NC_069080.1, read on the forward strand.
CCGAGGACCTCTTCGAATTCTCCGGTTCCCACATCAGCTTTTTGTTTCTCCTTTCTAAGCTCTTGACTTTACAAGCTCGCTCAACAAGTACTACGAACTCTCGTATCTCGAGAATGCCAACAAACATCCTTATATCATCATTCAGCCCATCCTCGGCGTTTACATAATATAGCTTGGACGAAATGCATTCTCGCGTCTGGCTAAGCCTCACAAACTTTCGTTCGTAGTCGATAATGGACATAGAACCTTGCTTAAGATCAAGAAATTCCCTCCGCTTTTGGTCGATGAATCTCGATGATATACTTTTTTCTAACTCGGTTTGAAAGAATTCCCAAGTCACTTGCTCTCTAGGCACTACAAAGTCGAGTACTCCACCAATAGTAGGCGGACTCACGTAGCAAGGAGATGGTACACTTTAAGCACTCATCGGTGTACAGGATAGCTCATCAAGCACCCGGATAGTGTTATCTAACCAAAATTCAGCTCGCTTCGGCATCATCATCATCCGTAGCCTTAAATTCAGTGGCCCCATGTTTTGAATCCTATCGACCGGGGCTTACTTGACCTTATTTGGTCATCACCGGAGGTATTGTAGGTGCGGGGTTGCATTTGTCGGGAATGGAGGTTGTGGAACAGTAGTGTTGGTTCGAATGTATTGATTAAACCATTCGTTCATCACACTATAAAAGGCTTGCCTAGCCTCGTCATTAGGATTGCTGGCCATAGGTTGAGAGTCCGCCGGCGCTGTCCCTTCGCGGGAGCAGCGCCACACTCTCCACATCATCAGCTATCGCTTCGGTTGGGATCGGATCCATTGCTATAAACAAACACAAAGTCAAATTGTCGTAAATCATCACACTATCGATTCATCATTTAATGGCATGTATAGCTAGACCCCAAACACATCACGGTAGTCCTAGAATCGACTAAACCTGGCTCTGATACCAATAAAATTGTAACACCCCGAACCCGAGACCATCGCCGGTGTCGGACACGAGGGGTTAGCAAGCCAAGTTCACTTGTTTTGCCCATCCATTGGACATTTCCAGTCAGGCTGGAAAAACTGCATCACTGTCGCCTTAAAAATCATATCTCGAGTTTCAAAACTCGGAAACTGGTTTCGTAAATTTTCTCTGAATTTAGATTCATATATCCATCCATGGATTTATTTCTAGAATTTTTGGTCGGGCCAATTGGTACAGTTTATTAGTTAAAGTCACCCATGTTACAGGGATCGACTGCTCTGACCTTCGCGCGGTATAACTTGAATATCTCTCTGTACAGGGCTTTAATGCTGGTGCCGTTTGTTTCTAATGAAACTCGACTCAAAATGGAATCTGTACATATAAGGTATGTCTCCTAATTCTTTCTGGATAATTTATAGTAAATTTTTAAAGTTGCGACAGGGGACCCAGAAACCGTTCTGGCCCTGTCTCACAATAGCCTTAATATCTCTTAACATGTAACTCCTATGACCATTTCGTTTCTTCCATATGAAAATAGACTCATCAAGGTTCATTTACATAGCTTATTCACTATTTAATACCATTCCTACAAATTTTGGTGATTTTTCACATTCACGTCACTGCAGCTGGCAGCATCTGTTTTTAAGGTAGGTCTTACCTATTTGGTAGTCTCCATGAACCAACTAATCTTGCCATACATAGGTTCATATATGATCATTTTAACCATGCCAATGGCTGATCATGTGACCAACATTCCCATTTCCAATACATAGCCACATCATGACACCAATATATACATAAAAACCACAAATAGTCTAAGTTCATGCTTCCTTTTTCGAGCCATTTTCGCATGGCCGTACATATATACATCACAACATATTTAACCAACAAGGGGTAGTCCTATACATGCCATCTCAAGTTCAACCAAAAATTTATACAACAATTTGAAACGTCGGTTTTGGTGGCATGGTATGGAACGAGACATCTCCGACTTTGTTTCGAGATGTTTAATATGTCAACAAGTGAAAGCGGAACATCAAGTGCCTTCAGGGTTACTTCAGCTGATCACGATACCCGAGTGGAAATGGGATCGAGTCACAATGGACTTTGTGTCCGGATTGCCATTGTCAGCAAGTAAGAAGGATGCGATTTGGGTTGTTGTTGATAGACTGACTAAGTCGGCTCACTTTATCCCCGTGCGTACGGATGTTTCATTGGATAAACTAGCTGAATTGTATGTTTCTCAGATTGTGAGATTACACGGGGTACCAATTTCTGTTGTGTTGGATAGAGATCCGAAATTCACCTCACGATTTTGGAAGAAATTGCAAGAAGCTTTGGGTACCAAGTTGCATTTCAGCACCGCCTTTCACCCTCAGACCGATGGTCAATCTGAGCGAATAATTCAGATACTTGAGGATATGTTGAGATGTTGCATCCTCGAGTTCAGTGGTTCATAGGAACAGTATTTACCTTTGATTGAATTCGCTTACAACAATAGTTTTCAATCAAGTATTAAGATGGCGCCTTACGAGGCCTTGTACGGGCGTAAATGCCGTACACCATTGTTTTGGACCGAGCTCGGTGAGAGCAAAATTTTCGGAGTGGATTTGATTAATGATGCTGAACAGAAAGTAAAAGTAATCTGTGAAAATCTGAAGATAGCCTCCGATCGTCAGAAGTCATACACGGATCTGAAACGAAAAGACATTGAGTATCAGGTGGGAGATAAAGTGTTTCTTAAAGTTTCGCCTTGGAAAAAGATACTCAGATTTGGCCGTAAAGGCAAATTGAGCCCGAGGTTCATCGGGCCATATGAGATATCCGAACGAGTCGGTCCAGTTGCGTATCGTTTGATTTTACCCCCTGAACTTGAAAAGATTCACGACGTCTTTCATGTTTCTATGCTTCGACGCTATAGATCTGATCCGTCGCACGTAATTAGTCCATCAGAGGTTGAAATTCAAGCCGATATGAGTTATGAAGAAGAACCGATTCGTATCCTAGCTCGTGAAGTAAAAGAGTTGCGAAAAAAAAGGGTTCCGCTAGTGAAAGTGTTATGGCTCAAACATGGGATAGAAGAAGCTACTTGGGAACCCAAGAACTCTATGAAAGAGCGATACCCAAATCTATTTACCGGTAAGATTTTCGGGGACGAAAATTTCTTAAGTGGGGGAGAGTTGTGACAGCCTTAAAACGACCCTAGTCGGAATGTGGTTTCGGGACCACAAAACCGAGGCATAAAAATAATTTCATATTTATTTTATTGCCTATAATATGTGTTAACTCATGTGTGATATTTTTGATGTTTTGATTTAGAGTTATAAATGTGAATTTCACTAGAAAGGACCTAGTAGAAAACTTTGAAAGTATGATGGGGAAATGTGTGATGACTAGTTGATCATGCATGCAAAAATGAGGGGTTTGCATGTCAATTTCCCTTTTATTTGCTAATGGCCGCCATGACAAAGAATTATGGGCAAAACATGTCATAAAACATGTTGGGTGAATGCTTGATGTTAGAAATAATAAAATAAAGAGCATGGGCAAAAAATGGTCTCATCCATGCCCCCCCTTTGCCGTGAATGAGAGAAAGAAAACAAAGAAGAAAAAAAATGTGTGTGTTCATCCTTGAACATCTTTTGGCCGAAAATTGAAGGAAAAAGGGAAGAAGGGAGTGAAGCATTCGGCTACCCTAGGTCACTATTAAGGTAAGTTTGATGTTGTGTTGATGAGATATTAAGTGATTTTTCTAAACCATGTTGAAATTTGATTTGTGGGGTGAGTATGGTTTTCGGCTATAAAAGATTAATAAGGGTGATGGTTGTGTTTTATACTAAACTTAGATAAATAATGGTAGTTGCTTACATCTTGATATCTATGAGTTCCTTTCTTGGTTCTACCATAGACCCACGAAGTATATGTTTATGTGGTGTTGTTGGAGATTATGATAAAAGCTAATGAGTGAGAGTTTGATAGATACTATGAGGTTAAACTTCATGAGATTGTAAGCTTGTAAGTTGGATGATGAAATTCATGCTTTGTGAAGGTAAATGGTGTGGAAGGAGCATTCGCCATGATGAAAATATATGAGATAGTTATAATCAACTTGTGATTCGCCCTTGCACCTACATGTATATATGTTGCACATGATGATGTTTGGTTATGAAATAAATGATGGATGCGTATTGAGTTACAATATGGAATCGTTAGTTAGTAAAATGTATGCTGTTTTGTGTGGTATTAAGTGTATAATTGGCCTCAACATGGACATGCATATTCGGCCACATGAAGGGGGTTGGTGTGCATGCATTCGGTTAGAGGCAAGCATATTGATGCCTATTCTTGGCTTGGAAAATTCGCTAAGGAGAGTACTAACTAATGTGTTGAATTCGATTCGTGATTTCGTACACATGTGACTCTAATGTCTAATGTATATAAGGGCTAAGTACCTTGAGCTTCACTTTGATGTTTGAATGAATTGTATTGAATTGCTTGTTGTGATAAAAATTGTGCATGACCATTGTGTATTTGAGCTAAAGGATGGCCATATGACCATTTAAACTCCTTGTCATATTCGCCATAAGCTATCATAATGAGATTTTAATAAGTTAAATTTGTGTGAATTAGCTCAAGAGCTTAGAGGACCACAGTTGGATAAGGGAAAGGAAAAAGTGATCGAATAGCCGTCGAAATCGCTTCGACAACATCCGAGGTAAGTCTTGAGTAATGACCCTACTTGAATTATATTGAAATGATTTGTCATATTATGGCGGACAAATAAATGTGCGTAGGGACTAAGTTATAAAGTCAATTGAAATCATGCTCTTTGTGTGTGGCTATTGAGCCGAAATTGGAAAGGTTTGATAAATGTTTTGTGTTTGAGCCTTAGTAACGAGAATGAAATATGGATGTGTCGTGATTATTGATGTATGTGTACATGAGCATTTGAATGATACCGGGCTAAGTCCCAAGGCATTTATGCTAGTGATTATATCCTGCTAAGACCCAAAGGCATTCGTGCGAGTTGTTATACCCGGCTAAGTCCTCAAGGCATTTATGCTAGTGATTATATCCGGCTAAGACTCAAGGCATTCGTATGAAGTTGTTATATCCGGCTAAGACCAAGGCATTTGTGCAAGTTACCAAATCCGGGTTAAGACCAAGGCAATTGTGCTTGTGGTTATATCCGCTAAATTCAAGAGACTCGGTTTGAAGGTGAGCGTTTTGGTGCTGTAATAAATTCAATTAATACGCTCGAAAAACCCATACGATAAGGTATGTTTACATGTGCATCGGAAAAGTCGATCCGCTTGAAATAGTATTCGCTCAATCGACTAACGAACTTTCGGCTTTTAGATAGGTTGATACCTTGTGTGTATATGTTGATGAAGTGTGAAGTAAGTATGATTATGAGAATGTGTATTAATAAAGTGATTCATTTAGCTATGTGAATGTAATACTTTAGTCAAAGCTGATTTCATTACTTGAGACTTACTAAGCATTAAAATGCTTACCCCGTTGCTTTGGCTCTCTGTTTTATAGATTTTGCTCGTTAGCTATCGGATTCGGGATCATTCGAATTCGAAGTCATCCACACTATTAAAGCCCCCTTTTTGGTACAAATTTTGGTTGAACTTTGAAATGGCATGTATAGGACTACTCTTTCGTTTGTTGGTCATAGACCCCTTTAATTTTGTATAAATTTGGATAGCCATGCGAAAATGGCTTATATACACTTTGGCATGGTATCATAATCATTTTGTATGTTGTTCATTAAGAGGTATGGAAATGTTTGGAAACGATTAGCCATTGGAATGGTTAATCATGATCATTCCTTGTGCTATGTATGCTAAAAGGGCTAGTTGAATCAAAGAAATTATGAAGTAGGTAAAGGTTACCTTGAAAATGATGTTGACAAAGAAGAAGATGTGGATGTGAAAAATCACTAAAAATAGTAGGAATGGAATTAAATAGTGAATAAATTATGTAAATGAACCTTGTTGAATTTACTTTCATATGGAAGAAACGATATATGAGTTATATGTTAAGAGATATTAAAGTTCTCGTGAAACAGGGCCAGAACGGTTTCTGGATCCCCTGTTCCCAATTTGGAAATTCATTGTAAATTAACCAGAGATAATTAGGAGTCATTCCATATATGTATAGATTCCTCTTTGAGTCTAGTTTTTATAGAAACAAACGGCATCAGTATTGAAGTCCTGTACAGGGAGATATCCAAGTCGTAATGCGCTAAGGTCAGTGTAGTCGATCCCCGTAACAGGGGAGACTTTAACTAATAAACTGTACTAATTGGCCTGACCAAAAATTCTAGAAAAAAATTTGTGGATGGACATATGAGTCTAATTTCAAGGAAAAATCACGAAACTTATTTTCGAGCTTTGAAACTCAAGATATGATTTTTAAGGCTACAGTGATGCAGTAACCAGCTTGTCTGGAAAATTTTAAATGGACTATGAAAATGATTAAGTCAAGTTTGTGTGCACCTTGTGTTCGACTCGGGTAACGAACTCGGGTACGGGGTGCTACAGTTAAATATTTTGAATGTTTCCATTGATGAATACATGAGTATTTTGATGTTTGATGATAGATTTTGAATAGTTGTTGATAACTAAACAAGTTTTATTAAGTGATTTTTAGTGAAAATGCAAAATAAGGATTAAACTGTGAAATGTGTAAAGCAAGTGGTTAAAATGTGAAATAAATGAAAAATATTAGTTTTTAGGGGCATAATAGTAATTTGGCTTGCATGGGTTTAATTGAAATTTCATTAATTTGTGATTTTATGAAAAAGGATTAAATTGTAAAAAATGTGAAATATGTGGGGCAAAAGTGTAAATATGTTTTAAAGTGTTTTTTGGACTAAGTTAAATAAATAGATGATTGAATAAGTCAATTTTGAATATATATAAATCAAGAAAGGAGAAATACGGACTTAGATCGGGGAAAGAATAAAGTTACGAAATAGTTGACTCGATTCGTCATTTTAGCATACGAGGTAAGTTCGTATGTTATAATTTCATTTCAAATGTATTTTATATGCTTTGATATAGCATAAATTATGATTACGTGACTTTGGAAAAGTTTGGGAATGATTCAACGATGATTCGACAGTTGCTTCTGAGGCAATGAAAGAAGCAACATAGCTTCGAAAGTCTTTAATCGATCTTGAAGTCATTCCTGGTATGAAAAAAGCTATAACACTATATTGTTATAACAGTGTTGCAATAGCTAATACCAAGTAAATGAGAAGTCACAAGAGGATAAAATGCATTGATCGGAAGTATCACTTGATACGAAAGGCAATAGTCAAAGGAATTGTCGATGTGATGAAAGTAGTTTCTAAAGATAACATTGCGGATTCATTTACTAAGACTCTTGTAACTAGGAGTTTTAACAAACACGTCGAGGATATGAGAATGCGAAACATGACACATTTAATTCACTATGGCTAGTGGGAGATTGTTGCGAAATGTGCCTATATTATAGTGAACATGTAACTGTTTTTCTATGTATTTGAATGATAAATAAATAAATGAAGATAATTTCACATTTCACTATTATGTCTTTTGTACTTCTTCTCTTTTATATTTTGTATGCACAGTGAAATCGTGACAAACAAATATTAGCTGATTGGTTATCTAAGTTCAAACTGAAGATAAGTGGAATTGTAAGAACGTTTAGATTACGATAAAGACATCTTACTTCAGTAGATAATCTAAATGAGTTTGTAATCCTGTAAAAGAATCAAAGTGAGCATTTGATTCAAATACTGAGAAGGATTATTATGTCATCTACAATTCCACTTTGGAAGATGGCTAGTCTTGGCTATCGAAGTAGTTGACTGCGTGGGTAGAGACATAGATGTTTTCATTGGTAGAATGATACATTGGACTAGACCCAGGATGAATTAATTCTTAATTTGTTTTTGAATTAATTCGCTTGTTATGTTTATGGTGTTATTTACCTAAATCATGAGTTAGTTACTAACCATGCATGTGCAACTCATGTGTTTTGATATAAGTGGAGGATTATGCTCTAAAGATGATCGAGCCTATATCTAGTATGTTGGATACATAACTTGTGTATAGCATGACTTTACTAGAAACAATGGAATTCATAGCTCAATTAAAGAGACAATGATATCCACTCATTGGCATTGTGATTGATAAATATAGAATGTGGAAATGGGTTGTTTGTTCTCGAATGAGCAATTGATCACAATCATTTAGTGACAATGATCATATTAATCATTAAGAAGACACAATGGTGATAACAAAATAAAATAGGATTGCATTGAGTGAACGGATTTAACTGAAAGGAATCAATGATATCATATAAGGGTAACAAACACATGACAAGGTTATTGGACCAAGCAGTTAGATGAATTGCTTTTGTAAAAAGTATATAATAAGGAGTTTTCAATCATGATAGTTCTTGTGGACTGACTCCATGATTAAGTAATTATGAATTATCAGAATGACACTTCTAGACATAATGACAATTACTAGAGCCTAATTGTATTTGACCGATTGGTCCCTCCACTAGCTCAACAAAAGCTCGATCGGACTACATTTGAATTAGAAGAAAATTTTAAGAGTTTGGAAATAATTTAATTGAGTCTATTTATTCAATGTGGAATTAATATAGATGGTCATGAGAATTGTCAACTAGAGACTTTGACTAAAGAATTTTCTTGAAAAATTAATTTGGAAAATCTAAGTGATTTTTGAAAAAATTAATTTTGATCAAGTAAATTTAAACTAATCAAATTAATTAAAATTAATATGATATCTTTGGAAATTAAATTTCAAGTTAGATAATTGGCCCAATGGGTAATTGAACTTGAAAATTGGACCTGAGATCGTAAAATGGGCCTAAGTGCCCAAAACTGAGACCAAGAACCAAAAAACTAGTTGAATCAGGTTTGGAATGTGAAAAAGATTGGCCGGGTCATCACTGACCCAGACTGAACTAGCAATAGCCGAACCGACTCAGGGTGCCGTAAGGGTGTCTGTAACAACCCATTTTTAAGTGGTGTCGTAAACAATGGTTTTAGGACCACAAATTTGATGACTAAATTTGTAAATTTTTTAATTTAATATTGATGAGTAAAATATGGTTTTAAAAAGGTTTTCAATTTGATAATTTATGTTATATAAACGATTTATTATGTTCAAGTGGTAAGACATTAAAGTCAAGTGGTTTTAAAAAATAAGGTATCGAGACCTCGTTTCTATAAACCAAGCCCTAAATATTCTTATAAATATTTATGGAGTGTTATTAAAGTTGTATTAAAGTTTCGTTAGGAAATTTTAACGTTTCGATAGTTAATTAAGCAAAAAGGATAAAATAGTAAAAGTTGAAAAAGTAAATTACTGTTAGGTTAAAGGTGTTAATTGATTAAAGAATTATAATTGGATTGCCTTAATGGGTAAATTACTCATTCTTAAGTTGGTGGGCGGTTAGTGGGGTTATTTAGTTTAAAAAAATGATGTTTATTAAATTATAAAAACACTATATTATGTTATAATGTTAATATAATAAGAAAAAGAAAATAGAAGATGATTCATTCCTCTTCTTCACCATTTTAGTCGAAACAAAAAGGGGGAGAAGCTCCAAGCTTCAGCCAAGCTCCAAGCTTCACCATTTTGATCCCTATTTGTTTCCAAATCAATTTTAAAGCTTTCATAAGCTTGACTTAGACTTGATTTTGTTTGTTATGCATACTATATGTAATTGAAACACCCCAACTTGGCTTAGACGTTATGGCCGAATCTGTGATCTGACATTTGACTGTTCTTCCAAACACAAATTGACAAATATCCGTTTTTCATAAAAACTTCTTTAGATTCTAAATACAAGGTTAGGATGACCAGTTCCTTGTGAAAACTCAAGTTAGTTAAGCAAAATATTAATTATACTAGTTTCTCAAACTTTAAAACAGTGTTCGTTGTGGAAGCTTTTAAAACATATGGCATAAACATGATGGTTTCAGAAAAACATTGGTTTGTACTTTCTTGAAAATACGAGTCCTATTACTAAAAGGTAAAATCAAAGTAATTAAATCCCCAAATTAAAATAAACTTTAAAAGGCCATATCACATAAAGAAAACCCAATATCAAATACAATCAAATTTATAGTATTTTAAATAAATTAACTACGTCGAGTAGCCACCTTCGAGTCCTCCGTTGCCTCGATCCGTCTAAGCCTGGGGATTTCTCGCATAGACAATAGATGGGTAAGTTTATGAAAACTCAGTGTGTGAAATCCCAAAATAACAAAGAATCAAAATAAATGCAATCTCGGCCTAGGCCTGTTAGTTCTGGTTAGGGCCTTAGCCCCTTTTTCAGTAACAGTATCAGTCTGGGCCTGAGCCCATTTCAGTACAGTATGCAAACAAAGAATGCTACCCAATCTATTTGCTACACACCATTTTCGTTCCAGCCCTACACACCATTTAGGGATAAAATCAACCCACCCAACCCTACACACCAAGCCATACCGATTTCGATACTAAAACAGTATTTGCAGCAGAGCTGCCAATAATAGGCTTATAGCCTTTCAGTACACTTCCTCCAAAACCATATATCCCACCCCATGAAATGCAACATAATATCATACGTGTATGCAGAAATGTCAAGCTCAAAAATAGTGATACATAATACAGGGGTATTTTAGTCAATTTACCTCACAGGGGTATAATTGTCATTTCATCAGTATGGGGTCTAAGTATACTTACCGACCTAATAGTAGGTCCACAGTCATCTGAGGCGACTGGTCTAACCTTAACTGTCATTAAGTGAAAATGGACCTATAGCCCTTATTGCGGGCCCATGTGGGCCCATACTCTTGTATGGGCCACAAAGCCTAGATTTAGCCTTAGTCGTGTAGTTTACACAGCCTGGCCCACAATTTACCTCACTTCGTGCAATTTTCTCGGTGTGGGGCCCACAAGCCCATTGGGCCTACATGGCCCAGGTCGACCCAAAATGGCCTAATATCAAGACAGTCCATGAAAATCTCATGGCCACTTTGTCGACCACACGACCATGGTTTGCACCATGCCCTGCCACACGGGTGGCCACACACCCGTGTGGCGTCAACAACTCATTTTTCGGCTTCCTACCAGTCTATGCTATTAGCAGTGTGGTTACACACCTATTATGGAGTTGTAGCCAAAACTGCTTCCGTGATCGAGAACCAATAAACAATTGTAACCTTTTCATTCTCCAAAACCAAGTGTTTCGTCCAATGCTTTCACCACGAATAACAGATCCTTCACAACAGAAAGGCAATCGGCCTATACCTTGGTAATGGAAAAATGATTCCCCCCAAATCTAGAACACAAGTGATGGATAGATGAAGAGAGTGATGAGGTATTTGGTCAACACGAGAAAAGAGAAGATGTTCGGCACAAGAGTGAAAGAGACAAGCCAGAAGAAAACCAAAAGATTAGAGGGATAAGGAGAGAGGGAACCTATTCGGCAAAAATAACAAAGTGCAAATGTCAAATTTGAAAGTGATGAAAAGAGGGAAGAAAAAGGAGAAGATCAGCCTAAAAACTCAGGTTAACTTTTGAAAAAATTCAAAAGGGGGAAATGAGAGGGTAATCAACCCAAAAAGAGTGAGTTAATCTTCCTAGAAAAGAAAAGAAGAGGTAATTGGTCATCCAAAAAAAGCTAAGGGAAAGAGCAAACCAAAAATAAACCCAAGATGGAATTCGGCACTATTTTGGAAAAAAGAGACACCCCCTATGTCACCACACTCTCAATTATGACACAACACTTCTACACTACTCAAATCCTTAATTTTCTCCTCAAAACCCTCCTCTAATCTCTCCACCACCAACTCCCATATCTACTCCATAATTCCCTCTTAGATTTTGGCCATATACTTTCACCTCATCCCCTCACACCTCAACCATCCACTAGCACTAATGTTCTAGAGAAACACAACCACCTACATAGCACAATAGCAAAAAGACATCCCTTGCGCGTAATAGGACTCGAACTCTAGTCCAATGGCCAATTAACACGCCATTTGCCACTAGGCTAGATGGCTCTTTTTGTCATGTAACTCTTACTTTAATTTAAGAAGCCTACAATCAGAAGAAAAGGGTTTAATCAATTAGGAGAAAAATTTTGCTCAAGCCAAGGCTTGAACCCCTGACTTCCCAGACACTCCCAAAGCACCAAACCATTAAAGCAAACATACATCCATGTCACCAACATACAAAATTAATTTAACAGGGTTTTCGAAATTTGAGAGAATGGGCCATTACAGTAATAATAGCATGTTATAATGTATTGGACAATGTTAGTGTCACACCTCATGTCATATCCCAAGTTTGGCGTGTCTGAGATATGGGCAATCCGCCTATTTTCTTATTTTGCTATTTGCTTATTTTGGGTGAATATGTGTGGGCGTGCAATAACCGTCGTGTAAGTATGTGAATATTCTAATTTAGGTTATTTTGCTATTTAAATAAAAATAACGTGTAAGGGAAAATGTAATTACTGAAACCCCCAAACCCGGCCTAGACGTTATGGCCAAATTTTGTGTAACAGCCCAATTTTAATGGTGTTAGAAATAGTGGTTTCGAGACCAAGAATCCAATAAGTGAGTTATTATTTTAATATTTATTTAATGTTTATAAGGTTAATTTAAGGTAGAATTAAATTTCTGTTAAGAAATTTTGAAGATTAAATGGTTAATTAGGTAAAAAGGACCAAATTGTGAAAGATGCAAAACTTGGTCTCTAACAGTTAAATGCATTAAATGGATTTTGAAATGCAAATTAAAGGACTTAGATGGTATTCATACCATATAAAAAGTGAATGGAGAATTATGTGTAGGATTTGTTATTTTATAAGTTATTAACCTAAAGGTAAAATGGTAAATAAATAAATAAATATCTAATTAATAAAACCAAATTGTATCATCTTCATTACTTTGCTTCTTCACCTATTTTTAAGACAAGAAAATAGTCATTTCTAAAGCTTTAGGGTTCGGCTAAGTCAAGGGCTTGCATGTAAGTAATTCTAATTTCGTTTCAAGTAATTTTAATTTCGTTTTGATTATTTTTTATGTTTTGTTATCATTTTAGCTTAATCTACTTAGCCTAGAGGTTAATTTGCAAAACTGTTACAGGTTGAAGGATAAACCATGAATGAATTTTATATTTTAGTGAAGTTAATTGATAGATAATTTAAGTTAGTTGTTATATGAACTTGTTATGTTAAATGATTTTTAATGAATTTAGGGTCTACGGATTAATTTGTTTAAATGGTAAAATTCATGTATATTTTGTAAAATGAGGAAAAATGATGGTTGATATAGGTATAAGGAAAAATCGGCTAATATGGGTTTCCATTAAAACTGGTTGAAATTCAAGTTTCGGGATTACGGACTAAAACGATTAAAACATTAGGGTTAATTTTGTAATTTTACTATGAAATGGGTTATACATTAGAATTTATGATATTAAGTTCTTGGTATGATATAATTGAATGAAATTTTTATTTAAAACAAAATAAACAACAACCGGACTTAAATCGTGGAAAGGTGAAATCTTTGGATTAATCTCCAACTCTACTTTTGCAACAATAGTTATCGAGGTAAGTTTGTAGTTATCGAGGTAAGTTAGTATGAACTATAATCTTATTAATGACAGTTGATTGATTATATGTTAGATTATTTTGGTTATAAATTGACTTGAATATATAAATAGATTGATGTTTTGATTAATTAAAGGATAAATAATCCCGTTTGAACCTTAAGAATTCTTAGGATACTAATGACATATCATTAGGGATTTCATGTTTCGGGTGCTGGTCGTGAATGTCCTACTGATGGGTGGGATCCTGCATTTGTTGCGGATTCTCCATAGCTCGTGTGAGCAGCATCGTGTAGCTAACATTCTAACCCGCAGCTCTCGTGAGAACTATTAAAAAGGAAAGGTTACAATTATCTATGTGTGAGCATTCCCAAGTATCTAATGTAATACTAGATGGTTGAACGGGTAAAAGAAGGTTAATGGCAACATATGTATACAATTGGGTAATGGTCTATAACCTTATGAAAAGTTTAATGTGATAAATGATATGTACATAAAAGTCTACTTACGATATGGTTGAACTTATATGTATCATGTATGAACTTACTAACTTATGAGTTTAGTGGTGCTTATATAGGATTTTACTAAGCTTATGAGCATGGTAATGATGTTATGTATAATTTATAAATTGAGCTGAAGAATGGTAAGTTATGTTGAGTTTATACAAGCTTACTACGCACTAGTTCCTTACATAGTTATTGTAAAGCCTCAAATCTCCAAATCCCTGATAAAATTATATTTGTGTGTTTGTGACGTGAAAGTATGTCTGGCTTAGTGGTTGTGTGCTCTGGAAGTGTTTGGGAAGTCATGGGTTCAAGCCTTGACGTCCACAATTTTTTTTTTTAAGGATAAAACACTTATCTTTGGCCAGTAGGGTTATAAGTTTATTTTGGTAAAAACATGAAAGAATGGGCCTGTTGGTCTAGTGGATAGTGACGGCTGGAGTGTGCTAGTGGTTTGAGGTTCGAATCCTTGCTTGTGAAAATAGAGATTTTTTTTACTAATGGCCATGGGAGGAAGTTATGTTTGACCAAAACACCGAGGAGTTTGAATGAGTTTGAATGGGGTTATTGTTAGCTGAATTTAGGGAGTGAAAAGAGGGATTTTTGGTTGTTGAGGTTTTTGAGCAGGAGGGTTTTTAGGAGGAAATCAGGGTATTCGAATTTGGTGGGAGTGGTGCTGCCGAATTTGAACTCTGGCACTCAAAATTTCGGTAGTGTGAGAGTGTCTTGGAGGAGTCTAAGGTTTAGAACCTGACAGAATTAGAGGAGTCCCATTTGGTCAAAAAGGATTCGGTCACAACTCTCTAGCTAACTGAGTGCCAATTTTGTTTCTAGCTTTACTGAGATTTTCTTTCTCGACTTTTTGGGTTTCTGTCATTTCTTCTCCTAGCATATTCAAATTCTTCCTTCCTTTTCCCACTTGTGTTGACCTTTTCTGTTCTTTGTTAAGTCGAATCATCTCCTCTTTCTTTGTTTGGCTGAATAACCTAAGTGTTGTTTCTCTTCTTCTTCTCTTTTCTCCTAACTGAATACCGTCTGACATTGTGGCCAAATCTGTTAAGGCCTAATCATCTTATTTCTCTTCTTTTTTTGCCTTGGCCAATTCATACTGAGGTACTACCGAAGTCCCTCTGATTTCTTGGTAAGTGTTTTTATGGTTTGTTTCCCCTTAGCCGAATCTTATTTGGCTTTCTTTTTAAAGGTTTGACTTTGTATCTCTTAGGGCGAACGATTGCTTTTTCTCTCTTTTTCTGCTATGGGGAAAAATTCATCTAACACTTCTATTCATACGAATGTTGCTAGGGGCTCAATTTCAATAATCAAGGTGTTAAGCCGATTGCTCTTCCCCTACAAGTGGTTTTTCCTTTATTGGTAAGTGCTTTAAGTGTTGATTAACGATCTTGTCCTTGTGTTATGTTTCTTAATGGTGGTTAAGTGTTCAATTTATAATAAGGTAATTGGGGATCTTCTGTTATCAGTTGAGGACAACTAAAAGTTTAAGGTGAAGGGTGGTGTTTGGTGTTGAATATTTAAGAGAAGCATTCCTGATTTATAAGGTGTTTTGATCTCAGAAGTGTTTCAGCTATGACATCACAACAGGTGTGTAAGACTACCATTAGATGTGAAATGGCAAAAGCTGAAAAGCTGAAAAGCTGAAAAATGAGCTATCGACTTCACACGGGTGTGTGGCTGCCCGTGTGGTAGGCCGTGTAACAAAACATGGCTGTGTGGTCAACGAGATGGCCATGAGTGTTTTCATGGGCCACAACAATATTGGGCCATTTTGGGCTATGTGGGCCATACGAGCTTGTGGACCCATATGGGCCCACAATATAGGCCGTGGGCCCATTCTCACTAATTGTTTGTTAAGGTTGCACGGGTCGCCCAAGACAACTATGGACCTATTGTTGGGCCGGTAAGTGTACCTGGACCCTTATTTTTGTAAATGACTGATATAGCCCTATGTGATGTATGACTGTTTGAGCATACCATTTGTACTATATATACATTTATATTATGGTGCATTGTATCGGGTGTGATATATGATTTTGGAGGAAGTGTACTAAAAGGCTATAAGCCTATTACTGAAAGTGCATTGTATCGGGTGTTATAGATGGTGTGTAGGGTTGGTACGGAGATGGTGTGTAGAGGTTAGATTGGGTAGGTGTTTTTGATTGCATATTGTACTGATACTGTAATGGGCTTAGGCCCCACTAATACTGTTATTGAAATGGGCTAAGGCCCTAATTGAGACTAAAATGGCTTAGGCCCAAATTATGTTTAGTCTAATTGATTGCTATTATGGGATTACACACTGAGTTTTTGTAATCTCACCCATCTGTTAACTGTGCAGGTAGTCCCCAAACTTAGACAGATCGATGCAACGAAGGACTCAGTGGTGGCCAGTCGACTTAGTTATCTTTTAATATTATAATTAAGGTTTTATTTTGGGCTTTTCATTTTGTAATAAGGCCTCTCGGGTTTATTTTTAACTTTTTTATTTTACTCAAATTTATTTGTGATATTTAACTGCTAGCAGTAGGAAAAACTCGAGTTTTCAAAAAGTTAAATGTTTTCAAAACCACCACAGATACGTAACTCATTTTCAAAGCTTCCGCGAATAGCAAACCGTTTAAAAAATTAATAACGTTTTATTAAAAGCAACCTTTAAAAGTACAAGTCCCACATTATCAATGAGCAATAAGACTTTAAACCGGTTTTTCAAACTATACAAAAAGGCTAGTTAAAGAAGGAGTTTTTAAACGACGAGTCTTAGATTTAGAAAAACACTTCAATGTGGCATCGCCAGATCTGGTCATGACATCTGTGCAGGGTTTGGGGTGTTACATTTAGTGGTATCAAAGCCAAGTTGCAAAAATCGGCTGTGGATTTGGGCTTTTGTAAAAACGTGAAAATTTTAACAGAATTGTTTCAAATGGTTTAAAGTGATTGATATAATTTGGAAATGTTTTACTGAAAGAGTGGTACACTGAGTCTCCAAGCTGATCTTGTAAGTCTTTTGATTGTTTATACTAAAAGGATTATATTGAAATGTTATTACTGGGACTACTTTAGGTAGTAAGGCTACGAACTGCGAAAACAAACTCTGAGATAATATTGTTCATAAAATATCTGTAATAAACACTGGAACAATAAATTGACTGGCATAAAAATATTAATACAGACTAAGATCATTCGACAATAAGCACCAGAGGTACTCGTGGAAGAGGCCACGGCAGAGGCCGTGGAGGTGCTCGGGCTGGGTCTTCGTCAGCTGGACACCAGCTTAATGAGGAAGTTAGAGAGGCACCAGCTTCGCCTATGACTTAGACAGGGTTTCAAAATTAAGCGATTGGGGACAACGCACTGTCCCAAGCGATGTTAAGGATTTTGGAAAGGGTCGCTGGGCCTAGTACTGGTACTATGTGCCATGGGTCAGTTACGGAATGACTCAGGTCTAATAGGGCTGAGATATTTAGGGGTATTGCTAGAGTGGCCCCTAATGTGGCTGAATTTTGGATCAAGGCCACAAAGAGGATCATGGATAACCTCGACTGCACCCTTGAACAGAAACTAAAGGGTGTAGTATCACTGTTGAAAGATGAGGCCTACTAGTGGTGGCTTACTGTCAAAGAGGGCAATCAAGCTGATTGATTGACCTAGGAGTTTTTCAAGACTACTTTCTAGGCTAAGTGTGTGGGTTCCAGTTATGTGGATGCCTGTAGGAGGGAATTTCTGAATTTAACACAAGAAGATAGGATAGTTGCTGAATATGAGGCTGAATTTTTACGATTGAGCCGGTATGAACGTGGGATGGTGGCAACTGAATACGAACACTATGTTCATTTTGAGGATGGCCTCAAGGATGGATTAAGGGTTCTAATAACTCCTCAGAGGGAGCGAGATTTTATAGCACTGGTTGATAAGGCGAAGTTCGTCGAGGAAGTAAACTATGCTGAGCGCCAAAACAGAGAGAAAGGCAGAGGTAAGAGGGATGCTGAGCCCTCAAATTTATTTCAGAGGCCTAAGAAAAAAGCCAGAGCTAATGTGCCGATCAGAGTTGGGGCCCATTTTGCTACTACTGGACCACAGGTTTCTGCTAACTATAGGAGACGCCATCAAGGCGAGTGCTGGAAATGGACTGGGGCTTGTTTGAGGTGCAGTTCTATGGAGCATCATATTAGAGATTGTCTACAGAGGACCAATCAGGTGCCAGCTATTGGTGTTGGTAATGCACCTCAGTGGGTTGTTCAATAGCCACTGAGAGGCTGTGGGCAGGCCAGAGGTGGAAATAGTATGGGCCGTGGTCAGAGAGCACCGGGCCGAGGAGCTGGTCAGGCTGAGGCAAGGCAGCCAGCTCTAGTGTATACTGCTCATCGCCGAGAGGAGGCAGATGCTCCAAATGTCATCACGTGTATGTTATTTATATACAATGTACCCTATACTGCATTGATAGATATAGGATCTACTCATTTCTATGTTGCATGTTCGATTGCTGAAAACTTGTGTAACACCCCTTACCCGTTACCGTCGCCGGAACAGGATACAAGGTATTACCAGAATATAACACATACCATTAAACATAACCGAGATATAAATATGTCATCCAATTTGATAGTGCATCGTATAACATATGTCTTGAACAATATTAGCCAACTTTAATGGCTTGTACAAAGTAGCTAGTCGAGTACTGTAACTAATATTTTAAACCTAGACAAATATGACACGTAACAAAATAATTAAGCCTACTATACATGCCATAATTCAAAACGTTTAGTTCAAATACCCTAAAGTATGATAGTGCGGTAGATCTTCACGATCCTTAACTCCCGAGCAAGCCAAGGACACTATAAGACAAAAGAGAGAAACAAAGTAAGCTTATAGCTTAGTAAGTAAGTATGTAAATACTAATTAAAGAATCTAACATGTTTACACAACAATTCAAGTATATCTACTTTAACTTCACTATTCATTCCACTTTGATTAAGCTGTCTCTGCTGCGTCATATTCAGTAAATAAATCATAACTCAAGTTACAAATCTCAAAATTTAAATCCGTAAAATTTCCCTGAATCTAGACTCATAAAGCTTTCTGCTAATTTTTTTCTATAATTTTTGGTTCAGCCGATTAGTACAGTTTATTAGTTAAAGTTTCCCCTGTTACACAGCTCGACTGATCTGACCTCTGTTCACTACGAATTGAATTTCTCTCAGTACACAATTCAAACAACCCTGAAGTCTGTTTCATTTAAAACTAGTCTCAATAAGGAATTTAGGCATGTAAACTATATTTCTTAATTTTCTTTGTACAATTTTTAATGATTTTTCAAAGTTGAAACAGGGGATCACGTATTCATCCTGAGCAAGTCACATACAATTGTAAATATCTCAAAATATAGAATTCCTTTGCTTGCTCTGTTTCTTTTATATGAAAGTAGACTCATTAAACTTTAATTTCACATCTTATTCAACCTATAATTATATTCCTCCTATTTTTGGTGATTTTTCAAAATCACATCACTGCTACCATCTAAAAACAGTTTTAATGCTAATTTCACTCTTTCACACATTCTTTATGCTAACCTCATTTTATCTTATATATGTATATACCACAAATCATTTTCACCACATTTCATTCACCATAAGTGTAGGTCCAAACCATAATATCACCACAAAACCATCCCGTTGAACAATTCGGATCAATCCTCGATATTTAATGGTTTCAAAGACACACCCCACCATCATACTTCGTTTAGTTCGGCTCTCTTGTACACATGGTGAACACTTAGTACCACTCATGCGACCTAACCGATTTGTCTCAGTAGCTCTCTTGTCTACATGGTGTCCTTCACTTGGAATCACGCATGCGACCTAGCTACATTTATCTTTCACGTATCTCTCTTGTCTACATGGTGTCCTTCACTTGGAATCACGCATGCGACCTAGCTACATTTATCTTTCACGTAGCTCTCTTGTCTACATGGGATACATCTCGTATCACACATGTGACCTAGCTACTACAGGGTGTCTCGTAGCTTTCTTGTACACATGATGTGCACTCAGCATCATACATGTGACCTAGCTACGCCCTCTATTTCATTCGATCTCTCCAATGTTCAACTGGGATCTCTCTCTCTATATTTATTTCCATTCTTCCAATAGTCAATTTATATTTTAACATCAGCTAGTATATTTATATAATAGGCTGAAATATAAGAATGTACATGAAATTATTGTAATATTTACATACAAACTTACCTTGGTACAAAATGTGGAAATTTTGCAATTTAGTCCAAAACTTTTTCCTTCCCCCGTTCGAGATCAATTCCGCGTCTTTCTTGATTATGGAGCTTGAAAATTGAAGAAATCCTAGCTATGGAGAGAGGGAGAATTCGGCAGCAACTAAGGAGGATGATGATCAATTTTGTGTTATTTTTCCCATTTTATTTCATTTAATATCCAAATGACCAAAATGCCCCTCCTTACTAAACTTTCAAAAATTCCTTCCATGTCCTAATTTTGTCCATGAACTTAAAATTGGTCAAATTGTTATTTAAGACCTCCTAATTAATATTCCAAAACAATTTCTTACTAAAAATGTAACACCCCAAAACCGAATAAAATGTAACACCCCAAACCCGTGACCGTCACCGGATTTGACCACAAGGTGTTACCGGGCTTACTTCCCTTATTTCTCTCTTGGAAATAATTAATTTCTGTTCCGGGCAGGCTGGCTAACTGCGTCACTGTTACCTTTAAAATCATATCTCGAGTTCCAGAACTCGAAAATCAGTTCCGTAAATTTTCCCTGAAACTAGACTCATAATTGCATCTACAAATTTTTTTCTAGAATTTTTGGTCGAGCAAATTAGTACAGTTTATTAGTTAAAGTATTCCCTGTTTCAGGGTTCGACTACACTGACCTTTGCGCACTACGACTTGGATATCTTCCTGTACAGGACTCCAAAACTTATGCCGTTTGTTTCTAAAGAAACTAGACTCACAAAGAAATCTGTACATATAGAGTATGACTTCTAATTCTCTCTGGTTAATTTATAGTGAATTTTCAAAGTCGGAGCAGGGGATCCACAAACCGTTCTGGCCCTGTTTCACGAAAACCTGATTATCTCTTAAAATCCGACTCATATGACCGTTTGCTTTCTTCCGTATGAAAGTAGATTCATCAGGGTTCAATTTCATAATTTATTCACTATTTAATTCTACTTCTACTGTTTTTAGTGATTTTTCAATCTCACATCACTGCTGCTGTCAGCATCTGTTACTAAGGCAAACAATGCCTATTTCATAATTCCTCCATGACCCAACTAATCATCCATCATTCATATCACAAATTATGACCACCTTATCAAAATTGAGATTTTTAAGACTCATGAATAAGTGTTTTGGAACCAAATCCATCCAACCATATGGGCCATTTTCGCATGGCTAAAGTTTACAACCCAAATTTCAACAAAACAAAATAGCCTATACATGCCAAATGTTCTCCTAGATCGACTAAGAAGACAATACCAAAGATTGCTTGCGGTGTGATGACTTCGTTGACGGTTCCGAGCACACAAAAGAGACGAGTCCACGAGACCTAAAATGGGTGACAAGAAAACACCGAGTGAGTTTATAACTCAAGAAGTCATAAGCACTTTACAATTATCCATTAGCTAAATTCATCACAAAGTGAAACAATGAAACAAGGCTAATTGTTCCATCCATATCGAACTATACCATAGTTCCTTAGACCTTTCGGTTCAATCTCGTACCAAGTCATACATTCACATTTCATATTCTATTCAATAAGATATTTGAGTCATTTTTATACACCAACTCATTTTCACCACAATCATACAATTGTAATCATCACATAGATTTAAAGCTTACCAAGCTCAACCCCGAGCATGACCATAGTGCCTATTCGCCATGAGCTCAAGGTACTTACCCGATCCGCTGTCCGGATTAACTCGATAATGTCGCACACTCAGCCAATTGTAACGCAAGAGCATATAGTGAATCCGCACACTTAGTGCTATATATTTTCAGCTCGCACACTTAGTGCTATATAATTTTCAGCTCGCACACTTAGTGCTATATATTTTCAGTTCGCACACTTAGTGCTATACAATTTTTAAACCCGCACACTTAGTGCCAATCTTGTCACCGTGTCCATTTATACCCGCACACTTAGTGCCGAGACCAATACCTTATGCATGTTGCTGCCTTTATACATTCAACAATGGCATCATTCCATACACATACATTTTCATTTACACATCAACACCAAATATATGCTTAATGACTTACCTTGTGTTGGGCAAATAATCCCAAGTCGGCTACTCGATGACCTTCGATTTCCCCTTGTTGGACGCCTCTCCTTTAGGATCTTGACCTTAAACAATTAAATCAACCCATTCAACCACTTTGTAAAATATTTGTATCACACATTAAAATTTCATTTCATAGGATACACATGACAAATTCTTATCCTTCTACCCCATGCTTTTGAACTATTTGGTTCACAACCTTAGGCTATCACCCTATTGCCAACTATCCTAATCAAGGATAGTATCACAAGTGTGTACACCCATATGGCCGAATGTGCAAGATTAAATTCAACACCACCTATGTGCTTAATTAGGTGGCCGAATATACATAAGCACATTTAGCATTTGATACATTCGGCCTTAGCATAGATTTCATTAAAAGTCCCTATTAGCCACTTCACCATCAATTATCTCATCTACTTAATATTTCATACTTATCATGCTAGCGAATATTACTTATTTAAGTTCAACACCCTTATATACCACACTAGCACCAAATATGATATCTAATTCTTCTCTTTCTCTTTTCATCAAGACAACCTATATGAACATTTAACTAATTCAAACTTCACCCTCTTAATGCCCATTATAGCCGAATGTACCAAGCATTTATCATTTTGCAACATGAATTCTATAGCATGGCCGAATACTCATGCACATACACACACAACAACAAGAACTCAATGACCTAAAAATCTCCTTTTATTAAACATTTGAACTCACTCCTCTTCATGCTTCATTACAACAACATCAAAACACCAACCAAGAAAGACAACATCCATGGCCGAATTTCATCTCCATCAAATAGCAAAAGAAATCTAAACCATGGGCTAGGTAGAACTTAAACTAACAACTAAAGCATGCATGCATCTCATGGAATATCATCAAACATACCTTAGTCTAGCAACCACCATAGCCAATTTTTCTCAAGCTCTTCCCTTTCTTCCCTTGCTTCTATTCGCCAAGACTACCAAAGGATGAACAACCATTTTCTTTTCTTTCTTTCTTTGTTTTTGTCACTAGTAAAGGGGCATCTACACATTATTATTTTTTTTGTTATCATCATTTTCTTTTCCATTTCTTTAATACTAACTTTCTTATTTTATTGTTTCCTACATGCATCACTAGTCTAACATGTTGGAGACATGTTTCCACCCATAGCATGGCCGCCATCATGCTCCAATTTGGCTAATTTGACATGCAAGGACAAACACTTTTCCACATGTATTAATAGGCCATTTAAAATTAGCCTATCATATTTCACCATGTCTCGCATTGATTCCTATTTTATAATTTCTCATACAATTGGTAAAATTAGAGGATGAAACTTCCACATGTGCATGTACACCCACAATAAGCATAGAATATAGCAATTAATTATTTTAGGACTCGGTTTTGTGGTCCCGAAACCACTTTCCGACTAGGGTCAATTTGGGGCACACAACTCTCCCCACTTAAGAAATTTTCGTCCCCAAAATCTTACCGTAAATAGGCTCGGTATCGCTCTTTCATAGAGTCCTCAAGTTCCCAAGTGGCTCCTTCAATTCCGTGTTTATGCCACAACACCTTCACTAATGGAATTTTCTTATTTCGCAACTCTTTTACTTCACGCATCGTAATGCGAACCGGCTCTTCTTCATAACTCAAATTAGGTGAATCTCAATCTCGGATGGAGTGATTACGCGCGCTGGTCGGATCTATATCGTCAAGCATCGAGACTTGGAAAACGTTGTAAATTTTTTTTTCAAGCTCGGGGTAAAATTAATCGACGCCATCGCCCAACTCGTTCGGATACTTCATACGCATCGATGAATCTCGACTCAATTTGCCCTTACGGCAAAATCTAAACACCTTCTTCCGTGGTGAGACTTTGAGAAATACCTTGTCTCCAACCCGATATTCAATGTCTTATCTTCTCAAATCCGCATACGACTTTTGGCGATCCGGCGACTTTCAAACTTTCACGAATTACTCGAACTTTCGCTTCGGCATTCTTAATCAAATCAACCTCAAGATTTTACTTTCACTAAGTTCACCCGAATAATGGGGTACGGCATTTACGATCGTATAAAGCCTCGTAAGGCGCCATCTTAATACTTGATTGAAAACTATTGTTGTGCGATTTCAATCAAAGGTAAATACCGCTCCCATGAACCACTAAACTCAAGGATGCAACATCTCAACATATCCTCGAGTATTTGAATTATCCGTTCGGATTGACCATCGGTTTGGGGATGAAAAGTGCTAAAATGCGCTTGGTACCCAAAGCCTCTTGCAATTTCTTCCAAAACCGCGATGTAAATGTTGGGTCTTTATCCGATATGATAGAAATAGGTACCCCATGCAATCGAACAATTTGGGAGACGATAATTCGCCAACTTATCGAGCGAAAAATCCGTGCGACAGGATAAAATGAGCGACTTGGTCATCTATCAACAATGACCCAAACCGAAGTCTTTCTTATTCGAGTCAATGGTAACCTGCACACAAAGTCCATTGTTACTCGATCCCATTTCCATTCGGGTATCAAAATCGGTCAAGTAATCCCGATGGCACTTGATGTTCCGCTTTCACTTGTTGACATATCGGACACCTTGAAACAAATTTAGAAATGTCTCGTTTCATACCGCCACCAAAATTGGCGTTTGTGTCATTGTACATTTTAGTACTACCCGGTGGATTGACATTCGACTACTATGAGCCTCGCTCAAAATCGTCGAAACAAGTTCAATTCCTTGGAATACATAATCGTCCCTTGAACGTCAAGCAATCATTTTCGTCAATCTGAAATTCGATTCTTCATTCAAACACATTCGTCTCGCTTAGCGACCAATTCAGCGTCGACCTTCGAGACTCAAGTATTTGATGAATCAACAACGGTTTGACCTCTAATTCGACTACTAGCACCTCCTCGGTGAAATGGATAGGTGAGCATCCATCGCCTCAAAGCAAACGAAGGCTTTACGACTTAAAGCATCGGCCACCACGTTGGCCTTTCCGGATGATAGTCAATGATGAGTTCATAGTCTTTCAACAACTCAAGCCAACGTCTTTGTCGCAGGTTTAAATCTCTCTGAGTCATCAAATATTTTAGACTCTTGTGGTCCGAATAAATATGACGCCTTTCTCCAAACAAGTAATGCCGCCATATTTTCAAGACGAACACTATGGCTGCTAGTTCAAGATCATGGGTCGGATGATTTTTCTCATGTGGCTTTAATTGTCTCGACACGTAAGCCACAACTCGACCTTCTTGCATCAACACACAACCTAACCCAAGTAAGGATGCGTCACTATATATGACAAGCTCTTTACCGGACTCCGGCTGTACTAGTACTGGGGCCTCGGTTAAACAGGTTTTTAGTCGATCGAAACTTTCTTGATAGCGTTCCGACCACTCGAACTTAACATCTTTTTGGAGTAGTTTCGTCATCGGTGCAGCTATCATCAAAAAACCTTTCACAAATCATCGATAGTATCCGCAAGCCCCAAAAAGCTCCTAACCTCGGTAATATTCCTTGGAGGTTTCCAATCGACTATGGCCGAAATTTTGTTCGGGTCCACCCTGACACCCAATGCGGACACCACGTGCCCCAAAAAGTTAACCTCTTTCAACCAAAATTCACATTTACTGAACTTTGCGTATAACTTCTTATCTCGTAAGATTTGCAACACTAGCCTCAGGTGTTCAGCATGTTCAGTTTCATCTCTCGAATAGACCAAAATGTCATCGATAAATACAACTACAAACCGATCCAAGTATGGCCTGAAAATTCCATTTATTAAATCCATAAATACCGCAGGGGCATTAGTAAGCCCAAACGGCAACACCAAGAATTCGTAGTGACCGTACCTCGTTCTAAAAGCAGTCTTGGGTATGTCCGATTCTCGGACCCTCAACCGATAGTACCCGACCTCAAATCTATCTTTGAAAACACCGAGGCTCCCTTTAATTGATCAAACAAATCGTCAATTCGTGGCAACGGATATTTGTTCTTTATCGTCACTTTATTCAACTGACGATAGTCGATGCACAATCTCATAGTTCCATCCTTCTTCTTCACAAACAATACTGGTGCGCCCCATGGAGAAAAACTCGGTCGAGCGAAACCTCTATCCGTCAATTCTTGCAATTGAACCTTCAATTCCTTTAATTCCGTTAATGCCATACGATACGAGGCTATTGAGATCGCGTAGTACCGGTACAACTTCGATGTTGAATTCCACTTCTCGAACCGGTGGCAATCCCAGAACTCCTCGGAAAAACATCCAATACTCACAAACCACCGGTACCGATTCGAGTTTCCTTTCCGTCTCTTTACTTTCAAACACATACGCAAGGTATGTTTCACACCCCTTTTTCACATACCTCCGAGCGGTCATAGAAGATACTATCGCTGGCACTCTTTTTAAATCGATGGTTTTCCTTTTGCAGTCCACCACTGCATCATGTACGGTCAGCCAATCTATACCAAGAATAACATCGAATTCATCAAATGGTAGAAGCAGCAGATCAGCCGGAAAACAGGATTCTCGAATTATTAGGGGGCATCTCTTGCACACTTTATCAACGAGTACGTATTGACCCAAAGGGTTTGACACTCGAATTACGAACTCAGTAGACTCAACAGGTAGAGTCTTACTGGATGCTAAGGTTTCACATACATATGAATGAGTAGAGCCAGGGTCAATCAATGCAATCACACTAGTATCAAATAGAGTGAAAGTACCAGTGATAACGTCAGGGGAGGTTGCCTCCTCTCGTGCGCGGATAGCATATGCTCTAGCAGGAGCACGAGTCTCGGATCGAACAACCGCACAGCAGGCCCCTCTCTCGATTACCACCCCTACCTCCTGAAATCCTCGGGGTCTACCTCTAGCCGTCGTCCCACTAGATCTTGCACCTTGCATCTTATTCTTCTCATCTAGCTCGTGCAATCTCTAATGAAGTGGTCCTTGAACCGCATCCATAACAGCCCTATTAATGACTTACCCCAACATTCACCTATGTGTAGTCTTCCACATTGGGGCATTCGGGCTTTTCTTGACGATTATTGCCCACACTAGCTACCAAGTAGCTCATGAGTCCATCGATGGTCGTGCTCTAATGGAAATCCCCGCATCGCCCTCGACTTATTTGTGTCCTCTCGAACTTCTTTACAGTAGAAAATGGAGCTTTACCCGTCGATCTTTTATGATAATCTCTAGCTTCAAATTCGCCTTCTTCTTCTCCTTCCGAGCTCTTCCGCCTTGCGTGCTCGTTCAACTAGTGTTACAAATTCTTTTATCTCCAAAATACCCACCAAGAGCTTTAAATCTTCATTCAATCCTCTTCAAATCTTTTGCACATAGCAACCTCATCAACCATACACTCCCGAGCATACCGACTAAGTCTTACGAACTCATGTTCAGATTCGAGATCTGATCATCCGCCTTGCTTGAGTTCCAAGAACTCCTTACGCTTCGATCGATGAACCGTTGACTAATGTATTTCTTCGAAATTGAATTGAAAGAGATCCCAAGTAACTTCGCTCATTTGGGACTATGGAAATTAAAGTCCTCCACCAATAGTAAGTCGAGTCTCGCAACAAGGATATAGCACACTTAAGACATTCATCGGGTGTGCATGATTCATCTAACACTCGAATGGTGTTATCGAGCGAACTTCGGCCTTTTCAAGCATCATCAAGAACTATGGCCTTGAACTCCTCGCCCCACGCTTCCTAATCAAGTCCACAGTGGTTTACTCAGCCTCACAGGATTAGTAACTGGAGGCATTGAGGGCTCTTGGGGTGGGGTATTTGAATTCGGAATGGTTGGACAGCCGGATTGGTTCGGGCATATTATGCGACCCACTCATTCATCATGGTGAAGAAGGCTTGTTTCTCCCTTCATTTTGATTATTCGCGGATGATCGAGGCTCAACAAAGCGGTGTCCCTTGCGCTGGAGCAGACGCTACACTTTCAACGTCGTCCGCCAAGGGTCTCTCTACCCGGTTCCATTTGCTACCCAAGACAAAAATTTCAACCGTCAAGTCATCACATTATTAAGCACTAACAATTTGGCATGTATAGCTAGACTCACACGCGCTATGGTAGTCCTAGAACCGACTAAACCATAGCTCTGATACCAATAAAATGTAACACCCCAAACCCGAATAAAATGTAACACCCCAAACCCGTGACCGTCACCGGATTTGACCACAAGGTGTTACCGGGCTTACTTCCCTTATTTCTCTCTTGAAATAATTAATTTACTTAAAGGCAGGCTGGCTAACTGCGTCACTGTTACCTTTAAAATCATATCTCGAGTTCCAGAACTCGAAAATCAGTTCCGTAAATTTTCCCTGAAACTAGACTCATAATTCCATCTACAAATTTTTTTCTAGAATTTTTGGTCGAGCAAATTAGTACAGTTTATTAGTTAAAGTCTCCCCTGTTTCAGGGTTCGACTACACTGACCTTTGCGCGCTACGACTTGGATATCTTCCTGTACAGGACTCCAAAACTTATGTCGTTTGTTTCTAAAGAAACTAGACTCACAAAGAAATCTGTACATATAGAGTATGACTTCTAATTCTCTCTGGTTAATTTATAGTGAATTTTCAAAGTCGGAGCAGGGGATCCACAAACCGTTCTGGCCCTGTTTCATGAAAACCTGATTATCTCTTAAAATCCGACTCATATGACCGTTTCGTTTCTTCCGTATGAAAGTAGATTCATCAGGGTTCAATTTCATAATTTATTCACTATTTAATTCTACTTCTACTGTTTTTTAGTGATTTTTCAATCTCACATCACTGCTGCTGTCAGCATCTGTTACTAAGGCAAACAATGCCTATTTCATAATTCCTCCATGACCCAACTAATCATCCATCATTCATATCACAAATTATGACCACCTTATCAAAATTGAGATTTTTAAGACTCATGAATAAGTGTTTTGGAACCAAATCCATCCAACCATATGGGCCATTTTCGCATGGCTAAAGTTTACAACCCAAATTTCAACAAAACAAAATAGCCTATACATGCCAAATGTTCTCCTAGATCGACTAAGAAGACAATACCAAAGATTGCTTGCCGGTGTGATGACTTCGTTGACGGTTCCGAGCACACAAAAGAGACGAGTCCACGAGACCTAAAATGGGTGACAAGAAAACACCGAGTGAGTTTATAACTCAGTAAGTCATAAGCACTTTACAATTATCCATTAGCTAAATTCATCACAAAGTGAAACAATGAAACAAGGCTAATTGTTCCATCCATATCGAACTATACCATAGTTCCTTAGACCTTTCGGTTCAATCTCGTACCAAGTCATACATTCACATTTCATATTCTATTCAATAAGATATTTGAGTCATTTTATACACCAACTCATTTTCACCACAATCATACAATTGTAATCATCACATAGATTTAAAGCTTACCAAGCTCAACCCCGAGCATGACCATAGTGCCTATTCGCCATGAGCTCAAGGTACTTACCCGATCCGCTGTCCGGGATTAACTCGATAATGTCGCACACTCAGTGCCAATTGTAACGCAAGAGCATATAGTGAATCCGCACACTTAGTGCTATATATTTTCAGCTCGCACACTTAGTGCTATATAATTTTCAGCTCGCACACTTAGTGCTATATATTTTCAGTTCGCACACTTAGTGCTATACAATTTTTAAACCCGCACACTTAGTGCCAATCTTGTCACCGTGTCCATTTATACCCGCACACTTAGTGCCGAGACCAATACCTTATGCATGTTGCTGCCTTTATACATTCAACAATGGCATCATTCCATACACATACATTTTCATTTACACATCAACACCAAATATATGCTTAATGACTTACCTTGTGTTGGGCAAATAATCCCAAGTCGGCTACTCGATGACCTTCGATTTCCCCTTGTTGGACGCCTCTCCTTTAGGATCTTGACCTTAAACAATTAAATCAACCCATTCAACCACTTTGTAAAATATTTGTATCACACATTAAAATTTCATTTCATAGGATACACATGACAAATTCTTATCCTTCTACCCCATGCTTTTGAACTATTTGGTTCACAACCTTAGGCTATCACCCTATTGCCAACTATCCTAATCAAGGATAGTATCACAAGTGTGTACACCCATATGGCCGAATGTGCAAGATTAAATTCAACACCACCTATGTGCTTAATTAGGTGGCGAATATACATAAGCACATTTAGCATTTGATACATTCGCCTTAGCATAGATTTCATTAAAAGTCCCTATTAGCCACTTCACCATCAATTATCTCATCTACTTAATATTTCATACTTATCATGCTAGCCAAATATTACTTATTTAAGTTCAACACCCTTATATACCACACTAGCACCAAATATGATATCTAATTCTTCTCTTTCTCTTTTCATCAAGACAACCTATATGAACATTTAACTAATTCAAACTTCACCCTCTTAATGCCCATTATAGCCGAATGTACCAAGCATTTATCATTTTGCAACATGAATTCTATAGCATGGCCGAATACTCATGCACATACACACACAACAACAAGAACTCAATGACCTAAAAATCTCCTTTTATTAAACATTTGAACTCACTCCTCTTCATGCTTCATTACAACAACATCAAAACACCAACCAAGAAAGACAACATCCATGGCCGAATTTCATCTCCATCAAATAGCAAAAGAAATCTAAACCATGGGCTAGGTAGAACTTAAACTAACAACTAAAGCATGCATGCATCTCATGGAATATCATCAAACATACCTTAGTCTAGCAACCACCATAGCCAATTTTTCTCAAGCTCTTCCCCCTTCTTCCCTTGCTTCTATTCGGCCAAGACTACCAAAGGATGAACAACCATTTTCTTTTCTTTCTTTCTTTGTTTTTGTCACGGTAAAGGGGGCATCTACACATTATTATTATTTTTTTGTTATCATCATTTGCTTTTTCCATTTCTTTAATACTAACTTTCTTATTTTATTGTTTCCTACATGCATCACTAGTCTAACATGTTGGAGACATGTTTCCACCCATAGCATGGCCGACCATCATGCTCCAATTTGGCTAATTTGACATGCAAGGACAAACACTTTTCCACATGTATTAATAGGCCATTTAAAATTAGCCTATCATATTTCACCACGTCTCGCATTGATCCCTATTTTATAATTTCTCATACAATTGGTAAAATTAGAGAATGAAACTTCCACATGTGCATGTACACCCACAATAAGCATAGAATATAGCAATTAATTATTTTTAGGACTCGGTTTTGTGGTCCCGAAACCACTTTCCGACTAGGGTCAATTTGGGGCTGTCACAAAAAACTTCCGGGATGCAAATTTTGCAACTTATTCGATTTAGTCCCTACTTTCAATTTAAGCACTTTAGGCATAGAATTTCATCACGAAATTTTCACACAATCATGCAATCATATCATAAACCCCAAAATAATTATAAAACAATTATTTCTATCTCGATTTGTGGTCACGAAACCACTATTCCGATTAGGCCCTAATTCGGGTTGTCACAATTCTCCCCCTTTTGAGATTTTCGTCCCGAAAATCTTACCGTAAAGAGGTTTGGGTACTGTTTCCTCATAGCTTCCTCGGTTCCCACGTATCCTCTTCTATCCCATGTCTGTGCCACAATACTTTCACTAAAGCTATACTTTTATTTCTTAACTGTTTAACCTCTCGAGCCAAAATCTTTATTGGTTTCTCCTCATAGGTCATATCCGATCGAATCTCAATTTTTGTTGGGGAAATCACATGTGAAGGATCAGAACGATAACGTCGCAACATTGATACATGAAACACGTTATGAATTCTTTCTAACTCTGCCGGTAAGGCCAACCGATATGCCATCGGTCCAATTCTCTCAAGAATCTCAGACGCCCAATAAAACGCCGACTCAACTTGCCTTTTCGACTAAATCTCGAATCTTTTCCATGGTGACACCTTCAAGAACACTTTATCACCCACCGAAATTCAATCTCTTTTCTTTTTAAATCAGATATGACTTTTGTCGATCTGAAGCGACTTTCAAGCAATCCCAATTACTTTTATTTTCTCTTGGTTTCTTTAACTAGATCAACTCCATGAATCTGCTTTCTCACTAAGCTCGGTCCAATATAAAAGAGTCCGACACTTACGACCATACAAGGCTTCAGACGGTGCCATTTGTATACTTGATTGATAACTGTTATTGTAGGCAAACTCAATCAAAGATAGATATTTCTCCCAACTACCTCCAAATTCTAACACAAGATCTAAGCATATCTTCGAGTACCGGATTACTCTTTCCGCTTTGACCATCTGTTTGTGGATGAAATGCGGTACTAAAGTTCAATTTTGTACCCAAAGCTTCTTGTAACTTTTTCCAAAATCTCGAGGTAAATCTTGGATCTCTATCGATATTATAGACATAGGTACTCGTGCAACTTCACAATTTCAAAGAATATATAATTCGGCTAATTTATCAAGTGGGTAATCAGACGCGTCTCGGTATAAAGTGGGCTGACTTTGTTAATCTATCAACCACTACCCAAACAAAGATCCTTCTTTTTAGGAGTTAAAGGTAAACCGGTTACAAAATCCATGGTAATCTTGTCCCATTTCCACTCGTGCACCATTACCGGTTGAAGTAATCTCGAAGGCACTTGATGTTCAACTTTTACTTGTTGACAGATCAAACACTTGGTTACAAATTCAGAAATGTCCCTTTTCATACCGCCACCAATACTGACTTCTTTAAATCATTATACATTTTGTGCTACCAGATGAACGATAAATGACCATTGTGCGCCTCATGTAATATTTTCGAATCAATTTATCATTTTTGGCACACATATCCGTCTCGAAACATCAAATAGTCATCCGGTCCAACTCGAAAATCGAGTCGTAACTCGATTCGCATTGAGTTCTCTTGATCCGCAACTCACTATCATTCTTTTGAGCATCACAAATCAACGGAGAAATAACGGTTTAGCTCTCATCTCGCTAAGATTGACCCATCATCGACAATGCTAACCCGTGTTCATGGCTCTCAAAGTAAAAAGAAATTTTACGCTCAAGGCGTCAAGAACTACATTTGCTTTTCCGGATGGTAATCAATCACTAGATCATAATCCTTTAATAATTCAAGCCATCTTATTTGTCAGCAGATTCAGATCCTTTTGATTCATCAAGTATTTCAAACTTTTGTGATCGGTAAAATTCGGCATTTTTCACCGTACAAATAATGTCGCCAAATCTTCAAGGCAAAAACAACAATGCCGCCCAAATCATGTGTAGTATAGTTCTTCTCATGCGGTTTTAACTATCTCGAAGCATAAGCTACCACTTTACCCTCTTGCATCAACACACATCCAAGGCCTGTCAATGATTCATCACTATAAATTACGAACTCCTTTCCTAACTCGGGCTGTACTAAAATTGGTGCTTCAGTCAATCGTGCTTTCAACTTTTCAAAGCTTTGTTGACATTTATCAGTCCATTCGAACTTAACATTCTTTTGCAACAACTTAGTCATAGGAGAGGCAATCATCGAAAATCCTTCAACAAAATGTCTATAATACCCGGCTAAGCCTAAAAAGCTTTTAACCTCGGATACATTCTTGGGCGGTTTCCAATCAACAATCGCAGAAATCTTGCTTGGATCCACCCGAATACCATCACCTGAGACTATATGCCCCAAAAATCCGACTTCACAAAGCCAGAACTCACTTTTAGTAAACTTGGCAAACAGTTTCTTTTCTCTCAAGATCTGCAATATAGTTCTCAAGTGTTCGCATGTTCGGACTCATCTCGAGAATAAATTAAAATGTCATCTATAAACACTACTACAAACTTATCCAAATATGGCCTAAGATCCGATTCATTAAGTCCATAAATATAGTGGAGCATTTGTTAAGCGAAAGGCATCACAAGAAACTCATAATGTCCATACCTTGTCCTAAAGGCGGTTTTCGCACATCGACTCCTTAACTCTCAATTTGGTAGTAACCAGACCTCAAATCAATCTTTGAAAACACTGTGGCCCTTTTTAACTGATCGAATAAATCATCAATCCTCGGCAATGGGTACTTGTTCTTTATAGTCACCTTATTGTCGACGGTAATCAATGCAAAGTCTCATTGAACCATCCTTCTTCTTTACTGAATAATACAGAGCACCCGGGAGAGAAACTCGGTCTCACAAATCCCTTGTCAGTTAACTCTTGCAATTGAGCCTTCAATTCTTTTAATTCGGTCGGAGCCATTCTATACGGAGCAATCGAGATCGGTGCAGTACCCGGCAACAAATCAATGGCAAAATCTATCTCTCTGTTCGGAGGCAACCTGCAATTCCTCCGAAATACATCCGAAACTCACAGACTATCGATCGATTCAAATTTCGATTGAGGCAACTCAATATTCATTACATAAGCGGATAAGCTTCACACCCTTTTCTCATGTATTTCATGCGGACATGTGCGAAATCACCATAGGCAATTTATTTGATTCATCTGTTTCAACCCACGAAATTTCTCCATTTTCACATTTCAACTCTAGTGTCTTTTGTTTACAATCTACCTTAGCATCATACAATGTTAACCAGTCCATTCCCAAGATAACGTCAAACTCACCAAATGGTAACAAATCAAGTTGGCCGGAAAAGCAAAGTGACCTTGAATCATTAATGGGCAATTCTTGCAAACCTTGTCAACTAGCACATATTGGCCTAAGGGTTCAACACTTTAATCGTAAACTCAAGAAATTCAACAGCAACTTTTTATTGGATACTAAATTCATGCAAATATAGGAATGAGTGGACCCGGGATCAATCAATGCAATAACAATAGTATCATAGAGAGAAATGTACCAAGAATGACATCGGAGATGATGTATCTTCTGCACGTATAGCATAAGCTCTAGCAGTGCTCTAGCTTCGATCTTGCCGTTAAATCTTTCATCACAGTTTACTACTAGTCCCACCTCCTGTATTTCTCGGTGGTCTACCTCTACTAGCGGTGGTATTCATCTAGCACTCAAATCTTTCTTCTTTAACTTTCTCCGGACAATCTCTAATAAAATGCTCGCGAGAACCAAGACTTTGAAACAAGCTCGCTTCGGTCCCCAACACTCACCATAATGTTGCTCGCCACATTGTCGACACTCGGGCTTTCTAGGTCGCACATTACCCACACTTGCCACCAAGTAGCTTGAGCTTTAGACCCGAATATGCTCTACCACGATCTCTGTGAATCCCCAATTGAAACTATCATTCGAGGGTTTGTCTCTTTGGACCTCTTTGGTTGAGATTGAAATGGCTTGCTTATCTGTCTTTTTCGACATCTCGGGCCTCAATAGCGCTTTTCTTCTTTCTTTGTTCAATTCTTCTACTTTAAGAGCTCGATCAACCAATACTACAAATTCTTTCAACTCCAAAATTCCTACAAGCACTTTAATGTCCTCATTCAGCCCATCTTCAAATCTTCTACACATAATGGCCTCGGTGGACACACATTCTCAGGCATACTTGTGAGTCTTACAAATTCGCGTTCATACTCGCTACGATATTTTCCCTGCTTCAATTCAAGGAACTCCTTCCGTTTTGATCAATAAATCGCGACTTATGTATTTCTTTCTAAATTCTTTCCGAAGAAATCCCAAGTAACTTTTCTTTTGGCACCATCTGCAACCAAAGTCTTCCACCAGTGGTGTCGAATCTCTCAAATGTGATACAAACACACTTTAAGCATTCCTCGGGTGTACATAAGAGCTCATCAAATACACGGTAGAAATTTCAAGCCGAATTCCGCTTTCTCGGGATCATCATCGACCTTTGCTCTAAACTCTTGACCCCTTGTTTTGAATCTTGTCAACCGGAGGCTTGTTCATTCTTACCAAATCTATACCTTGAGCAGCTCAGAGAATCATCGAGGTATAGGAGGGGTGGAGGAGGTTGAGCATTTGGATTTGCTCGAATAAATTCAAGATACCAATTGTTCATCATTTGGAGAAAGACATCCCGAGCCTCATCTCCTTGTCTCAATGTCTCAGTCTACTTTCCACAGCGCGGTCCCTTGTGCGGGAGCCGGCGCATTACTAGCAAAGATCATCACCGCAGCCCTTCAGGATCCATTACTATATTAAAACAAAACACGCTTTAGAATAATCAGAGTCACCACACTATCACAATATTTTTATGGCATGTATAGCTAGACTTTTACACACACTTTATTAGTCCGAGAACCGACTAAACCATAACTCGATACCACTAAATGTAACACCCTTACCCGTTACTGTCATTTGAACAGGATACAAGGTATTACCAGAATATAACACATACCATTAAACATAACCGAGATATAAATATGTCATCCAATTTGATAGTGCATCGTATAACATATGTCTTGAACAATATTAGCCAACTTTAATGGCTTGTACAAAGTAGCTAGTTGAGTATCAGAACTAATATTTTAAACCTAGACAAATATGACACGTAACAAAATAATTAAGCCTACTATACATGCCATAATTCAAAACGTTTAGTTCAAATACCCTAAAGTATGATAGTGCGGGTAGATCTTCACGATCCTTAACTCCCGAGCAAGTCAAGGACACTATAAGACAAAAGAGAGAAACAAAGTAAGCTTATAGCTTAGTAAGTAAGTATGTAAATACTAATTAAAGAATCTAACATGTTTACACAACAATTCAAGTATATCTACTTTAACTTCACTATTCATTCCACTTTGATTAAGCTGTCTCTGCTGCATCATATTCACTAAATAAATCATAACTTGAGTTACAAAACTCAAAATTTAAATCCGTAAAATTTCCTGAATCTAGACTCATAAAGCTTTTTTAATTTTTTTCTATAATTTTGGTTCAGCCGATTAGTACAGTTTATTAGTTAAAGTTTCCCTGTTACACAGCTCGACTGATCTGACCTCTGTTCACTACGAATTGAATTTCTCTCGGTACACAATTCAAACAACCCTGAAGTCTGTTTCATTTAAAACTAGTCTCAATAAGGAATTTAGGCATGTAAACTATATTTCTTAATTTTCTTTGTACAATTTTTAATGATTTTTCAAAGTTGGAACAGGGATCACGTATTCATCCCGAGCAAGTCACATACAATTGTAAATATCTCAAAATATAGAATTCCTTTGCTTGCTCTGTTTCTTTTATATGAAAGTACTCATTAAAATTTAATTTCACATCTCATTCAACCTATAATTATATTCCTCCTATTTTGGTGATTTTTCAAAATCACGTCATTCTACCATCTAAAAACAGCTTTTAATGCTAATTTCACTCTTTCACACATTCTTTATGCTAACCTCATTTTATCTTATATATGTATATACCACAAATCATTTTCACCACATTTCATTCACCATAAGTGTAGGTCCAAACCATAATATCACCACAAAACCATCCTGTTGAACAATTCGGATCAATCCTCGATATTTAATGGTTTCAGCACACAGCCCCACCATCATACTTCGTTTAGTTCGGCTCTCTTGTACACATGGTGAACACTTAGTACCACTCATGCGACCTAACCGATTTGTCTCGTATCTCTTGTCTACATGGTGTCCTTCACTTGGAATCACGCATGCGACCTAGCTACATTTATCTTTCACGTATCTCTCTTGTCTACATGGTGTCCTTCACTTGGAATCACGCATGCGACCTAGCTACATTTATCTTTCACGTAGCTCTCTTGTCTACATGGGATACATCTCGTATCACACATGTGACCTAGCTACTACAGGGTGTCTCGTAGCTTTCTTGTACACATGATGTGCACTCAGCATCATACATGTGACCTAGCTACGCCCTCTATTTCATTCGATCTCTCAATGTTCAACCGGATCTCTCTCTATATTTATTTCCATTCTTCCAATAGTCAATTTATATTTTAACATCAGCTAGTATATTTATATAATAGGCTGAAATATAAGAATGTACATGAAATTATTGTAATATTTACATACAAACTTACCTTGGTACAAAATGTGGAAATTTTGCAATTTAGTCCAAAACTTT
Organism: Gossypium arboreum; assembly: GCF_025698485.1. NCBI lineage: Eukaryota > Viridiplantae > Streptophyta > Magnoliopsida > Malvales > Malvaceae > Gossypium > Gossypium arboreum. The sequence continues at coordinate 63,029,035 of NC_069080.1, forward strand.
TTCCTTCCCCCTTTCGAGATCAATTCCGCGTCTTTCTTGATTATGGAGCTTGAAAATTGAAGAAATCCTAGCTATGGAGAGAGGGAGAATTCGGCAGCAACTAAGGAGGAGGATGATCAATTTTGTGTTATTTTTCCCATTTTATTTCATTTAATATCCAAATGACCAAAATGCCCCTCCTTACTAAACTTTCAAAAATTCCTTCCATGTCCTAATTTTGTCCATGAACTTAAAATTGGTCAAATTGCTATTTAAGACCTCCTAATTAATATTCCAAAACAATTTCATACTAAAAACTTCCGGGATGCAAATTTTGCAACTTATTCGATTTAGTCCCTACTTTCAATTTAAGCACTTTAGGCATAGAATTTCATCACGAAATTTTCACACAATCATGCAATCATATCATAAACCCCAAAATAATTATAAAACAACTATTTCTATCTCGGATTTGTGGTCACAAAACCACTATTCTGATTAGGCCCTAATTCGGGTTGTCACAACTTGGGTGTTACCGTTGAGAGTACTTTGAGCGAGATTACTGTACTATGTCCTTTTGGGCAGTCTGTTTAGGTAAATAAGATGTGTAGATATGTTCCCTTAGAGATACAAGGAGTCGTCTTTCCGGCTGATCTTATGGAACTGCCTTTCAGAGAATTTGACCTAATACTGGGAATGGATTGGCTGGTCAAACACCGAGTGAGTTTGGATTGTGCCAGAAAAAGGATGACATTGAGAACTCAGGAGGACAACAAGGTAGTTGTCATTGGGGAACACAAAACTATTTGTCGAATTTGATTTCAGTATTAAGGGCTGAGAAGTTGGTACGCAAGGGTTGTGAGGCGTTCTTGGTCTACATCAGTGTTTCAGATGTTAGGGACTCTTTGGTAAAGGATATCAGAACAGTTAAGGATTTTTCAGATGTCTTTCCTGAAGAGCTACCTGGGTTACCTCCCGAACGTGAAGTGGAGTTTAGGATTGAGCTCCTTCTTGGTACAGCTTCGGTGTCCATCGCCCCTTGTAGAATGGCACTGAAATAGCTTGTAGAGCTTAAGGCCCAGATTCAAGAGCTACTGGACCGTGGGTTCACCTGACCTAGTGTGTCTCCGTGGGGAACACCAGTCTTGTCTGTGAAAAAGAAGGATGGATCCATGCGTATGTGCATCGATTATAGACAACTGAATAAGCTGACCATTAAAAACAAGTACCCTCTGCCAAGGATTGGTGATCTGTTCGACCAACTGCGAGGAGCGTCGGTATTCTATAAAATAGATCTCCGGTCGGGGTATCATCAACTAAGGGTTAAAGAGGCCGATGTGCACCTGACGGCGTTTAGGACTCATTATGGTCATTACAAGTTCCTGGTAATGCCATTTGGACTGACAAATGCACCGACAGATTTCATGGATCTGATGAACCGAGTGTTCCAGCCCTATCTAGATCGATTTGTTGTAGTATTTATCGATGACATACTAGTGTATTCAGGGACTAAAAATGAACATGATGAACATCTCCGAGTAGTTCTGCAAATTTTGAGGGAGAAACAACTATACGCCAAGTTCAGCAATTGTGAGTTTTAGTTACGTAAGGTAACTTTTCTTGGCATGTGGTATTTTCTGAGGGGATTAGGGTTGATCCTCGAAAGATTGAGGTTGTATTGGACTGAAAGCCACCTAAGACATTATCTAAGATTCATAGTTTCCTAGAACTGGTGGCATATTATATTCGCAGTTTAACTGGACTGATGCATAGCAAGAGAGCTTTGAGAAGCTCAAGAATATACTAATAGAGGCCCCTGTCTTAATACAGCCAGAGCCTAGGAAGGAGTTTACTATGTACAGCTATGCATAACATGTCAGTTTGGGAGGTGTGTTAATGCAAGAGGGTAAGGTGGTAGCGTATGCGTCTCGACAGCTTAAGACTCATGAGACGAATTATTCGACACATGACTTGGAGTTAGCTGCGGTGGTATTCACTAAAAATTTGGAGGCATTACCTGTACAGTGAGAAGTGTATCATCTACACAGATCACAAGAGCCTTAAGTATCTCCTCACTTAAAAGGATTTAAATCTTAGGCAGCGTAGATGGATTGAGCTACTTAAAGACTACGACTGTACGGCCGATTACCATATTGAGAAGGTCAATGTAGTGGTAGACACATTGAGTCGTAGAGCCATGATTGATCTGAGGGCAATGTTTGCTCGCCTCAGTTTATTTGATGATGGCAGTTTGTTGGTAGAGCTCCAAGTGAGACCGTTGTGGATTGAACAAATTAATAATAAATATTTGGAGGATGAGTCATTGGGTCTTCGGTTCTATGAGGTCGAAAATGGTAATACTGTGGACTTTGGGCTAAATAGTGAAGGGGTACTATGTTTTCGAGGCAGAATTTGTGTACCTAAGGATACTGATTTGAGGAATTTTGTACTGCGGAGGCACATAGTAGCCCTTATGCTATGCACCCAGGTGGAAATAAGATGTACAGCGATCTTCATGAGATATATTTGGTAGCCAGGTTTTAAGTGTGAGGTTACCGGCTTTGTTAGGAAATGTCTGACTTGCCAGCAGGTTAAAGCAGAACATCAATTTCCATCTGGGTTGCTTCAGCTAGTTAAGATTCCACTATGGAAGTGGGAAAGAGTAACTATAGACTTTGTTAGTGGGATACACTTCACGCCTACTAAGAAGCATTCAGTATGGGCCATTGTAGATCGGTTGACCAAATCTACCCATTTCATGCCGGTTCGCACTGACTATTCATTACAGAAACTGGCTAAATTGTATGTATCCGAGATAGTGAGACTACATGGGGTACCAGTTTCCATAATATCTGACAGAGATCCTCGCCTCATGTCTCGGTTCTGGAAGAAGTTAGATGAAGCTTTGGGTACACGGTTGGACTTCAGTAATGCGTTCCATCCTCAGACAGATGGTCAGTCAGAGTGCGTGATTCAGATACTAGAGGACATGTTAAGGAGTTGTGTGATTGACTTTCGAGGTAGTTGGGAGGATTACTCGCCGCTAGCAAAGTTTGCTTACAACAATAGGTACCAGTCTAGCATACAGATGGAACCTTACGAAGCACTATATAGTCCTAGGTGTTGCACTCCTTCATGTTGGACTGAGTTGGGTAAGCGGCATGTTCTGGGCCCTGAGCTAGTATCTGATACCGAGGATAAGTTAGATTAATTTAAGATCGACTGAAGTCAGCATCAGACAGACAGAAGTCTTATGCGGATCTAAAACGTAAGGAAATTGAGCATTCTGTGAGAGATTTTTTCTTTCTCAAGGTCTCACCATGGAAAAAGGTACTGAGATTTGGGCGTAAGGGCAAGTTGAGCCCAAGGTTTATTGGGCCTTACTGTTTACTAAGAGGAGTAGGACCAGTTGGCTACCAGTTAAAGCTACCTCTGAAATTAGAGCAAATTCATGATGTGTTCCACGTCTATATACTGCGATGCTATCACTCTGATCCTACACATGTTGTATCGGTTGAGAAGATTGAAGTTAGACCAGATCTAACTTTTAAGGAGGAACTAGTTCAAATATTGGATCGATATGTGAAAGTATTGATAAGGAAATCTATTCCACTGGTTAAGGTTTTGTGGCGTAATCACAGCTCTGAGGAGGCCACATGGGAACCTGAGGAGGCAATGTAACAACAATACCCTTACCTATTCTAGCCAAGTAAATTTCGAGGTTGAAATTTTTTTTGAGGGTAGAATTGTAACGCCCTAAATCCACAAATCCCTGATAAAATTATTGTTGTGTGTTTTTGACGTGAAAGTATGTCTGGCTTAGTGGTTGTGTGCTCTGGAAGTGTCTGGAATGTCATGTGTTCAAGCCTTGGCTTCCACAAAAATTTTGCTTTTTTAAGGATAAAACCCCTATATTTGGCCAGTAGGGTTATAAGTTTATTTTGGTAAAAATATGACAGAATGTGAATGCTGGACTAGTGGATAGTGGTGTATGTAGTGTGCTAGTGGTTTGAGGTTCGAATCCCTACTTGTGCAATTAGAGATTATTTTTACTGATGGTCATGGGAGGAAATTGTATTTGACCAAAACATTGAGGAGTTTGAATAAGTTTTGATGGGGTTGTTGTTAGCCAAATTTGGGGAGTGAAAAAGGGGATTTTCGGTTGTTGAGGTTTGTAAGTAGGAGGGTTTTTAGGAGGAAATCGGGGAATTCAAATTTGGTGGGAGTGGTACTATCAAATTTAAACTCTGGCACTCAGAATTTCGGTAGTGTGGGAATGTCTTGGAGGAGTCTGAGGTTTAGAAGCTGACGGAATTAGAGGAGTCCCATTTGGTCAAAAAAGATTCGGTTATAACTCTCTAGCTAACTGAGTGTCGATTTTGTTTGTAGCTTTGCTGCCATTTTCTTTCTCAACTTTTCAGGTTGGTCACATTCATTTTTGTTTTGTTTATCCTATAACCAAATATACAAAATAAAAATGAGGTTCTTTCGGGTTTCTGTCATTTCCTCTAGCATATTCGAATTCTTCCTTCCTTTTCCCATTTGTGTCGACCTTCTTTGTTCTTTGCTAAGATGAATCATCTTCTTCTTCTTTGTTTGGCCAAATACCCTGAGTGTTATTTCTCTTCTTATTCTCTTTTCTCCAAACCGAATACCCTCTGACATTGTGGCCGAATCTGTTAAGACCTAATCATTTTCTTTCTATTCTTTTTTTCCTCGGCCGATTCTTACTGAGGTACTGCCGAAATCCCATTGATTTCTTGGTAAGTATTTTTACGGTTTGTTTCCAGTTTTATTTGGCTTTCTTCTCAAAGGTTCGGATGGTTGCTTTTTCTCTCTTTTTCCGCCATGGGGAAATATTCATCTAACACCTCTATTCATACGAATGTTGCTAGTGGATCGATTTCAATAATCAAGGTGTTAGGCCGACTGCTCTTCCCCTACAAGTGGTTTTTCCTTTATTGGTAAGTGCTTTAAGTGTTGATTAAGGATCTTGTCCTTGTGTTATGTTTCTTAATAGTGGTTAAGTGTTCTATTTGTAATAAGGTAACTGGGGATCTTTTGTTATCAGGTGAGGACAACTGAAAGTTTAAGGTGAATGGTGGTGTTTGGTGTTGAATATTTAAGAGAAGCATTCATGGTTTATAAGTGTTTTGATCTCAGAAGTGTTTCGGCTATGACATCACAACAGGTGTGTAACACTACCCTTAGATGTGAAATGGCAAAAGCTGAAAAGTTGAAAAGCCGAAGAAAAGTAAGTTGTCAACACCACACGGGAGTGTGGCCGCCCATGTGGCAGGCCGTGTAACAAAACATGGCCGTGTGGTCGATGAGATGGCCATGAGCATTTTCATGGACTGAAACGATATTTTGTGTGGGCCCCAGAAGGGAAAATCGCACAAAAGTGTGGTAAATATTAGGCCAGGCTGTGTAAACCGTACGACAAAGGCCATTTCTAGGCTATGTGGGGCATACGAGCGTATGGGCCCATAGGGGCCCGAAATATGGGCCTTAGGCCCATTCTAACTGATTGTTTATTAAGGTTGCACGGGTCGCCCAAGACTACGGTGGACCTACTGTTAGGCCGGTAAGTGTACCTAAACCCTTATTTTTAGAAATAAGTGATATACCCTAATGTGATGTATGACTGTTTGAGCATGCCATTTGTACTGTATATACATTTATATTATGGTGCATTGCAAGGGGTGGGATATATGATTTTGGAAGAAGTGTACTAAAAGGCTATAAGCCCATTACTGGCAACTCTGGTGCAAAAACTGTTTTACTACCGTAATTAGTGCCACTTAGAGTGTAGGGTTGGGTGGGTTGATTTTATCCCCATATAGTGTATAGGGTTGGTACAAAGATTGAGTGTAGAGGCTCGATTTGTAGGATTTTCTAATTGCTTACTGTACTAATACTGTAATGGGCTTAGACCCCACTGATACTGTTACTGAAATGGGCTAAGGCCCTAACTGAGACTAAAAGGGCTTATGCCCAAATTGTGTTTACTCTAATTGATTGCTATTATGGGATTATTCGTAAACTCACCCATCTGTTAACTGTGCAAGTAGTCCCGAGACTTAGACGGATCAATACGAATGAGGGCTCAGTGGTGGCCACTAGACTTAGTTATCTTTTAATGTTATAATTAAGGTTTTATTTTGGGCTTTTCATTATGTAATAAGGCCTCTTGGGTTTATTTTTAATTTTGGTATTTTACTCAAATTTATTTGTGATTTACAACTGCTAGCAGTGGGAAAAACACGAGTTTTCAAAAAGTCAAACTTTTTCAAAATTACCACAAATTCGTAACTCATTTTCAAAGCTTCCGCAAATAACAAACCTTTTGCAAAATTAATAACGTTTATTAAAAGCAACCTTTAAAAGTACAAGTCCCACATTATCAATGAGCAATAAGACTTTAAATCGTCTTTTCAACTATACAAAGAGGCTAGTTAATGAAGGGTTTTTAAACGACGAGTCTTAGATTTTGAAAAACACTTCAATGTAACATTTCCAGATCCGATCATGATGTCTAGGTTAGGTTTGGGGTGTTACAGTTAGTTTCCTTTGTTTCATAGATTATCGAAAGCTCGGTCGGTTGGAAGCTTGTCAGAGATCTATCACACTTTCCAACAATCACTTCTGTAGTTTTTGAGTTATTTTGGCCAAGGTTATAAATGGCATGTATAGGACCTTTTTATAATGAATATCTTTGAGTATGTTAATGAACATTTTTAAATTAGTATGTCTTTTAGGTATTCACTTTGTTTGTATGGACATATAATGTTTTAGCACAGTTTATGCCCTTGAGTTAAGTTTTAGGTATTTTGTAATATATGGTATGGTTGGTTATTTATATATTAAAGCCATATGATTATGGTCATTTTAGTATGTTTTAATGAAAGGTGAATGGTTTGACAATTGACGTCATTAGGTAGCTTATTTGACTATGTTTTATTGTTTGAGATATGGCATTATAGCCTTGTTTTGATTGAAGTTGTTTTTGTACAAATGTGGTGCTTTTGAATGGCATATTGATTAGGTGAAATAGGTTGATTGAATTGGTATGTTTGTGTGTATTTGAAAGATGTTTTGGTTTATTGAATGTATGCATAAATAGAGAGGATGATTCGATAAATATTGGTTTTAAAATGGCTTGTTTAGGGTCAAATTATGGAGCACACAGCCTAGGACACGGGCTGTCACATGGTCGTGTGACACACACAGCCTGGCAATACAGTCGTGTGCCATTTATTATTTCTAGTCAGTGAGTTACAAGGTCTAGCATACAGCCGTGTGTCACAATTTAGAGAGTTACATGGGTTGGCACACAGCCTGCGGCATGGTCGTGTGACCTAACTCAGTATGTTACACAGTTCAAGACACGAGTATGGACATGGTTGTGTGTCCCTTTGTTCGAACACCATACGGTTTGGGCTATGTCACATGGCTTGGCATGTCCGTGTGACTCTTGTTTTAAAAATTTTCATCTTTTTTACCAAAATTTTCTAATTTGTTTCGATTTAGACGTGAATTATTTTCAAACTATATTTAGGGCCTCGAAGGCTCTGTTTAACACCCAAATGTATATGATTGCTAGGTTTGTAATGAGTTTTAGGTAATTAATGTTAAATGACATTGATATCTTTTGATATTAATTGTTCAAATTTGTATGGTAATACTCCGTAACCCTAATCCAACCATAGAGACAAGTTAGGGGTGTTGCATTTCAGAAGCCACATTAATTTCATTGAAAATCTTTTTCTTGTTAAAAAAAATATGTTTAAATCATTTTTGTGAAAACTTAGAATATTGCTGAAAAACATTTAGTAAAACATGTTTATTTTGGAAAATTCACTAATTGAATCAAATTATCATTTTAAAGCATTTAAATAGGAAATTTGCAACATCAATTTTGAACATTACTTATAAAGGGTCTAGATGTAAATAACTTTTAACAGACTTAAAAAAATATTTAGATAACTTTATGTTTAAAACCATTTAAATTCTAAAATAATAATTAAAACATTTAAAAGTTCATCGATTACGCATGCATAGTAGTTATTATATCAAAAGTATAAATAACTCGAAAACAGTCCAAAATCCAATGTCCAAAAACAAACCCAAATAATATGTAATGTATTTTATGCAAAATTTTATCCAAGAGACTCCTTCATATGCTGCATCAATGTCTTACTCAAAAATTTTATGAAAACTAAGAAGTGAGCTAATAAGCTTAATGTGAGTTTTATAACAAGCTAAATTTCAATATCACATAAAACATTTCAATATTATGATCACAAACATATTAATCAAATATATAAACTTTTATGCACATGAAAATGTCAATTTAATTTTTAGTAAAAACAATTATGCATACTTTTCAAAACATCCTATCCATCTCCACTACACACTAAAAGGAGTTCCCTAGAACTCATCCATCCAAAACACACCAGCACACAAGCCACCAAATTTACAGACAAGCTACCAATTCACATAGTTGTAGACAATCCACCGAAATTCCAGACAAGTTGCCAATGCATATAGTTGTGGATAAAGCACCAAATTTATAGATTATTAAGCTGCAATATCTTCCTCCTTATAGATGCCCCAACGCCATGTAATGCATTATGGCATGCAAATCTCATTGCAAATCAATAGGCATGATAATCATGCTTTCGTGCACATATAAATTTCAATAATCATGGTAATCCATGCTTTCAAAATGAACATATAGTCATGAAATTACACAACATGAGATTAGAAAGAAAATTATCAATTCATTATTGTACATATTAGTCTCTCACATGTTATAACAAAAATTATGTTTTTATTTGTAAAGTAAACCGGTAAATCATAACCAAATCTTCACGTATTAAACTTGTATAAAATGCATACCTTTAGTGATCCGAATAGTAAATCCTATTAGAGCTCATTCACCTTCAATCCAAAAGAATAGAGACTTAATTTGCACATAACGAAATTTTATATGTGGTTGGGATCCTCTTATCTCCAATAAAAGAATTTTCCAAAAGAAAAGCATCTACTTACTCTTCAACTTATAATACTTACTCCTTAATTCCAAGACGATCAAAGAGGAATGCTTCTAATGTTGATGATCAACATTTGTGTAAGGATGTAGATTGGAGAAAAATAATGAATAAATTGAATAAGATATTCATGAAATGAAAATAAGATAGATGGAATTAAGAATAAAAATATATAAGAATAAAAGATACTTTATTTACCCAAATATTGTCAAAGATGACAAAAGTTGAAGAACACCCAAATAGGAACTTAGAATTTGACCATAGAAAGAAAATAAGCTGCCTAAGTGAGATAAAAAGAGAAAGGAATAAAAGAGAAGAAAAACTAACAAGGAAATCAATTTTTAGTGGTGGTACAAGAGTGGTGGTACGATTGTGATGTGGTGGTGCTAAGGTGGTTGAATGGTGGTGTTTCGATTTATAATAGTAAATGGAGCAAAAATAAAAGAAAAACCAATGAGGAGCAACCAATAAGGGGCGACACAAGGTGGTGGAAAGGGAGAAGCAAAGAGAGTAAAAAGAGAAAAGATGAAACAAATGAGAAATTATGGGAGAAAGGGGTAGATGGTCACAAGGTCAAACTCATCAAACAAGGAATTCAAGAGGGGGACAAAGATGTTAGAGAGAATTTACAACAATTACTTTGGGAGTTAGCTTTTCAAATTTTAAAAATGAGTTAATTAACAATTTGAAAATAAGAGTTACATAAAGTAGAATGGACGATTTTGCATGGGAAAAGATGACCAACTTTGTGGAATAATTAAATAATAATTGATAGATGGAAACTTAAACTTGGTTCACTTAGGAGTTACTTAAGATGCTTAACCACTAGACCACTTCAAATGCTTTGTTAAATACTAACGACATTTATTTTTAAATGAGGCATAACACAAACTAGGATTTTGAAGCAAAATTGCTCAAAATATAAAATGATGTGAAGGAATGGACTTGAACTCAATTCTTTAAGGACAACTCTACCGCTATTTAACAAATAGTCTAAATACTTATTATAATCTAATGCGCAAAGATAACTTTTAAATATCTAAGAGTTGGAATGGTGGAAATGTGCAAGTATACACAATTGCAACAAGCAATAAAGTGACAAGTAAATGTCGAGTTATCGTACCCAAAGGGGCTTTTTAAGAAAATTATTTATGAAATGAAATTCAAACACTTTGGTGATTAAAAATATTTTGATTTTGAGGAAGCGATTAAAAACTAAAATTTACTAAGTAAAAAATATAAAAGTTTCAATGCACGAATTCAAAAGATGGTTTTAATCATGGTGACATGATTGTGTTAGATAAATTACATTTATTAACTTAATATTACTAAAACAATGTTCATGTTGTTATGAATAAATTTAAGGCAACTTGGTAATCTGTTAACTATAACACATACAGACTTACTAAATTAACTAATCTCTTGAACATATCACTACGTCAATTCAAACAATTAATCAATTTAAATAAACAAGTAAAAGATTAAGTGAGGTAACAATATCTTTGATCGTGTGATTTTGTGTGATAAGTAAGTTTTAAATATTTATAATTAATCGTTCTTGAAACTAACTATTATCGCAATGCATGCAAGTGTACCTATCGAACAGTAGTATAGTTTTAGCAAGATCGGATTGTCGAACCCAAAAGAACTAAAAGTACTAGTAATGACTGTCTTTTTATTATCTAGCCTAAGAATAAGGGGGTTTTGTTTTAACTAACTAATTAACTAATCTAAGAATTCACAGTGAATGGAATTGGGGGATTACTTTTGGAAAACGATTGAATTAAGACAATACCTAAGGAAAAATCCACCTAGACTGTACTTGTTATTCTGGCTCCGAATCATATGATTTATTCATTTAACTTGTTCCGTAGAGATCCCTAAGTTATGTTATTATCCCTATTCAAGACTAATAACATCTAATCCCTAGGTTGAATAATTGATACTTTTCTCTAATTAACACCCTAGGGTTGCATTAACTCGATCTATGGATCCCCTTATTAGGTTTCACCCTAATCCAGCAAAATCTTGTCACCCTATGTTTAGGCACGCAAACAACTCTGCTTAATTATGACAAATGTACTCTTAGACAGGGTCTATTCCTCCCCTGAATAAGAGCTTATCTTGAATCAGTTTCTTGGGATATCAAAACAAGAATTAAGAACACATAATTAAGAAAAAGTTAAATATTTATCATACAATTCAGAAAATAATAACAAGATTCTTCTTAGGTTTCATTCCCCTTAGGTATTTAGGGGATTTAGTTCATAACTAAAAAGGAAAACATCTCAGAAGAATAACGAATACAAAACATGAAGAAAACTCAAAACTCCTGAAGGGAAATTGAGGGGAGATCTTCAATCTTAATGGTGACTCCAGCTTCTGAGATGGATGAATCGGCTTCCTTCGAGTAATTCTTTCCTTCCTCTCCATGCCCTCATTTTCCTCTTCCTTTAGGGCGTATTTATAGGCTTTAGAATGCCTAAAAACCCTCAAAATTAGCCTTTTCTGAATTGGACTCAACTTGGGCTTGGCAGGGACACGCCCGTGTGAATCGTACTTTGAATGTGCGAAATTGACACGGCCGTGTGGTCTGCCCGTGTGAGGAAGTCCAGGCCGTGTTGATTTCATACTTTGGCCAATTTTCTCCGTTTTTGGCCCATTTCTCATTCCTTTCACTCTCCTATGCTCTCCTAAGTATAAAACATGAAATTAAAGCACTAGGAGCATCGAATTCACCAATTCTAAGGGAAAATCATCCATAAAATGCGTTAAGCATGGCGTAAAAATATGTATATATTACGGTTTATCAAATACCCTCACACTTAAGCATTTTCTTTTCCTTAAGCAAAATCCTCAACTCATAATAAAAATAAATCTTTCTCAACTTATAATCTCTATCGAAAATATCTCAAAATAATCCACAAGTAATCACATATTGAGAATTCAACTAAAAGAACATAAAAGTTTCAAACATTCCAAGTTAAGTATTTAATCTTGCAAACATAGGTGTCTCCCCTCATCTAAGTAATTACCTTTAATTCAGAATATCACAGAGTTTCACATCCTCACTAAAGATTCACTCGAATCACTCGAGGTGTTTAAGGACAATAATTGAAGCTCTCAATAGTCAATAATGAAAAATTATTACCATAGGCTTGCATGAAAATCAAATCTCCACCACTATAAATTGAGATGATACATCAATCAAAAAGTCTTTAGAGGGTTGTAATGAGGCTTGGTTAGGGGGTGTGGTCACAGGCTAAAAGCGAAAGTTAGAATCGAGATTGAATTGAAAAATAACTTAACTAGAAAAAGATTTAATATCACTTGCGTACAACAGAGCTTCTTCTCAGAATATGGAATTTAAATACTTAAGCTTAAAAACAAAAGATTACTACTACTAATACGTATACATTTTTTTTAAGAACAAGTTAAATTACAAAATAGAATAAAACATAGTTAAGCAACTATTTCAATTCAAAACTCGAAAAAAATGAGGATCAAATTAATTTAGGGGATTTCAACAATAATGGGTTAAGGGTTAATATTAAGGGTAATACAAGAAATAGTTTGTTAGGCTCAAGAGGGTTTACTACGGGTTAATCATGGAGGTAGGCCTTTCATGGCATGAGTGGGTTAATCCTAAGTGCCTTAATCATTTTGACATATGAAATCAAATGGTGTGGTCTTGACATGCATAATCAAGCAAGTTCTAGAATAGCAGTTCAACACAGACGCACTCAAAGCAATAATAAAAGTGAGCATGAAAGAATTAATAGATGCTCAAAAGGCTCAAAAATCTCACAAAAATTATGGCTTTTTGATGTTTAAAACTTGTGAATTCCAACTCAAAGTAATACCTAAACTTTGGGGAAACAACCTAAACTTTTAAATTCTTAAAAATCAATTTATCATGCTTGATTCTCTAATATCTTAAAGTTTAAACAATCAATGCATAAATGCCTATGTTTCATTTCAGGACATATCAATCAAAATCATAAATCAATCAAAATTTATCCTAAAAATGATATGAGAGCTTTTCAAGAGAACAAGGCAGTCATTTAGGGATTTTTCTGATAATGAAATAAATACCCCCCACATGTAACACCCCGAACCCGGCCCAGACGTTATGGCCGAATCTGATGTGCCACATTGAAGTTAAAAACCCATGTTTCATTTTAGTGCTTTAAAAACCGACTTTTGTTAAGCTAACAAAGTGAATGGGAGCTGGGCACCAGGTAGGAATCTATAACAGAGGAGGTGAGCCATGAAGGCTGCTTAAGTACCAAGCTCTTCTAATGGATCCAATCCTAGACATGCCCACAACCATTGCCACACTTGGTTAAATCGAGTTGTAATTTATTTAAGTTGAAATCTTTGAGAAATCGGATAATCGTGGCATGGTGTTATTTTGAAAACAATTATCATTTTGAAAACACATCCTAAGTCTAGCCCATTTATTAACAAACAGATTAAAGTTATTAAAAATAAAATAATCCCAGAAAAATAATTAAAATGTCCTTATTACAACCCAAAACCAAACAATAATATTAATATGATAAAACTTATAAAGAAATAAATCGGCTACTTATTGCAATTAAAAGAAACAGAAACAGTATTGTGGCCATCTCCGAGTCCCTCGCAGCTCCAAACCATCTAAGCTTAGGGATTTCCTGCACAGTTAGAAACAGGGTGAGTTTACGAAAACTCAGTGTGTAATCCCAATAACAAACAAACAGTGAAAACACAGTATTAGTACAATCTGGGTCAAAGCCCTATTTAGTCTTGACATATACTGGGCTGAAGCCTTTCGTTTAACGATTACTGGGCCAAAGCCTTTTCATAAATCATTTCACTGGGCTGAAGCCTTTACTGTAAACGGTATGGCCCATAGGCCCATTTCAATATCACATGTAATGTCAATAGATGTATGCAAGCCCATTTCAATATCACATGAAATACCAATGAATGTATGCAAGCCCATTTGGGGAGACTACTCAACCCACCATCTGCTACTCTCCACTCGTACCAACCAACACACCATGTGGGGAATAACTCAACCCACCCAACCAACACACCATTGGCAGCATAGCTGCTTTATCATATATCTAGAGGCCTAGCCTCTTTATTAACTAGGGCAAAGCCCTTTTCGGTAAACTGGGGCATAAGCCCTTTTCAATAAACTGGGGCATAAGCCCTTTTGATGGCGGGGCATAAGCCCTTTTACGTAAGCGGGGCATAAGCCCTTTTGAAAACGGGGCATAAGCCCTTTGCACTTCCTCCATCCATATAAAAACCCAACCCAATGCAACATGTCATGTATGCGAAATGTCATGCCCATATTTGAATTAAACAATCACAGTCAAGTCATTCATATCACCAACATATATTCACAATCAAATCCACAACCACACAAATCCAAGTCACCACTTGCCCACAAGGGCACAACATCATTTTTCACATTATAAGGGTATTGTCGTAATTTTACCAAATATCAGGGTTTTCCATGTTTATTACAATTATCAATATTTCCGAGTGTTTAAACAATGATCTTTAACCCACTTTATCAAATTCGTGCTTTTGGGCCCAAAACCCCTAATGGGCCCTACGAATGCTGATTTAGCCTACTTAACCCAAATTTTACAACAATACTAACCGTGTTAACGTGCAACTTTTCCAAATTCCATTTTCTATCAATTCTACCCAAATGGGTCCGAAAGCCCATTGGGCCCAATTTTAGCCCATTGAGGCCCAACTTACCATCGTGCACAAAATTGAGTTCTTACCTATTCCATCGATCCAAACACTGATCTTATCGTATTTATCGCATCTATACCCAAACGCAACATTAAAAGTTCCCAAAATACCGGTATTTTAGCATTTTGGCTTCTCAGCAAATATTAATCTAAGCTATTACGAGGGTTAGTACACACCTGTTACGGGTTGAAGTTGAAACGTTTCCAAAATCAATAGCCTACGATAACCACCACCTGTCACTCAAACTTAACTAATCCAATATCAATATATGTAAATCCTAAGCACATCAGTCATACGGAACATAAGGGCATATTTGTCATTTTACCATACAGGGGTATTATGGTCACTTTACCCTATAGGGGCTTTACGGTCACTTTACCCTACAGGGGCTTTACGGTCTTTTTACCTAATAGGGGTATTTTAGTCATTTCATCCTACAAGGGTGTTTTGGTAAATCTACAAACCAAGGGTATTTTAGTAATTTTGTAAACCAATGGTATTTCTATAATTTTTAGAAAGTCAAGGGTATTTCTGTAACTTTGTAAATCAAGGGTATTTTGGTAATTTTACAGATTGAGGGTATTTCGGTAATTTCACAAACCAATGGTATTTTGGTAATTTTACAAACTAGGGGTATTTTGGTAATTTTACAAACCAAGGGTATTTTAGTAATTTTGTAAATCGAGGGTAAAATAGTAATTCTGTAAATCAAGGGTAAAATAGTAATTTTATAAATCGAGAGTAAAATAGTAATTCTGTAAATCGAGGGTAAAACGGTAATTTTGTAAGTCGAGGGTAAAACGATAATTATGTAAATCGGGGTTAAAACGGTAATTATGTAAATCGAGGGTAAAACAGTAATTCTATAAATCGGGGGTACTTTGGTAATTTTACAAGTCGAAGGTATTTTAGTAATTTTACAAATCGAGGGTATTTCAGTATTTTTACAAACTAAGAGTATTTCGGTAAATTTAGTAAACTAAAGTATTCTAAACAGGGATAACAATACGAATGGACCTAAAGCCTATTCTCGGCCCAAAATGGGCCCACACGCTCGTGTGGCCCTTTTAGCCTAAATCTAGCCACAGATATGAGATTCACCTAGCCTAGTCTAATATTTACTACACAATCAAACAACTTATCCAATTGGGCCCGTAGGCCTATTAGGCCCACATGGCCCCTTTCGGCCCATCGCGGCCCGAAGTAGCCATCCTACAGCTAGAGTAGTGAGAAATACACACCTGATAAGAGACTGGAGTTAATCCACGCTTCGAGCACTCTTAGCCGACGCCCAACCCAACGAGCACGCCATACAGCGAAAGGGATCAACCAAGAAAGGTACCTTTACTCTCCTCATGGTTCCCTCTATTTAAAGCCAGCTTTGTATGATGGGGAAATGTGTGATGACTAGTTGATCATGCATGCAAAAATAAGGGATTTGCATGTCAAATTTCCCCAAAGATGGTATAGTGGCCGCCATGACAAGGAATATGGGCAAGGAAAACATGTTATGACATGTTTTGTTAATGCATGATGTGATAAATGATAAAAAATTAAGCATGTAGGAAGAGAAACAAAAAATCAAAATTTGCTCATCCTTTCCCCTTTTGCCATGAGTGAAAGAGAAGCAAAGAAAAAATTTTGTTCATCCATTTTTCTCTTCTTTGGTAAAAATACTAAGGAAAAAGGAAGGATTTTTGCTTCATGCTTGGTTTAGAAGAGAACTAGAAGGAGATTCGCTATAATTGCATCAAGATTAAGGTATGTTTGAGGTTGTGTCATGAGGTTCATGCTTGTTTTGGTTGCTAACTTGATGTGCATGTTAGCCATGGTTCAAATCCTTGTTATGCCATGAAAATGGTATTTGGCCAAGGTTGATATTGTGTTAAAGCCATTGCATGCTAAATGTGAAGCTTGTTGATGGTGCATGTAATGATGGATTGACTACTCTTGAAATTTCTTTTTAGTATTCTTGAGTAGGACATTGAATTCTTTGTTTAACCATGACCAAAGTTAAAAGGGTATGGTTGTGATGTATTCGCCATGGTGCATTCATGAGCATGATTTATGCTTGTTACTTGATTGGTAAAATTTGTGTTTGGATGGGTATGAACCCCTTGAGATTGACCATGCACCTATATATATATATATGTTTGCACATGATGTGTTGGAATGACATATATACTACCTCAAAGTATGTATTTTCATGTGATTCTGCTTTTGATTATGAAGCAAATGATAGATGTGTATTGAGCTACAATATGTAAAGCATTAGCTAGTAAAATGTGTGCCATGCATGTGTGGTATTAAACATGTAATTGGCCTCAACATCAACATGCATAATCGGCCCATGAATGAGTACCTAAGAGGTTGTGTTGTTCGCCATGAGTAAGCATGTTGAAGGCTTTGTGTGTTGAGTCGATTCATGAATTCGTACTTATGTGAATTTAATGTCTAGTGAATATATGTGGGCTAAGTGCCTTGAGTTCCTCTTTTGATACTCAAATGATTGAATCAATTTATTTGCTAAATTAAGCTCAAGAGCAAAGAGGACCAAATCCGATAAAGGGAAGGAAAAAGGTAGTCGAATAGCCATCGAATCATTCGACAACATCCGAGGTAAGTTTTGAGTATCGAAACTTAGATTTTGATTCGATTGAATGAAGTAATAAGCAATCGAAATTACGCCTTGTATATGGCCATTGAGCCGAAATGATATTTTGTTAAGTGAATTGTGCATAAAAGTTTTGTTGTGAAAATGAAACAAAGATGTGTATGAATGTTCGAGTGATATCGGGCTAAGCCCAAGGCAATTGTGCGAAGCTATGATATCCGGGCTAAGCCCAAGGCAATTGTGCCAGCTATGATACCGGGCTAAGCCCAAGGCAATTGTGCGAGTTGTGATATCCGGGTTAAGTCCCAAGGCATTTGTGCGGTTACCATAACCTGCTATGTCCCAAGGTGTTTTGAACAGTAGCTATATCCGGATAAACTCAGAAGGTATGTGAATTGAAATTTATAAGCTGCTGGAAAATTTTCAGTTATTGCACATGTGAAATTCCCAACAACAAGGTATGTTTTGTGTGTGCTTTGCACACTATGAGTAAATGCGCATTTAATATTCGCTCTAATGATAAATGAGCTATCGGCATTAACTAGGCCGTTATTTGCGTATGAATATAAGAGTTGGGATTGTGAAGTAAGCATGTCTTTGATAAATTGTGCATATGAATTATTGTTTAGCTACTTGAATGCTATGCTTTGGTTGTGTGTATATTATGGCTCAAAACTTACTAAGCATAAATTGCTTACTCCGTTTCTTTGTTTCTCTGTTTATAGATTTTGCTCGTTAGCGATCGGATTTGGGATCATAGAAGTTGAAGTCAACCACACTATCAAAGCCCTTTTGGTACTCCTTTAGTTGAGTTTTGGATATGGCATGTATAGGACTACCCTCGGTTATTTTAAGTACTTGTGATGTATATGTGTACGGCCATGCGAAAATGGTTCGTAATAGTGGAGTATGGAATTTGACCATATGTGGTTTGTAATTATATTTGGTTTCATGATGTGATTATGGTTTGGAATGAGAGAGTTGGTCACATGATCAACCATTGGAATGGTTAAATATGATCATATGTGGACCTAAGTATGACTAGACTATAGTTGGTCCATGGGAACTACAATATAGGTAAAGCCTACCTTAAAAACAGAGGCTGCCAGCTGCAGTGACGTGGATGTGAAAAATCACCAAAATTTGTAGGAATGGTGTTAAATAGTGAATAAATTATGTGATCGAACCTTGACGAGTCAATTTTCATATGAAAGTAACGAAACGATCATATGATCAGTATACTGAGAGATAATAAAGTTCTCGTGAGACAGGGCCAGAACGGTTTCTGGGTCCCCTGTCGCGACTTTGAAAATTTTCCATAAATTATCCAGAATTAATTAGAAGTCATGCCTTATATGTACAGATTCCTTTTTGAGTCTAGTTTCATTAGAAATAAACGGCATCAGTATTGAAACCCTGTACAGAGAGATATTCAAGTTGTAACGCGCAAAGGCAGTGTAGTCGACCCCTGTAACATGGGTGACTTTAACTAATAAATTGTACCAATTGGCCCGACCAAAAATTCTAAAAATAAATCCATGGATGGATATATGAGTCTAAATTCAGGGAAAATTTACAGAATCAGTTTCTGAGTTGTGAAACTCGAGATACGCTTTTTAAGGAGACAGCGACGCAGTTTTCCAGCTTGCCTGGAAATGTCAAATTGGTCGGTGCCATAAGTGGTTTTGGCTTGTTAACCCCTCGTGTCCGACACCGGCAACGGTCTCGGGTTCGGGGTGTTACAATTTTATTGGTATCAGAGCTACGGTTTAGTCGATCCTAGGACTACCGTGATATGTTTGGGGTCTAGCTATACATGCCATTAAGTGATAATTGATAGTGTGGTTATTTCTGACATTTTGAAATTTGTGTTTGTTTATAGCCATGGATCTCGATCCCAACCGAGCAATAGCTGATAATGTGGAGAGTGTGGCGCTGGTCCCGCAAGGGGACAGCGCGCGGACTCTCAACCTATTGCTAGCAATCCGAATGATGAGGCTAAGCAAGCCTTTTATAGCGTGATGAATGATTGGCTCAACCAATACATTCGAACTAACACTACTGCTCCACAACCTCCATTCCCGACTAATGCAACCTCGACCTACAATACCTCCGAGAATCGACCAAATAAGGTCAAGTAAGCCCCAATCGTAATTCAAAACATGGGGCTACTGAATTTAAAGCTACGGATAGCGACGATGCCGAGCAAGCTGAATTTTGGTTGGACAACACTATCCGGTGCTCGATGAGCTATCATGTACACCGATGAATGCTTAAAGTGTACTATCTCCTTGCTACGCGATTCCGCCTACTATTGGTGGAGTACTCGACTTCTGTTATGCCTAGGGAGCACGTAACTTGGGAGTTCTTTCTAACCGAGTTCAAAGAAGTATATCGGTCGAGATTTATGGATCAAAACGGAAGGAATTTCTTGAACTTAAACAAGGTTCCATGTCGGTTCACATCGACTACGAACGAAAATTTGTGAGGCTTAGCCAGACGCTGCTGAATGCATTCCTTCGAAGTTGTGATGTGTAACGCTCAAGATGGACTGAATGATGATATAAAGCGGTATGTTGGCATTTTGGAAATCAGAGTTTGTGGCTCTTGTCGAGCGAAAGCGTGCAAAGCCGAGGAGCTCAAGATGGAGAAAAGAAAAGTGAAGTGGGAGCAAGGGAGTTTCAGTAAGAGGTCTTGGGAAGCCCTTCCCACGATCATCAAAGAAATTTAGAGATGGCTTAGGCGGTCTAGAGACACTTGGGCTTTTCTAGACGAGACCGCGATCGACCCCCTATGGGCACGCGAGTCACTTGATCGCCAGTGTTGCCAATGATTGTCGAGACAGAACGGAGTGCCAATATTGTGGCAAATGGCATTCTGGGAGTTGTAGATTCTGTGACCGCTCCTATTACAAGTGCGGATCAGTCGATCATTTCATTAAGGATTGCCCGAGTTTATCTGAACAAAACGTAAATCAAAGTGGGAACCCGGGTGCTACCACAACTCGAGGTAGGCCACCTAGAGATATGGGCAATGCTAGTGGCGGTCAGAGAGGATCTAGAGATGCTACCATCAGATCCGAGGCTCGTGCTCCTGCTAGGACTTATGCCATACGCGCACGTGAGTATGCTTCCTCGTTAGATGTTATTACCGGTACTTTTACTCTCCTTTACACTAATGTGATTGCTTTGATTGACCCTGGTCCTACTCATTCTTATATATGTGAAACCTTAGCATCCAGTAAGACTTTGCCCATTGAGTCTACTGAGTTTGTAATTCGGGTGTCAAACCCCTTGGGTCATTACGTGCTTGTCAACAAAGTGTGTAAGAAAAGTCCCCTAGTATTCCGAGGTTCTTGTTTTCCGGCGGACTTGATGCTTTTGCCGTTCGACGAATTGACGTTATTCTTGGTTTGGATTGGTTGACCATGCACGATGCGGTTGTAAATTACAAAAGCAAGACTATTGATCCGAGGTGCGCAAATAACGAGATAATTCGGGATGAGTCTACGGACTTAAAGGGGTTGCCGGTATAATATCGGCAATGTTGGCCCGAAATATGTAAGAAAAGGGTGCGGCGTACCTTGCGTATGTGCTCGATGACAAGGAGTCGAAAAGAAACCCGAATCATGCGATGGTTTGTGAATACCGGATGTTTTCCACAAGAATTGCGGGTTTACCACTGTTGGGAAATAGAATTTGGCATCGAATTGGTACCGGTACCACTCCAATTTCGATAGCTCCGTATCGTATGGCACCAACGTAATTAAAGGAGTTGAAAGCTCGGTTGCAAGAATTGGTGGATAGAGGTTTTGCTCGCCTGAGTTTCTCGCCTTGGGGCGCGCCGGTGTTGTTTGTGAAAAGAAGGATGGAACCATGAGGTTGCATCGACTATCGTCGACTTAATAAAGCGGCGATAAAGAACAAATATCCGTTATCACGTATCGATGATTTGTTCGATCAACTCAAGGAGCTTCAGGTGTTCTCGAAAATAGATTTGAGATCGGGCTATTATCAATTACTTAATTCGAGATTCTATTGTACCCAAGACGCCTTGAGCGAGATATGGTCACTGCGAGTTCCTAGTGATGCCGTTTGGGCTTACTAATGCCCTGCGGTATTTATGGATTTAATGAATCGGATCTTGAGACCATATTTGGATCGGTTTGTAGTCGTGTTCATTGATGACATCTTGGTCTATTCAAGAAATGAGACCGAACATCTTGAACACCGAGGTTAGTGCTGCAAATTTTACGGAATAAGCAATTATATGCTAAGTTCAAGCAAGTGTGAGTTACGGTTAAGAGAGGTTAGCTTCTTGGGGCATGTGATATCGCAGACGGGTATTCGAGTCGACCGAACAAAATTTCAGCCATACTTAACTGGAAGCCTCAGAAATATTACCGAGGTTCGAGCTTTTTGGGCTGGCGGTTATTACCGACGATTTGTGAAAGGTTTCTCAACGATAGCCACGCCAATGACGGCTTACTCCAAAAGGATGTTAAGTTCGAATGGACGGAGAAATGTCGAAAAGTTTCGATCAACTAAAACTTATTTGATGAAGCCCCAATTCTAGTGCAACCCGAATCGGGCAAAGAGTTTGTCATTTATAGTGACGCATCCCTACTTGGGTTGGGTTGCGTATTGATGCAAGAAGGGCGAGTTGTGGCCTATCGTCGAGACAATTAAAGCCACATGAGAAAAATTATCCGACCCATGATCTCGAATTGGTGCCATCGTATTCGCTTTAAAGATATGGCGATATTGCTTATTTGGTGAGAAGTGCCATGTGTATTCGGATCACAAAAGTCTCAAATATTTGATGACCCAAAGAGACTTAAATCTGCGACAAAGACGTTGGCTCGAGTTGTTAAAAGATTATGAGCTCATCGTTGATTATCACCCGGGAAAGGCTAATGTGGTTGCGGATGCCTTAAGTCGTAAATCATTATTCGCTTTACGAGCGATGAATGTGCACTTGTCTGTTCGATCCGAGAATGTGTTAGTAGCTGAATTGAAAGCCAAACCATTATTGATACATCAAATTCGTAAAGCTCAGAAAGTCGACGACGAGTTGGTTGCAAAACGGGCTGAGTGTGTTCCGAACAAGGACTCGGAGTTTCAAATTGATGATGACGATTGTTTGAGGTTCAAAGGTCGTCTGTGTGTTCCAAAGAATTTGGAACTTATTTCGATAATTCTGAACGAAGCCCATTGTAGCCAAATGGCAATCCACCCGGGGAGTACGAAGATGTACAACGATTTGAAACGTCGGTTTTGGTGACATGGTATGAAACGAGACATCTCCGACTTTGTTTTGAGATGTTTAATATGTCAACAAGTGAAAGCGGAACATCAAGTGCCTTCAGGATTACTTCAGCCGATCACGATACCCGAGTGGAAATGGGATCGAGTCACAATAGACTTTGTATCTGGACTGCCATTGTCAGCAAGTAAGAAGGATGCGATTTGGGTCGTTGTAGATAGATTGACTAAGTCGGCTCACTTTGTCCCCGTACGTACGGGTTTTTCAATGGACAAACTAGCCGAATTGTACGTTTCTCAGATTGTGAGATTACACGTGGTGCCTATTTCCATCGTGTCGGATAGAGATCCGAGATTTACCTCGCGATTTTGGAAGAAGTTGCAAGAAGCTTTGGGTACCAAGTTGCATTTCAGCACCGCCTTTCACCCCCAAACCGATGGTCAATCCGAGCGGATAATTCAGATACTTGAGGATATGTTAAGATGTTACACCCTCGAGTTCAGTGGTTCATGGGAACGGTATTTGCTTTGATTGAATTCGCTTACAACAATAGTTTTCAATCAAGTATTAAGATGGCACCCTACGAGGCTTTGTACGGTCGTAAATGCCGTACGCCATTGTTTTGGACTGAGCTCGGTGAAAGCAAAATTTTCGGGGTGGATTTGATTAGAGATCTGAACGAAAGTGAAAGTAATCCGTGAAAGTCGAAGATAGCCTCCGATCGTCGAAGTCGTGACGCTGGTCCGAAATGAAAAGACATCGAGTATCGTGGGAGATAACGTGTTTCTCAAGGTTTCGCTTTGGGAAAAGATACTCGATTCGGTAGTAAGGGCAAGTTGAGCCCGAGGTTCATTGGGCCATATGAGATATCCGGCGAGTCGGTCCAGTGGCATATCGTGCGATTTTGCCCCGAACTCGAAAAGATTCACGATGTCTTTCATGTTTCGATGCTTCGATGCTATAGATCGATCCATCGCACGTGATTAGTCCATCGAGGTTGAAATTCAAGCCAATATGAGTTATGAGGAAGAACCGATTCGTATCCTATCACGTGAAGTGAAAGAGTTGCGAAACAAGCGGGTTCCGCTAGTGAAAGTGTTATGGCTCAAACACGGGATAGAAGAAGCTACTTGGGAAACCGAGAACTCTATGAAAGAGCGATACCCAACCCTATTTACGGTAAGATTTTCGGGACGAAAATTTCTTAAGTGGGGAGAGTTGTGACACCAAAATTGACCCTAGTCGGGATGTGGTTTCGGGACCACAAAACCGAGGCATAAAAATAATTTAAAATTTATTTTGATGCCTATGATATGTGTTAATTTGTGTATGACATTTTGATGTTTCAATTTAGAATTATAAATGTGAATTTCACTAGAAAGGACCTAGTAGTAAACTTTGAAAGTATGATGGGGAAATGTGTGATGACTAGTTGATCATGCATGCAAAAATAAGGGATTTGCATGTCAAATTTCCCCAAAGATGGTATAGTGGCCGGCCATGACAAGGGAATATAGGCAAGGAAAACATGTTATGACATGTTTTGTTAATGCATGATGTGATAAATGATAAAAAATTAAGCATGTAGGAAGAGAAACAAAAAAATCAAAAATTTGCTCATCCTTTCCCCCCTTTTGCCGTGAGTGAAAGAGAAGCAAAGAAAAAAATTTTGTTCATCCATTTTTCTCTTCTTTGGCCGAAAATACTAAGGAAAAAGGAAGGATTTTTGCTTCATGCTTGGTTTAGAAGAGAACTAGAAGGAGATTCGGCTATAATTGCATCAAGATTAAGGTATGTTTGAGGTTGTGTCATGAGGTTCATGCTTGTTTTGGTTGCTAACTTGATGTGCATGTTAGCCATGGTTCAAATCCTTGTTATGCCATGAAAATGGTATTTGGCCAAGGTTGATATTGTGTTAAAGCCATTGCATGCTAAATGTGAAGCTTGTTGATGATGCATGTAATGATGGATTGACTACTCTTGAAATTTCTTTTAGTATTCTTGAGTAGGACATTGAATTCTTTGTTTAACCATGACCAAAGTTAAAAGGGTATGGTTGTGATGTATTCGGCCATGGTGCATTCATGAGCATGATTTATGCTTGTTACTTGATTGGTAAAAATTTGTGTTTGGATGGGTATGAACCCCTTGAGATTCGGCCATGCACCTATATATATATATGTTTGCACATGATGTGTTGGAATGACATATATACTACCTCAAAGTATGTATTTTCATGTGATTGTGTTTTGATTATGAAGCAAATGATAGATGTGTATTGAGCTACAATATGAAAAGCATTAGCTAGTAAAATGTGTGCCATGCATGTGTGGTATTAAACATGTAATTGGCCTCAACATCAACATGCATAATCGGCCCATGAATGAGTACCTAAGAGGTTGTGTTGTTCGGCCATGAGTAAGCATGTTGAAGGCTTTGTGTGTTGAGTCGATTCATGAATTCCGTACTTATGTGAATTTAATGTCTAGTGAATATATGTGGGCTAAGTGCCTTGAGTTCCTCTTTTTGATACTCAAATGATTGAATCAATTTATTTGCTAAATTAAGCTCAAGAGCAAAGAGGGACCAAATCCGATAAAGGGAAGGAAAAAGGTAGTCGAATAGCCATCGGAATCATTCGACAACATCCGAGGTAAGTTTTCAAGTATCGAAACTTAGATTTTGATTCGATTGAATGAAGTAATAAGCAATCGAAATTCGCCTTGTATATGGCCATTGAGCCGAAATGATATTTTGTTAAGTGAATTGTGCATAAAAGTTTTGTTGTGAAAATGAAACAAAGATGTGTATGAATGTTCGAGTGATATCGGGCTAAGCCCAAGGCAATTGTGCGAAGCTATGATATCCGGGCTAAGCCCAAGGCAATTGTGCGAGCTATGATACCGGGCTAAGCCCAAGGCAATTGTGCGAGTTGTGATATCCGGGTTAAGTCCCAAGGCATTTGTGCGGGTTACCATAACCAGGCTATGTCCCAAGGTGTTTTGAACAGTAGCTATATCCGGATAAACTCGAAGGTATGTGAATTGAAATTTATAAGCTGCTGGAAAATTTTCAGTTATTGCACATGTGAAATTCCCAACAACAAGGTATGTTTTGTGTGTGCTTTGCACACTATGAGTAAATGCGTACGAATATTCGCTCTAATGATAAATGAGCTATCGGCATTAACTAGGCCGTTATTTGCGTATGAATATAAGAGTTGGGATTGTGAAGTAAGCATGTCTTTGAGAAATTGTGCATATGAATTATTGTTTAGCTACTTGAATGCTATGCTTTGGTTGTGTGTATATTATGGCTCGAAACTTACTAAGCATAAATTGCTTACTCCGTTTCTTTGTTTCTTTGTTTATAGATTTTGCTCGTTAGCGATCGGATTCGGGATCATAGAAGTTGAAGTCAACCACACTATCAAAGCCCTTTTGGTACTCCTTTAGTTGAGTTTTGGATATGGCATGTATAGGACTACCTCGGTTATTTTAAGTACTTGTGATGTATATGTGTACGGCCATGCGAAAATGGTTCGTAATAGTGGAGTATGGAATTTGACCATATGTGGTTTGTAATTATATTTGGTTTCATGATGTGATTATGGTTTGGAATGATAGAGTTGGTCACATGATCAGCCATTGGAATGGTTAAATATGATCATATGTGGACCTAAGTATGACTAGACTATAGTTGGTCCATGGGAACTACAATATAGGTAAAGCCTACCTTAAAAACAGAGGCTGCCAGCTGCAGTGACGTGGATGTGAAAAATCACCAAAATTTGTTGGAATGGTGTTAAATAGTGAATAAATTATGTGATCAAACCTTGACGAGTCTATTTTCATATGAAAGTAACGAAACGATCATATGATCAGTATACCGAGAGATATTAAAGTTCTCGTGAGACAGGGCCAGAACGGTTTCTGGGTCCCCTATCGCGACTTTGAAAATTTTCCATAAATTATCCAGAATGAATTAGAAGTCATGCCTTATATGTGCAGATTCCTTTTTGAGTCTAGTTTCATTAGAAAGAAACGGTATCAGTATTGAAACCCTGTACAGAGAGATATTCAAGTTGTAACGCGCGAAGGTCAGTGTAGTCGACCCCTGTAACATGGGTGACTTTAACTAATAAACTGTACCAATTGGCCCGACCAAAAATTCTAAAAATAAATCCATGGATGGATATATGAGTCTAAATTCAGGGAAAATTTACGGAATCAGTTTCGAGTTGTGAAACTCGAGATACGCTTTTTAAGGCGACAGCGATGCAGTTTTCCAGCTTGCCTGGAAATGTCAAATTGGTCGGTGCCATAAGTGGTTTTGGCTTGTTAACCCCTCGTGTCCGACACCGGCAACGGTCTCGGGTTCGGGGTGTTACACAAAATTTTTGCTAAAGCCCAAGTTTGAACCCAAGATTTCTCCAACACTTTTCAAAGCCATTAACCACTAAAGCAAACATTTAATTGTTTCATTTCATTGCACAATTAAATACCTATATACAACCTCCTTACGGACTCCCACTCAAGGCCCAATCCTTCTAGGCCCAAATTTGGGGTGTTACACCACACTTAATATGTACATTGCCCTCAATGTACAAAGATAGATAGGAAAAAAATAAATTTGTAATCATAAGATAGGTGGAGAAGTGAAACTTCCTGTATGATGAATTCCTCGAACTAGAGTTTTGGAGAGTAATCGGTGTGAGAGTGGAGGAGGATACTCCGGCAGTGGTAGAGGCCCATTAGTCCATAAGTCCGGCGCCAAAAGAATATTATATCTAGTGGTCGCTATGGTCGTGGTCGATCAGGACATGGCAGTTGTGGAGAACCTTCCCAGGGGGAGTTTTTAGTTCCTATACGATGATGAGCTTAGGAGCTCTATATAACTGTAATAAAATAATGAACTTTTTTTAGGGGATATTTGGAAGAATAATTACTCATAAAAAAATAACCGAAATTGATGATTAAAAAAAATAAAATAAAATTCTAAAGCCTAATAAAAAAATAAACAGTAGTTTTAGTAAAAATTAAAAACATAAAATAATAAATAATTTTTTTTAAACATCTGCATCGCTGGATGGTTCGCGAGGTGGGACTGGCGATGAGATGTGGAGGTGCTGACAAATCTACTGTAGAGTAGCATCAATGTTGTCAAATCGTTGAAAACACTACTGCTCGAATCAAGTGAGGCGCTCAGAGATGTCAGCATATGAAGCCGCCGCATGAACTGGATGAGAGGGTGGTGGTGGCTAAGACGGTGGGTCCTCGTGGTGTGGAGGGACATCATCAGAAGTGTCCTCGTAGGCCTCCTCCTCGGTAGATTGGGCGAGATGATATTGAAGAGGGTAGGTTCCTCGGTGCTGTTCGATCATCCTCATGCTAAGCATGCTCGAGATACCTTGTGGAGACATCTGGCCAATGAGGGTTAAGGATGATTCTTGGGCGGTGGTGCTAAGGAGCCCAAAGTGTCGAGCCAACCGAGTAACATAAGGGCCAATGGAGATGACCCCCTTCCTATACCACTTCGTCTGGTTCTGAATCGCGAGGGCAATGAAATAAGCAAGGTCAATGACGTGCCCGTGCGACATATACCATAAAAAGTAGGCGTCGTGAGTGTTGATGACGCCGGTGCTCTCTCGCCTTCCTGTAATCGTGTAAGCCAGAATTATGTGTAGGTACATCAGAGATGGAGGGAGATCCGATGCCTTGGAGCGGCTAAGATTGTAGGTGGCCCCACCTAGTACTAATGTGTAACATACCGTACCCGAGTCCATTACCAGAATCGGACACAAGGTGCACACAGACTTAACTATTTTCACAGTCCATTTAGAAATTTCCAGACTAGCTGGTTACTGCATCACTGTCGCCTTAAAAATCATATCTTGAGTTTCGAAGCTTGAAAATTTGTTTCGTAATTTTTCCCTGAAACTAGACTCATATGTCCATCTACAGATTTGTTTCTAGAATTTTTGGTCAAGCCAATTAGTACAGTTTATTAGTTAAAGTCTCCCCTATTCCAGGGTTCGACTACACTGACCTTCCTGCATTACGACTTGGATATCTCCCTGTACAGGGCTTCAATACTGATGTCATTTGTTTCTATAGAAACTAGACTCAGAGAGGAATATATACATATATGTAATGACTCCTAATTATCTCTGGTTAATTTACAATGAATTTCCAAAGTCGGAACAGGGGATCCAGAAACCGTTCGGGCCCTGTTTCACGAGAACTTTAATATCTCTTAACATATAACTCATATGACCGTTTCGTTTCTTTCATATGAAAGTAGATTCATCAAGGTTCATTTACATAATTTATTCACTATTTAATACCATTCCTACTATTTTTAGTGATTTTTCACATCCACATCACTGCTGCTGTCAGCATCTGCCTTTAAGGTAGGCTTTACCTATTTCATGATTTCCATGATTCAATTGGCCCTTTTTGCATACATAGCACAAAGTGTGATCATGATTAACCATTCCAATAGCTAATCGTTTCAAAACAATTCCATACCTCATAATGATCAACATACAAACGATTATGGTACTATGCTAAAACGATATAAGCCATTTTCGCATGGCTATCCAAGTTTACACAAAACCGAAAGGTACATGACCTTCAACAAAAGGGTAGTCCTATACATGCCATTTCAAAGTTCAACCAAAATTGTACCAAAATGGGGGCTTTGATAGTGTGGGAGACTTCGACTTCCAAAAATCCCGAGTCCGATAGTGACGAGCCAAAATCTATAAACAAAGAAACAGAGAAAATGAATAAGCAATTTATGCTTAGTAAGTATGAGCAAGAAATTCCAGCACAACAAAAGCATAGCATTCATAAAGCTAACGGATAATTTCATATGCACAAATTCTCAATATCCTACTCATTTCACATTCCAACCCCTATGTTCATACATAAGGGATCATCTTAGCCAAATACCGGAAACTCATTACTCGACTGAGCGAATATTATTCGAAGGGAATCAACTAATTCAAGCACATACGAACATACCTCATTGCTGGAATTTTTCAAGCGTATTAACTGAAAATTTTACAGCAAGATCGCTCATTCTCGAATCACGTACCTTCGGAATTTAACCGGATATAACGACTCGCTCAAATGCCTTCGGGACGAAGCCCGGTTATAGTGACTCGCACAAATGCCTTCGGGACTTAACCCGGGTTTAGTAACTTGCACAAATGCCTTCGGGCTTAGCCCGGATTTATTAACTCGCACGAATGCCTTCGGATCCTAGTCCGGATATAGTCACTTAGCACAAAGCCTTCGGGACTTAGCCCAGACATCATTCGAATAACCGAGCACAATTATCAATAAATTATGACACATTCGTATTTCATTTTCACTAGCAAAACTCAAACACAAGGCACTTTTCACACTTGCAATTTCGGCTCAATAGCCACACACAAAGAGCATGATTTTAATTTGCTTTAAACATGATCTAATCAATTCAGAATTTAAGCTCTATTACCCAAGAACTTACCTAGGATGTCGTCGAACGATTTCAATGGCTATTCGACCAGTTTTCCTTCCCTTGTCGGGATCTAGTTCCCTTTGCTCTTGAGCTTAATTTAACAAATAAATCGATTTAATCATTTGAGCATCGAAAGAGGAATACAAGGTACTTAGCCAATATATATACTCATTAGGCATCAAAGTCGCATGTGTACGAAATCATGAATCGAACTCAACACATTAGTTAATATTCCTCTTAGCGAATTTTCTAAGCCAAGAATAGGCATCAATATGCTTGCCTCTAACCGAATGCATGCACACCAATTTCCCCTCATGTGGCGAATATGCATGTCCATGTTGAGGCCAATTATACACTTAATACCACACAAAACAGCATACATTTTACTAACTAACGCATTACATATCGTAGCTCAATACACATCTCTCATTTACTTCATAACCAAACATCATCACAAGCAAATATACACCTTGAAATAGTATATATGTCATACCAATACATCATGTACAAACATATATACATATATATATGCTAGAGCCGAATCTCAAGTTGATTGTAACTAAACATGAACATAATTTCAAAACACAAATCTTACTTTCCATGCAATGAGCATAAATCACACTTTTGGATGTACCATGGTGAATACATCACAACACCATAATTTTGGTCATGATTAAACAAAGAACTTAATGTCTTACTCAAAAATACTAAAAAAGAAAGTCCAAGAGCCATCAATCCACCATCACATATATCATTAGCAAGCTTCATATTTAACATGCAATGGCATTAACACAAAATCCACCTTGGCCAAATACCATCCCCATGATATAACAAAGGTTTGAACCATGGGCTAACAAGAGCATCAAGCTATCAACTAAAAACATGCATGAATCTCATGGCACAACCTCAAACATACCTTAATCTTGATGCAAGTATAGCCAAACCTCTTCCTAACCCTCTTCCAAACCAAGCATGAAGCAAAATTCCTTCCTTCCCCTCTAGTATTTTCGGTCAAGAGAGAATGAAAAATGGATGAACAAATTTTTTTCTTTTCTCTTCCTCAATACACGGCAATGGGGCATGCATGAGACCATTTTTTCTTTTTCCATTTCTTTATTACCCATACTCATTAATTTATTTTTTCACCCATGATTCACCAACAAAACATGTCTATGACATGTTTTGCCCATATTTCTTTGTCATGGCCGGCCATCACTTGTAAAAAGAGGGGTATTTGACATGCAAGGCCATTGTTTTGCATGCATGCTTTAATTAGTCATCACACATTCCCCCATCATACTAATTAGTCATCACACATTCCCTCATCATACTTTCAAAGTTTTCTACTAGGTCCTTTCTAGTGAAATTCACATTTATAACTCTAAATTAAAGCATCAAAAATGTCACACATGAGTTAACACATATTATAGGCATCAAAATAAATATCAAATTATTTTTATGCCTCAGTTTTTGTGGTCCCGAAACCACATTTCGACTAGGGTCGTTTTAAGGCTGTCACATAATGCGTCCCAGCACCGTGAAGGAGAATGATGGATGTGGCGGTTGAGAGCATGTAAGTCATTCTCCTCCTTGAATTCCTCTGTATATAAACCCAACGCCGTACCAAATTCTGGGGCGCTGAGCTAGCGGGCTAATCCGCCTAGGTGAAATTGGATTGTGCCAGGATCATCGTAGTTCGTCATCACAGTCTGAAGATGAAATATAGAGCATAATTCCATCGTAAGCTTGAGATACGTCGGCTCGATGATCCCAAAGAAAAGCTCCCAAGGGTCGGTGGTTAGGAGGGCCCGAATCGCTTCAGCCAACTGAACTTGTTCTACCACAGCCCAGTCGATGCAGTGGCCCGTAATTAAAGGTCGGGCCTGGAGTATTTGGAATAGTTCTTCTTGGGGCCCAATGGGGAACCTCAGGAAAGGGTGACGAACTTCCATGGTAGGACCCGAGGAAGATGACGCTCCCTTCCTTTTCTTTGAAGCAGGGACAGCGGCTTTTTTACCACGTAAAGACAACATTGTATACCTGCAAGTCGAAACATCAATTCGTCTTGATGAGTAGACAAGGAAAAAAATACGACTAAATTTGAAAAGAAAAATGCATAAATATGGTCAGCCACAACTACTAAGTTTAACTAAAATAATAAGTTCAATGACCTATTTTTGTGGCATTAGCATGATGGTATAAGTAAAAATGGCAAAGAATGGAATGAAACATATTATATGAATGAATAAAAATGTCAACACAAAAGGCATGATTATTTCAACTATCCTAACCATGAATATTCACTAATTAAATGGAGTAGAGAAATCATGTCATGAGTAAGAATTTGAACATGAAAAAGATGATAACTTGTTCTATAAATGAAATTTGTGTGATAGAAAGATAAAAATAACATGAAAAATATAGATTACTATGATAAATAGGATTATAAATTAGTGAAATAAAAGAGAAAGGAGTAAACAAACGCTAAAGGAAAGAGATTGGGCGTCGAGAATGAAGTTGGGAGCGGTGCACGGGCATGGCAGGGAGGGCGTGTGGACTTGCAGCGGCTAGGTTTAGGGTTTTTTGGGTGAAGAAGGCAATGAATAGTGCAACCTATTTATAAATTTTGGGGCACACAGCCAGGGAACACACCCGTGTTCCCTAATTTCAGCCCGTGTGATTCGCGAATTTTGAATTTAAGCGCGTCTGAAAATTTCCCCACACCCGTGTACCTTGGGAGTGTTGGTTCACATAGTCGTGTCGCACGGCTGTGTCTGGCGTTGTTCGCTTCTCCCACGCTCGTGTAGGTAGACCCACGCCCGTGTCAATCTAACAGGTTCGACCACAGGTGCTGGACATGAGCGTGTCACACGCCTGTGCTGTTTTAATAGGTTCACCCATGGTTCTTCCACACGGGCGTGTCGCACGCCTGTGTTGTTTTGGCAGGCTCGACCACGGCCATGTCGCACAACCGTAGCATTTTATCGTAGCTCGTGTTTGGGAAAATTGTTGCCCTATTTTCACACGACCCTAAACACGCCCGTGTGCTTGGCCGTGTCTCTATGGAAAACCTGTATTCAAGAGCTCCGTTAGTAAGTTAGGTGTTGAAGAATAAATTTGAAAGAAGTTAATACAGTTAGTGCTTGGGTTGCCTCCCAAGAAGCGATTATTTATACTCCTCATTCCTGCTATCATTCTCATCAAAATAAGGTTTTAGACGGGTGTTTTTTACTTTAAAAGTGCCGAACTTGGGATGACCTACCTCGACTATACCGAATGGGAAAATACCAAGTACCGTAAGAGAGATTTCTGTATTTGGTGTGGTAGTGACAATGTGAGAATCTGTGGCATATAATAAGACTTTATCTCCAAGCTTAAGTTGATGTGGGAAGGTCTTGAGCTTGTTCTAGCGTAGTTCTGGTTTATCATGCGTTCTTGGTTTATGCGTCTGCCATTCATCTAGCTCCTCAATTTGTAGCCTTTGTTCTTCATGAATAGGTCCTCTACCATTTCTTGAGAATGACTCATGTACTTCCTTCAGATTCATTTCCTGTAAAGTAGGTTGCACTATATTGTCAGTTTTAGTAGAATGGGTTAAATGATCACCTTTAATTTCTAATGTGTTGCCAGAATTGTGAGCTTGAAGGGTTATTGTTTCGTCTCCCACACGGAGTGCGAGTTCACCTGTGCCAACATCTACGATCGTTTTAGCAATTGCTAAAAATGGCCTTCCTAGAATTAAAGGAGTGTTGGTATCCTCTTCTATCTCTAGAACAATAAAGTCCACGGGAAATATAAATTTATAGATTTTAACTAGCACATCTTCAATAGTACCCCAAGGAAATCTTATAATTTTATCTGCTAATTGAATGCTCATCCTAGTCTGTTTGGGTTTCCCAAGACCTAATTGTTTGAACAATTTATAGGGCATGACATTAATACTAGCTCCTAAATCAACTAATGCATTATTAACATCTAAACTACCAATTAAGCAAGGAATTGAAAAACTCCCTGGATCTTTTAATTTTTTCGGTAGCTTATTTTGCAGAATAGTTGAGCAAACTGCGTTTAACTCCACATGCGACGCCTCATCTAATTTCCGCTTATTTGCTAGAAGCTCCTTTAAAAATTTCATTGCATTTGGCATCTGTGATAGAGCTTCAATAAACGGTAAGTTAATGTGTAATTTTTTTAAGAGTTTAAGGAATTTACCAAATTGTTCATCTAAGCAGTCTTTCCTTGTCGCATTGGGGTATGGCACACGAGGTTTATATTCTACATTCACTGATTTATTTTTATTATGACCTACATCCCCTTGACCTCTGTTTACCACATTTTCCTGCCTCGGTTCTGGCTCAGGCTCAACAAATCCTTCTTCATCTTGAACATTAATCGTGTTGAGCTATTCCCTTGGGTTGGGTTCAGAATTACTTGGAAAGCTACCTTGTGGTCGTTTGGAGATTAGTTTAGAAAGCTGGCTTATCTGAGTTTCGAGCCCTTGGATTGACGCTTGTTGATTTTTAAGTGCTATTTCGGTGTTCTAAAAATGGGTTTCTGACACCAAGATAAACTTTGTGAGCATCTCTTCAAGGTTCGGCTTCTTTTCCTATTGATAGGGTGGCTGTTGAAAACTTGGAGGATGTTGTGGTCTTTGATTTCCTTGACCATCCCACGAGAAATTTGGGTGGTTCCTCCAACCTGCATTGTAAGTGTTACTATATGGATTGTTTTGAGATCGAGGATTATTACCCATGTAATTTAACTGCTCGTTATCCATGTTGTGGCCATAACGTTGGTATTTCGAATGGCGTGTTCCACCTCCACTTTCTTCGCACTGCATTACTGGGTGAACCTGTGAAGAACTAAGAAAACCATCAATCTTTGTATTCAGAAGTTCTACCTGGTTTGACAACATAGTAACCGAATCGACGTTATAAACGCCTACTATTTTCGTTGGCTTAGTCCTCATGACTTGCCACTGATAGTTATTTAGTGACATCTCATCTATAAACTCATAAGCATCTTCAGGTGTTTTATTATTGATGGTTCCACCAACAACTACGTCAACCATTTGCCAAGTTGAAGGATTTAGGCCATCAAGGAACGTTTGAACCTGAAGCCAGAGCGGTAACCCATGGTGAGGGCACCTAATCAGTAAGTCCTTGTATCTCTCCCATGCATCGTAAAGAGTTTCTAAGTCCATCTACACAAACGAAAAGATATCATTACATAATTTGGCTGTTTTAGCCGGCGAGAAATATTTTAATAGAAAATTTTCGGTTATTTGTTCCCAAGTAGTGATTGACCCTCGTGGTAATAAGTTCAACCACTGTTTAGCTTTGTTCCTCAATGAAAATGGGAATAACTGATGACGAATTGCATCATCAGAAATACCATTAATTTTAAATGTATCGCATAGTTCCAAAAAGTTTGCTAAGTGAGCGTTGGGATCCTCATTCTGTAAACCATCAAACTGAACAAATTGTTGTATCATTTAAATAGTGTTAGGTTTTAGTTCAAAAGTATTTGCAGCTACAGCAGGTCTAACTATGCTTGATTCAGTTCCCATTATAGAAGGTTTAGCATAATCATACGTAGTGCGTGGAGCAGGATTTTGATTAACCGCAATTACAGGAGGTAGCTGATTGTCTTGGATTTTAGCCATCTCTTCAGTTGGGGGTTGAGTATCGTCCTCTTGCTTGTTCTCTATGTATCTTAAGCTTCGCCTTATTTCTCTTTGGTTTTTGCGAACTGTGCAATCGATTTCTTCGTCAAAAAGTAGTGGTCCTGACGTGTTTCTTCTAGTCATAAACTATAAAAACCTGCCAAGAGAAAGAAAAAGTAAA
Source organism: Gossypium arboreum (assembly GCF_025698485.1). NCBI lineage: Eukaryota > Viridiplantae > Streptophyta > Magnoliopsida > Malvales > Malvaceae > Gossypium > Gossypium arboreum. The sequence goes on from NC_069080.1 coordinate 63,065,064, forward strand.
TTAATATATGATAATAAAAAAATTAAATTGCAAGAAAAATAAATTGCTAAATTAATAAAAAATTGAGCATTCCTAATATCTTAATTCCCTGGCAACGACGCTAAAAACTTGATCGCGTGATTTTGTATGATAAGTAAGTTTTAAATATTTATAATTCATCGTTCTTGAAACTAACTATTATCGCGATGTAGGCAAGTGTACCTATCGAACAGTAGTATAGTTTTAGCACGACCGGGTTGTCGAACCCAAAAGAACTAAAAGTACTAGTAATGACTGCCTTTTTATTATCTAGCCTAAGAATAATGGGGTTTTGTTTTAACTAACTAGTTAACTAATCTAAGAATTCATAGAGAATGGAATTGGGGGATTACTTTTGGAAAATGATTGAATTAAGACAATACCTAAGGAAAAATCCACCTAGACTGTACTTGTTATTCTGGCTCCGAATCGGACGATTTATTCATTTAACTTGTTCCGTAGAGATCCCTAAGTTATGTTATTATCCATATTCAAGAGTAATAACGTCTAATCCCTAGATTGAATAATTGATACTTTTCTCTAATTAACACCCTAGGTTTGCATTAACTCGATCTATGGGTCCCCTTATTAGGTTTCACTCTTATCTGGCAAAATCTTGTTACCCTATGTCTAGGCGCGCAAACAACTGTACTTAATTATGACAAATGTACTCTTAGATAGGGTCTATTCCTCATCTGAATAAGAGCTTATCTTGAATCAGTATCCTGGGATATCAAAACAAGAATTAAGAACAAATAATTAAGAATAAGTTAAATATTTATCGTACAATTTAGAAAATAATAACAAGATTCGTCTTAGGTTTCATTCCCTTTAGGTATTTAGGGGATTTAGTTCATAACTAAAAAGGAAAACATCTCAGAAGAATAACAAATACAAAACATAAAGAAAACCCAAAACTCCTGAAGGGAAATTGACGGGAGATCTTCAGTCTTGATTGTGACTTCGGCTTCTGAGATGGATGAATCGGCTTCCTTCGAGTAATTCCTTCCTTCCTCTCTATGCCCTCCTTTTCCTCTTCCTTTAGGGCGTATTTATAGGCTTTAGAATGCCTAAAAACCCTCAAAATTAGCCATTTCCGAATTGAAATCAACTTGGGCTAGGCAGGGACACGCCCGTGTGAATCGTGCTTCGAATCTACCAAATTGACACAGTCGTGTGGTCTACCCTGTGAGGAAGTCCAGGCTGTGTTGATTTCATACTTTGGCCCATTTTCTCGGTTTTTGGCCCGTTTCTCGTTCCTTTCGCTCTCTTATACTCTCTTAAATATAAAACATGAAATTAAAGCATTAGGAGCATCGAATTCACCAATTCTAAGGGAAAATCATCCATAAAATGCGTTAAGCATGGGGTAAAAATATGTATATATATTACGTTTATCAATATACCTACATTGAAATTGTTTAATCACAATAATCTTGCAAGTTATGCAAGACTAATGTACCGTTTAATACCATCGGTAATTTAACCCTAAACTACTTTAAAAGATTAAACATGCATTGATTAAGTATTGTGTCAATTAATTACAATTTCAATATGATTAATAAATAATTCATTAGTTACCTTACAATTGTAATGCAAGAATAACACAATCATGATTTTACATAATCAAACAATTTGCCAAGACCTATAACAACACAAACATATTTTTAATAACTTAAGTGGATGAAATGAAATCAACCTAAAACGAATTAAATTAAAGTCATGTTAATTAAATTAAGAACAAAATAAAAAATATTCATAGACATATTCATAAAACAAAAATAAAAGTTAAAGGATAGGGAACTAGAATCAAATCTGGTGTTTCTCTGAAGCCTGACTAGTTTGCTCCACTCTTGCTTCTCCGTTAATTTTTGTTGAACTGAGGCTTCTACAAGCACTTGAATCCTGCTACCCAAGGTTGTTGAAGGTCTCTTTTCCAAGAGGGAAAACGACAAGGAAGGGTCAAGAAAGAAAATGGGAATCAAGAAGAGAAAGAGAGTGAAAGTGAGAGATATGTGAGGAATGAAAGGTGTGAGAGGTGTCTTGAAATGAGTAGAAAATGGAGGTATTTTTTGGTGGAATTGGCTGCTAAAAGTAACAAAAAAATTAGAATCCATAGACCCCCTTGGCCAGCCAGACATATAAAATGGAAAATGGAATAAAAAAAAATCAAACTTGCTAAATTTAGCTTGGGTTGCATCTTTAAAAGCATAGAAAATGGAGGGGTTTGAATGCAATTTCAAAGAAACTTCAAGGGATAATTTGCAAGCCAATAATCAGCTAATTTTAGCTGATTGGGTCAACATGTTGGATGGTTTTGGGCAACCCATTTGCTTGATTGGATCAGTCTTTTAGTTCAGCACAATTGGGCCTCATTTCATAATTTAATTAATAATAATTATTTAACCCAAAATAAATTGGAATAAAATTAAAGTTAATTATATTATGTATTAATATTCATCATTTGGACCGTCTTAGGTTGGAAAATTAACTCACCTTGCTACTTCAAAAATTGCTTCACGGTTTTGTACTTCTAGCAATGTCTGCCAAGCCAATTTTCACCATTTCTGCAAACCTGTCAAAAATAAATCAAAATTTATGAAATTTAATATAAAATTAATTAAATTTTAATATGTTAATAATTTAAGTACAATTTAATTATTTTATAATTATATTATATTTTTCGACAAGAATTACACCGAAACTGTATGAATTTGAGTTAACAAGGGCATGAAAAAGTATATATATATTTTTTCTTTCCAAGCGTGACCACTCTTGGTTTACTGACCCCAATTTCTACTAACCCTAGTTTTGGGATGTGACAATTATGGTATGAATTACCACCAAATGTATAGTACGATTTGTTTGTTTGACTATTGTGCTAGTTGGGTTGTAAAGTAACTTGGTTGGGAATCAACTAGATTGACTGGTCTAATATCTATTACACAAGATTTTCATTTGTGTTTCTCTTGGAATTTGTAGGCTATTAAAAAGGACAAATTCTGAATTAAGTGACATTTGTTAAGTTACATTAAGTGGGAATGAGTTTTATTTATGTGTGTGAAAAGGGTTCTGAGAAAGGTTCTTCTTCCTTGAATACTACTCTCTGATTCTTTTCTTTAAATCTAATTTTATCTCTTCCTCATTAAACTAGAAGCTAGGGTTCTTGGTTTAATCGATGGTCATTCCATCTTTCGATAAGTAATACAACTCTACATGTTAAGTTTTTAAAGAGTAAGTATGTAAGAGGTATATGAATAGTAAGTTGTACGTACAAGGCCTTGCATGGGGTTTGTCTACGATTGAGATATTGGTGATTTGTGTATATAAAAGTTGTAATAATAAATCTATGTGTTTTAAGCAGTTGCTGTTGCTGGTTCGTGGAAGATGTCTAAGTCTAGAGCTTTGAGCTACAATAAGTGAGTATCAGGTGAGTCCCTAGACTCAACTATTCCAAGTCATTCTAAGCTCTACTTATGGTTGATACTTCAGTAATAATGCATGAGTACTTGAATGAGTATTGGATGTATATACGAGATCTTAGTATAACATTTATAGGTGTGTAATATGCTGTGTGTATGGATGCGTATGATTCTATGAAGCAGTTGTATGTGTATGCATGATTGTGTTGATGCAAGAATAATATTTAAAGTGATACAATTTGATTAGGAAAATGAGTATAGATTTCTTGAATGTGTATATCTAATATAGGTATAAGGTGTGATGGAAAATGTTGGAGAAGTGGTGGTTTAACAGAGTGATAGGAAATTTGTGATTTGGGTTTTGACACCGCAGTGATATTCGATAAAGTTTGTCAATACAATAAACACAAATTTCAATATGATAATTCTAAAGAAAGTCCATGGCCATGTCACATTCTATTAAGGCGGATGCACTGCATTTATCTTCTGGGGTTTTCTGCATGTCCTAATGTGATGATGGGCAAACCTCACATGATGTGATTTTAGGAAAATCCATATCATAAACATGGAAATTCGTGGGGTGCCTGGGTGGCATTATGTTTAGCATTGTGTTGCATTTTGTTTGCCCTTTATGGCATGCTTCTATTTGGACGTTGTGGCATAATCTACTAAACCTATGTGTATCCTATACGTTTCCTTTCTGGATTAATTTGCTCACTTTATGTGGTGAATTATGTATAGCCCTTATGGTAAGTTCTGTATAAATTCTGAGAAGTTCTTTGATAGATAAGTCTTTAATAAGGATATGATATACCTAGAGTTATCTTGATTTGAAAATTTCTATTTCTATGATGTAGCTGAATGAATCTTGTGTGTTCAAAGAGGTAAACCACCGTAATAATCTGTTAGTTTAGAATCGAGACATATTCTCAAAGATAAGAGATATACAAGTGTTCATCATTCTGATTCATCAGTGATACGTAGGTTTGGGAAATCTGAGTTGTGGGTGTTTGCCATATCTAATTAGCATCATGTTTCTACTCTAAAATTATTTGGTATTTGTTCCATCTATCATTTTGAGCATTGTTGTACTTTATAACAAGATTTGTGTTGGGTATTGTAATAGAAAATGTTTTGACTAGTATACTGATGATATTCCACTTCGCATCAAAATACGCCAAAACTATAAGTATCCACTAGTGAATAGTGTTTGTGAACAATTATTCTGGGATAAATGATGCAAGATTTCTAAATGGAGAAGAAGAGGCTAGTATTGTCTGGAAAGATATGAAGCCAGCCAGTGAGCAAGCCAAGGATGATTCATTAAGTATGGTGAATGGAACATAGGTATATATTTATGTGTGTCTGACGATGTAAAGGTATCAACTAAAGATAGATATGGTGTAACAGCCAGTTTTCAGTGAAATCAGAATAGTAGTTTCGGAACCACAAATTCGAAGTTAAAATAATTGTTTTATTATTATTTTGAGGTCTACACCATGATAGTACGATTGTATAAAAATTTCGTTAAGAAATTTTATTGTTTACAAGCTCAGTTCGATAAAAAGGATTAAATTGCAAAAGGTACAAAATTAGAGTTCGATAGGCTAAAGGCACTAAATAGCTAAATAATTTAAATGTATGAGTACTTGAATGGTAAGTAGACCATTGTTTATTTGAATGGACAAAGATGAACATTAAATAGGTGAATTTTAAGTTAAAAACAAAGGTTCAATTTGTAATTCATTAAATAAGTTATGTAAAATTAACTAAAACAAAATGCTATCATCTTTGTCTTGTTTCTCTTCCACCGAAAATTAAGATGAAAAACACTATCATTGAAGAAGCTTAAAGGTTTAGCCAACATTCCTTGTGCATGTAAGTGAAATGTTGCTCTGTTTTTAATGATTTCTATGTTTTTGGAGTCGTTGTAGCTTACTCTAGCTAGCCCAGGGACTAATTTGCAAAATTTTAAAAGCGTTAGGGTTTCACCATTGTTGAATGTGTATGTGTTTTGAAGTTTAATGGTAGAAAATGGATGGTTGTTGTTAGATAAACAATATTTGTTAAGTAATTTTGAACGAAATTGCAAATAAAGGATTAAATCGAGAAATGTGAAAATTAGAGAAAGAAGAAGCCATTGAAGCATTTTGATGTTCAGTTAGTGCATATCTTAATAGGTCCTTGTATTTTCCTAATTATTTTACTATTTCCCATTTTGCCCTTGAATGTCAAATAAAGGTCCTTCTGATGATAGCGTACGAAATCTGAGATTGAGTATATGAAATGTATAACCTATGCAGGTACGTTTGTATCGTACTAAATTTTTGAATATGAAAAACTCTGTCTCTGTGAAATATGTATGGAAATGAAGCATGACATATATGCAAACAAAGGAGCACGGTTAAGTTTATGAATTATTCTATGAAATGGTTACGAATCTTTATACTTGAATTGTACTTATATGCTTTAGTAGTTGGACCAATTGTATTTGCCTTACTAAGCTCTTTGTAGCTTACTCTGTGTGTTTACTGTCTGTTTTACAGTTATCGTAGCTACTGAAGTGTGACAGCCCTAAAGTGACCCTAGTCGGAAAGCGGTTTCGGGACCGCTAAACCGAGTCACCAAATTATTTGGATGTGATATTTATGGACTAAAATATGTGAATATGAATGTGCGAAAATTTTAAGCTTCGATTTAGTAAATTACATGTGAATTTAGTCAAAAGGACTTGTGTGACACTTTTGAAATGTGATAGGCTAATCTACAAGGATCTAATAGTGCATGTAGTCAAAAGGAGGACTTGCATGTCAATTTTCCCCTTAATATGTAGTGGCGGCCATGAGCATGAGGATGGACAAAATGTTATGGGGTGAAACATGTTGGAAACATGTTGTGTTAGTGTGTTATGGGAGAAAGAATAAAACAAAGGGTTTGTAATAAAGAAATGGATGGGAGGGTGATGAGAACAAAGTTGTCTCATCCATGTTTCCCCATTGCCGTGACTAGAGAAAGGGAGGAGAAACAAAATTCTTTCTTGGTTGTTCAACATGGCGAATAGAAGAAACAAAGGAGGGAAGAATTTTTGGTCACTTGAGTCATTAAGAAGGTTAGTATATTATGTCAAATGGTGAAATTTTAACTTGTTTTAGGTAAATAATCATGATTCTTACTTAGCCCATGCTAAAATTTGTAATTTTGATGGATGATTGGAGCATTCGGCTAGGGTATAAAGGAAGGGATTTTGATTGTTTCATCTATGTATTGATGATGAGTGTGTTATGGAAAGAAATCGGTCTTCCTAAGAATATGATTTGTGAATGTTTATATTAGTAATAGCCGAAATTAAAGAGGTTTGATGTCTTGAACAAATGTTGATTATATGATTCGAAAATGAGATATGTTAATGATGAAGTATAATCGGCCATGGAGGTAGCTCATTTTGGAAGTGTGATTTGTCGTATATTTTTCTTTGTGGTTGATTATAAAAATTTGGCTTAAGTGAGGTAATTGGTAAAAGATGTGTTTATGATGTAATACATATGTTCTCATAAGCTAAGTTATGTATATGTGATATCTTGCATATTGGTTGTTATGGCAAGGTTTGGGATATTGACGTATGAATATGTTTTGTTTGTGGTTCGGCAACTAATGGTTAAGTTGTTAAGTTACATGCTTGAGTAGTAAATATGTTAAGAATGGTTCTCAAATGTATATGGATGCCGTGTGATTGTGTTTGATTGGGAAGTAAATTGTTTGATTTAGCTCAAGAGCCTAGAGGATCAAAGTCGGATAAGGGAAAAGAGGAAGTAAACGAATAGATGTGGATATCTAGTCGTCGACCACTTTCGAGGTAAGTTTTAAGTGATTAAACGTTGAGTAAATTCAATCATAATAGGACATAATGAGTTGATTTAATAAGATATGATGTGGCCATGATATGTCTTAAACCCAAATGGTAAGTTCATAAGTGTTTGGACTTGGAAATTTAAGAGCAAATTGTAATAATTTGCTTGGACAGTAGCAGTAATGTGATTTTAGAAAATCACTATAAATTTTTGGTGTGGAATTATAGGCTGAATAAAATATGTAATCGAAGCTTAGTTGGTCTAGTTTCTTATAAAAGAGACCGTGGAAGCAAAGAAATTTCCTATAAAGAGATATTTAAGGTTGTGCGGGACAGTGTCGGAATGACACCGAAATCCCCTGTTCTGTTTTTGGAAAATCATTATAATTTGTACAAACATGGTTATAAGATAAGATTTATATGATTAGACTCCTTAATGAGTCTAGTTTCAAATGGAATCAAATAGAACACATTATGAATTCTGTACAATGAAAAATTTGAGTCGTAGCGAAGAGTGGTCAGATTAGTCAAACAGTGAAACAGGGGAAACTTTAAGAAAAATCTGGTATTGATTGGCCAAACCAAAAATTCTGAAAATTTCATGTATGTGAGATATAAGAGTCTACATTCTGAGAAAATTAACGGCAAGTGATTTGGAGTCTTGTAGCTCCGGGTATAAATAATTTAGTGACCATTGCTCAGGAAAACAGCTCGTAGCGAATATGTGATTTTGTTGTAAACATGGATAAAAACTTGTTTTAGTTGCTCATAAGCTATTGATTGATCCCATACTTGAATTCTAAATTGTGATATTGTAAAATGATACATGAGTGTTAGATGGATCTTTGATATCAAAATTTTTGAAATTGTAAGTTTATGAGTATTCGAATATGAAATGATAGTATGGCGTGAAATTGAATTATTCGTTGGAAAATGATTGATGTAGATTCAGCCAAGACCAAGTCTGTACATAATAATATATGTGATAAGGCCTAATGGCCGATGTGATGAATGTGAAAATGTATATATATGTGATAAGGCCTAATGGCCGATGTGATGAATGTGAAACTGTATATATATGTGATAAGGCCTAATGGCCGATGTGATGAATGTGAAAATGTATATATATGTGATAAAGCCTAATGGCCGACGTGATGAATGTGAAAGTGTATATATATATATGTGGTAAAGCCGAATGGCTAATGTGAATGTTGTAACATGTGATTAAGTGTACATGAAACTTAGAAATATGTTTCGGGTGAGACCCGATGACTACGTGTGGAGATTATGTCCGGGTACGACCCGATGACTACGTGTGTAGATTATGTCCGGGTAAGACTTCGTAATAAGAATTGCTTATAAATATACGCAATGCGAAAGGTTAAACAGGTATGTACTCCAAGTTTATATATGATGCATGCGCGAGCAATCTATGGGACTATTCCTACGAATATGTGACATCGGATTAGTGTGAGAGTTTATCGCCTATTGTATATGATGAGATGTGCATATTCGGTAAAGGGATGGTATGCCCAAGGAAGAGTGAAATAAAATACGAACAACTATGTTATAATTTGATTGTTATCTGTTGACACCGCTTAAAACTTACCAAGCATTGTAATGCTTACTCCGCTTACTCTGTTTCCTCCGCCTTATAGGTCTCATTCTGAAGCCACGTGCTCGGGGATCGTCGTGACTAGTCACACTATCACTATCCACCGCTTGGTACTGCTATGTTTTGGAATATCTTATGGCATGTATAGAATAGACTAGTAATGAGAGGATATTTTGGTTAACGTATAGGGCTACTCTTTCGTTTGTTGGTCATAGACCCTTTGATTTTGTATAAATTTGGATAGCCATGTGACAACCCGAATTAGGGCCTAATCGGAATAGTGGTTTCGTGACCACAAATCCGAGATAGAAATAATTATTTTATAATTATTTTGGGGTTTATGATATGATTGCATGATTGTGTGAAAATTTCGTGATGAAATTCTATACCTAAAGTGCTTAAATTGAAAGTAGGGACTAAATCGAATAAGTTGCAAAATTTGCATCCCGGAAGTTTTAGTATGAAATTGTTTTGGAATATTAATTAGGAGGTCTTAAATAGCAATTTGACCAATTTTAAGTTCATGGACAAAATTTGGACATGGAAGGAATTTTGAAAGTTTAGTAAGGAGGGCATTTTGGTCATTTGGATATTAAATGAAATAAAATGGGAAAAATAACACAAAATTGATCATCATCCTCCTTAGTTGCTGCCGAATTCTCCTCTCTCCATATCTAGGGTTTCTTCAATTTTCAAGCTCCATAGTAAGTGATTCCAAGCCCGCTTTTAATGTTCTTTACGTTTTTGGAATCCGGAAGCTCGATTAAGCTTATGCTAGTAATAATTTAACCTAGGGTCCATATTTGGAAAAATACCCATAGGTGAAATTTGTGTATTTTGATGTTTTATGATAGAATATGAGGTTTTAAATTATGTTAAATAACTTGTGCTACTCGGTTTTAAGTGAAAACGAGTAAAAGCAGATAATCGGTAAAAATACCTATTGTTCATAACTATATGATAGAGTGAGAATTTGATGTTGTTGTAGAAGAGAAAATGTTCAGCATATCATAAAACATAAGAATAAGGGCTGAAATTAAATTTCCGAGCCTAGGGGCAAAATTGTAATTTTGTAAAGTTAGGGGCAAAATGTAATTTTTCCATGATGTAATTTTTGGATTGAAATAAATAGTATGAGTATTAAATGAGCTAAATGTGTTATTATAGATCAAGAAAGACGCGAATTGATCTTGAACGGGGAAGGAAAAGTTTTGGACTAAATTGCAAAATTTCCACATTTTGCACCAAGGTAAGTTTATATGTAAATATTACAATAATTTCATGTACATTCTTATATTTCAGCCTATTATATAAATACACTAGCTGATGTTAAAATATAAATCGACTATTGGAAGAATGGAAATAAATATAGAGAGAGATCCTGTTGAACATTCTGAGAGATCGAATGAAATAGAGGAGCGTAGCTAGGTCACATGTATGATGCTGAGTGCACATCATGTGTACAAGAAAGCTACGAGACACCATGTAGTAGCTAGGTCACATGTGTGATACGGATGTATCCCATGTAGACAAGAGAGCTACGTGAAAGATAAATGTAGCTGGGTCGCATGCGTGATTCCAAGTGACGGACACCATGTAGACAAGAGAGCTACGAGACAAATCGGCTAGGTCGCATGAGTGGTACTAAGTGTTCACCATGTGTACAAGAGAGCCGAACTAAACGAAGCATGATGGTGGGGCTGTGTCTTTGAAACCATTAAATATCGAGGATTGATCCGAATTGTTCAACGGGATGGTTTTGTGGTGATATTGTGGTTTGGACCTACACTTATGGTGAATGAAATGTGGTGAAAATGATTTGTGGTATATACATATATAAGATAAAATGAGGTTAGCATAAAGAATTTGTGAAAGAGTGAAATTAGCATTAAAACTGTTTTTAGATGGTAGCAGTGGCGTGATTTTGAAAAATCACCAAAAATAGGAGGAATATAATTAGAGGTTGAATGAGATGTGAAATTAAAGTTTAATGAGTCTGCTTTCATATAAAAGAAACAGAGCAAGCAAAGGAATTCTATATTTTGAGATATTTACAATTGTATGTGACTCGCTCAGGACAAATACGTGATCCCCTGTTCCAACTTTGAAAAATCATTAAAAATTGTACAAAGAAAATTAAGAAATATAGTTTACATGCCTAAATTCCTTATTGAGACTAGTTTTAAATGAAACAGACATCAGGGTTGTTTGAATTGTGTACTGAGAGAAATTCAATTTGTAGTGAACAGAGGTCAGATCAGTCAAGCTGTGTAACAGGGGAAACTTTAACTAATAAACTGTACTAATCGGCTGAACCAAAAATTATAGAAAAAAAATTAGCAAAAAGCTATATGAGTCTAGATTCAGGGAAATTTTACAGATTTGAATTTCGAGTTTTGTAACTCGAGTTATGATTTATTTAGTGAATATGACGCAGCAGAGACAGATTAATCAAAGTGGAATGAATAGTGAAGTTAAAGTAGATATACTTGAATTATTGTGTAAACATGTTAGATTTTTTTTAATTAGTATTTACATACTTACTTACTAAGCTATAAGCTTACTTTGTTTCTCTCTTTTGTCTTATAGTGTTCTTCGCTTGCTCAGAGTTAAGGATCGTGAAGATCTACCCGCACTATCATACTTTAGGGTATTTGAACTAAACGTTTTGAATTATGGCATGTATAGTAGGCTTAATTATTTTGTTACGTGTCATATTTGTCTAGGTTTAAAATATTAGTTACAGTACTCGACCAGCTACTTTGTACAAGCCATTAAAGTTGGCTAATATTGTTCAAGACATATGTTATACGATGCACTATCAAATTGGATGACATATTTATATCTCGGTTATGTTTAATGGTATGTGTTATGTTCTTGTAATACCTTGTATCCTGTTCCGGCGACGGTAACGGGTAAGGGGTGTTACAAGCCATGCGAAAATGGCTTGTATACACTTTGGCATGGTATCATAATCATTTTGTATGTTGTTCATTAAGAGATGTGGAAATGTTTGGAATCGATTAGCCCTTGGAATGGTTAATCGTGATCATCTTTTGTGCCATGTATGCTAAAAGGGCTAGTTGAATCAAGGAAATTATGAAGTAGGTAAAATCTACCTTAAGGACAGAGGTTGACAGCTGCAGTGATGTGGATGTGAAAAATCACTAAAAATAGTAGGAATGGAATTAAATAGTGAATAAATTATGTAAATGAACCTTGATGAATCTACTTTCATATGGAAGAAATGAAACGGTCATATGAGTTGTATGTTAAGAGATATTAACTGTTTCTGGATTCCCTGTTCTGACTTTGGAAATTCATTGTAAATTAACCAGAGATAATTATGAGTCATGCCATATATGTATAGATTCCTCTTTGAGTCTAGTTTCTATAGAAACAAACGGCATCAGTATTGAAGCCCTGCAGGGAGATATCCAGGTCGTAATGCATGAAGGTTAGTGTAGTCGCACCTGTAACAAAGGAGACTTTAACTAATAAACTGTACTAATTGGCCCGACCAAAATTCTAGAAAAAATCTGTAGATGCATATATGAGTCTAGTTTCAGGAAAAATTATGAAACTGGTTTTCGAGTTTTGGAACTCAAGATATGATTTTTAAAGTGATGTGACGCAGTTAGCCAACCGCCTAGAAAATTTTTAAAATGGATTGCGAAAGTGAATGGTTTAAGCCGTTAACCCCTCGTGTCCGACTCCGCAGCGGACTCGGAGCACGGGTGTTACAATTTTATTGGTATCGAGCTACGGTTTAGTCGATTCTAGGACTAACGTAGCACGCGTGAGTCTATTTATACATGCCATAAAGTGATAAAATGATAGTGTGATGATTTTTGACTTTTAAAATGTGGTTGTCAGATTGTAATGAATCTCCGATCGAAATGTAGCAAGCTTCGACTATGAGAATTTGCGATATAACTTCACTTAGATATGCCTAAATTATTAAGTTGATCAGTGCACGTATCATATACTCGTATTTGAATTTCGATTTGGATTGAATTAAGGGTATAAGTGATGCAATTTTGAAAGAGTGTTATGACTATAAATGTGATTCTTTGTATGTGGCTATGGAACTGGAAGTTGAATGGTCGATAAGCATGTTGTGTTTGTATTCAAGTAATGTAAATGATATACTAATGTGTATTGCTATATGTGTATATGACCATGAGAATTGAGAGTGATATATCCGGACTAAGTTCCGAAGAGCATTCGTGCTAGTGATGTATCCGGACTAAGTTCCGAAGAGCATTCGTGCTAGTGACGTATCCGGACTAAGTTCCAAAGAGCATTCGTGCTAGTGATGTATCCGGACTAAGTTCCGAAGAGCATTCCTGCTAGTGATGTATCCGGACTAAGTTTCGAAGAGCATTCGTGCTAGCGATGTATCCGGGCTAGGTCCCGAAGAGCAATCATACTGATGACGTGTATTCGGGCCTTTGTGCCTAGTAGGCTTCGTGCCGGTAATTTGAGCAAAGTTTAAGTGTTCATTACTATACGAATTCAAATTTAAATGAGATGATATGTTTAAAAGTGTACATACATGATGTTTATCGACTTGGTTAAGTCATTTCAATGTGTAATAATGAATGAATAAGAGCACTATGTGTGTGAATGATTGGAGGCACTGTGTGTGTGTAAATCCCTTTAACCGAGCACTATGAGTGCGAGATCGGTCAGTGGGCACTAAGTGTGTGAAATGGAATTCAAGTAAGACCTCGTCTGGGACGAAGGCATTGATTTGAGATAGTGTGTAAGACCATGTCTGGGACATGGCATCGGCTCGATATGTGAGAATATGTAAGACCATATCTAGGATATGGCATTGTAAGAGCTATATGTGCTTGAATTAGTTGAGCCCTTACAAGCAAGTATTCGCTCAGTTGATAAACGAGCTACCGGCCTTTGGCTAAGTTGATCTTTTGTGTATGAACATAAGGGTTGGTAATGTGAAGTAAGTTCTTGAGTAATAGAGCTTAAATTATGATTTGATTAGATCATGCCTCAAGTAAATCGAAATCATGCTCTTTGTGTGTGGATATTGAACCGAAATGTGCAAGAGTGATAAGTGTATTGTATTTGAGTTTTGCTAATGGAAATGAAATACGAATGTGTCATGATTTAGTGTTAAATGTGCATGGTTATTTGAATGGTGTTCGGGCTAAGTCCTGAAGGCTTTTGTGCTAAGTGACTAAATCCGGGTCAACTCCCGAAGGCATTTGTGCGAGTTACCAGAACCGGGTTAAGTCCCGAAGGCATTCGTGCTAGTTATTAAATCCGGGCTAATTCCCAAAGGCAATTGTGCGAATCACTATAACCGGGCTATGTCTCGAAGACAATCGAGTGAGTCGCTATATCCGGTTAAATCCCGAAGGTACGTGATTCGGAGATGAGCAATCTTGCTGTAAAAATTTCAGTTAATACGCTTGCAAAAATTCCAGCAATGAGGTATATTCGTATGTGCTGAATGAATTAAATGTTCAGGTGTGTGGAAGTTGAATATTGAGATACGATGGAGTTATAAAGGATATTTATTGGGATGTTTGAGTATATGTGTATTTTCGCCAAAGTTACGACTTATACATGGATGAAAATGTGGGTTACAAATATGTGGGTTGATGATGTGAATTATACATGTTAGTATGTGCTTGATATGTGTTTGAAATGCAATTGTGAATTAAATTAAGTGATTATTGCTTATGAAATCAAGGAAATGAGGTATATGTGCATACTTGTAGAAATGTTTATGTATTTGTTTTGAGATAAGAAAATGATTTTATAGATCGATGTGAAATCAATAATGAATTACAATTGCTATCGATGAGCTAATGTTTATATGAATATAATTCAATAAGAGGACGTTATTCTAAACTATGCATCGGTAGAAATTTTCGGGACGAAAATTTCTTAAGTGGGGAGAGTTGTGACAGCCTAAAGTGACCCTAGTCGGAAGCGGTTTCGGGACCGCTAAACCGAAGTCACCAAATTATTTGGATGTGATATTTATGGTCTAAAATATGTGAATATGAATGTGCGAAAATTTTAAGCTTCGATTTAGTAAATTGCATGTGAATTTAGTCAAAAGGACTTGTGTGACACTTTTGAAATGTGATAGGCTAATCTACAAGGATCTAATAGTGCATGTAGTCAAAAGGGAGGACTTGCATGTCAATTTTCCCCCCCTAATATGTAGTGGCCGGCCATGAGCATGAGGATGGACAAAATGTTATGGGGTGAAACATGTTGGAAACATGTTGTGTTAGTGTGTTATGGGAGAAAGAATAAAACAAAGGGTTTGTAATAAAGAAATGGATGGGAGGGGTGATGAGAACAAAGTTGTCTCATCCATGTTTTCCCCCCCATTGCCGTGACTAGAGAAAGGGGAGGAGAAACAAAATTCTTTCTTGGTTGTTCAACATGGCCGAATAGAAGAAACAAAGGAGGGGAAGAATTTTTGGTCACTTGAGTCATTAAGAAGGTTAGTATATTAAGTCAAATGGTGAAATTTTTAACTTGTTTTAGGTAAATAATCATGATTCTTACTTAGCCCATGCTAAAATTTGTAATTTTGATGGATGATTGGAGCA
Source organism: Gossypium arboreum (assembly GCF_025698485.1). Lineage (NCBI taxonomy): Eukaryota > Viridiplantae > Streptophyta > Magnoliopsida > Malvales > Malvaceae > Gossypium > Gossypium arboreum. Next base: position 63,080,568 of record NC_069080.1, read on the forward strand.
TTCGGCTAGGGTATAAAGGAAGGGATTTTGATTGTTTCATCTATGTATTGATAATCAGTGTGTTATGGAAAGAAATCGGTCTTCCTAAGAATATGATTTGTGAATGTTTATATTAGTAATAGCCGAAATTAAAGAGGTTTGATGTCTTGAACAAATGTTGATTATATGATTCGAAAATGAGATATGTTAATGATGAAGTATAATCGGCCATGGAGGTAGCTCATTTTGGAAGTGTGATTTGTCGTATATTTTTCTTTGTGGTTGATTATAAAAATTTAGCTTAAGTGAGGTAATTGGTAAAAGATGTGTTTATGATGTAATACATATGTTCTCACAAGCTAAGTTACGTATATGTGATATCTTGCATATTGGTTGTTATGGCAAGGTTTGGGATATTGATGTATGAATATGTTTTGTTTGTGGTTCGGCAACTAATGGTTAAGTTGTTAAGTTACATGCTTGAGTAGTAAATATGTTAAGAATGGTTCTCAAATGTATATGGATGCCGTGTGATTGTGTTTGACTGGGAAGTAAATTGTTTGATTTAGCTCAAGAGCCTAGAGGATCAAAGTCAGATAAGGGAAAAGAGGAAGTAAACGAATAGCCGTGGATATCTAGTCGTCGACCACTTTCGAGGTAAGTTTTAAGTGATTAAACGTTGAGTAAATTCAATCATAATAGGACATAATGAGTTGATTTAATAAGATATGATGTGGCCATGATATGTCTTAAACCCAAATGGTAAGTTCATAAGTGTTTGGACTTGGAAATTTAAGAGCAAATTGTAATAATTTGCTTGGACAAGAGCAGTAATGTGATTTTAGAAAATCACTATAAATTGTTGGTGTGGAATTATAGGCTGAATAAAATATGTAATCAAAGCTTAGTTGGTCTAGTTTCTTATAAAAGAGACCGTGGAAGCAAAGAAATTTCCTATAAAGAGATATTTAAAGTTGTGCGGGACAGTGTCGGAATGACTCAAATCCCTGTTCTGTTTTTGGAAAATCATTATAATTTGTACAAACATGGTTATAAGATAAGATTTATATGCTTAGACTCCTTAATGAGTCTAGTTTCAAATGGAATCAAATAGAAGACATTATGAATTCTGTACAATGAAAAATTTGATTCGTAGCGAAGAGTGGTCAGATTAGTCAAACAGTGAAATAGGGGAAACTTTAAGAAAAATATGGTATTGATTGGCCAAACCAAAAATTCTGAAAATTTCATGTATGGAAGATATATGAGTCTACATTCTGAGAAAATTAACGGCAAGTGATTTGGAGTCTTGTAGCTCCGGGTATAAATAATTTAGTGACCATTGCTCAGGAAAATAGCTCGTAGCGAATATGTGATTTTGTTGTAAACATGGATAAAAACTTGTTTTAGTTGCTCATAAGCTATTGATTGATCCCATACTTGAATTCTAAATTTTGATATTGTAAAATGATACATGAGTGTTAGATGGATCTTTGATATCAAAATTTGTGAAATTGTAAGTTTATGAGTATTCGAATATGAAATGATAGTATGGCGTGAAATTGAATTATTCGTTGGAAAATGATTGATGTAGATTCGGCCAAGACCAAGTCTGTACATAATAATATATGTGATAAGGCCTAATGGCCGATGTGATGAATGTGAAAATGTATATATATGTGATAAGGCCTAATGGCCGATGTGATGAATGTGAAACTGTATATATATGTGATAAGGCCTAATGGCCGATGTGATGAATGTGAAAATGTATATATATGTGATAAAGCCTAATGGCCGACGTGATGAATGTGAAAGTGTATATATATATGTGGTAAAGCCGAATGGCTAATGTGAATGTTGTAACATGTGATTAAGGGTACATGAAACTTAGAAATATGTTCCGGGTGAGACCCGATGACTACGTGTGGAGATTATGTCCGGGTACGACCCGATGACTACGTGTGGAGATTATGTCCGGGTAAGACTTCGTAATAAGAATTGCTTATAAATATACGCAATGCGAAAGGTTAAACAGGTATGTACTCCAAGTTTATATATATGATGCATACGAGAGCAATCTATGGGACTATTCCTATGATTATGTGACATCGGATTAGTGTGAGAGTTTATCTGCCTATTGTATATGATGAGATGTGCATATTCGGTAAAGGGATGGTATGCCCGAAGGAAGAGTGAAATAAAAATACGAACAACTATGTTATAATTTGATTGTTATCTGTTGACACTGCTTAAAACTTACCAAGCATTGTAATGCTTACTCCGTTTACTCTGTTTCCTCTGCCTTATAGGTCTCATTGCGAAGCTACAGGCTCGGGGATCGTCAGCAACTAGTCACACTATCACTATCCACTGTTTGGTACTGCTATGCTTTGGAATATCTTATGGCATGTATAGAATAGACTAGTAATGAGAGGATATTTTGGTTAACGTATAGGGCTACTTTTCGTTTGTTGGTCATAGACCCTTTGATTTTGTATAAATTTGGATATGTGACATCCCTAAATTGACCCTAGTCGGAAAGTGGTTTCGGGACCACTAAACCGAGTCATAATAATAATTAACCATCATAATTGATGCTCATTATATGTATATATGCATGTGTGAAAATTTCTTGTTTGGATTTTGTTAATTGTAAGTGAATTTTTATCAAATAGGACTTATGTGAGAAAATTTAGAAATGTGCTAGGCAAATGTAAGGTGGCCTATTAATACATGTGGGAAAGTGTTGTCCTTGCATGTCAAATTAGCCAAAATGAAGCATGATGGCCGGCCATACTATGGGTGGAAACATGTCTCCAACATGTTAGACTAGTGATGCATGTAGGAAACAATAAATTAAGAAAGTTAGCATTAAAGAAATGGAAAAAAGATAATGATGATAACAAAAAAAAAGTGTGGATGCTTTCCCCCCCCCTTGCCGTACATGGGAGAAACAAAAACAAAGAAAGAAAGAAAAAAAAAAAGTGTTCATTCTCTCATTTTCTCCTTGCTTGGCCGAATGTACTAAGAAGAAAGGGGGGGAAGCTTGAGAAAATCAGCCATGGGAGTTTGCTAGACTAAGGTATGTTGATGTTATCCATGAGATTTATGCATGTTTTTAGTTGATAGTTTGAGTTCCACCTAACCCATGGTCTAAACCTTTACCATGAAATGGGGATGATATTCGGCCATGGGTGTTGTCTTCTTGGTATCATTGATGTTTGATGTTTGATGTTGTGGTGGTGAGGCATGAAGATGAGTTAAGGTTCAACTAAGGTGGATTTGTGGATGTTATTTGCATGCTAAAGGTAAAGCTTGTAATGATGCATGGTATGGTGTTGTATGGCATTTGGCCATGGTAGGAAATAAAAGGAAACTATGTTCGTTGTTCATGTCATTTGAATGAGAAGTGCTAGTAAGGTGAAGTACAAATGTTAGTGTTTGATTTACTAGTGTATATATGCATACTAGCCTAGTTGTGAACTTGAATCAAATTGGTGTTAAGTCGATACAAGCGACCTTACTTGTTGAATGTATCAAGTGTGGAAATCGGCCTTAACATGAATGTGTATGTTCGGCCACATGAACGAATACATATGTTGATGTGTATATTCGGCCTTAGGTAGCCTATTGAGGGCCTTAGCTTTTCCTTGATGCTTGAATGAATTGTATTGAATTGCTTGATGTAATATAAAATGTGCATGACCAATGTGTATCCAAGCAAAAGGGTGGCCATATGACCATTTAAACTCCTTGTCATATTCGCCATAAGCTAGCATAATGAGGTTTTAATAAGTTAAATTTGTGTGAACTAGCTCAAGAACTCAAAGGATCAAAGTTGGACAAGGGAAAGACAAAGTAATTGAATAGCCATTGAAAACGATGCGACAACATCCGAGGTAAGTCATTAAGCATATATTTGGTATTGATTTAAATGATCATAATATATATGCAATTGTGTTTAATGAATTGATGTGTAAATGAAAATGTATGTGTATGGAATGATGCCATTGTTGAATGTATAAAGGCAGCAAAATGCATAAGGTATTGGTCACGGCACTAAGTGTGCGGGTATAAATGGAGACGGTGACAAGATTGGCACTAAGTGTGCGGGTATAAAATTGTACAGCACTAAGTGTGAGAGTTTGATTCTATAGCACTAAGTGTGCGAGCTGAAAATATATAGCACTAAGTGTGCGGATTCACTATATGCTCTTGTATTACAATTGGCACTGAGTGTGCGACATTATCGAGTTAATCCGGACAGCGAATCGGGTAAGTACCTTGAGCTCATGACGAATAGACAATATGTTCATGCTCGGGGTTGAGCTTGGTAAGCTTTAAATCTATGTGATGATTGCAATTGTGTGATTGTGGTGAAAATGAGTTAGTGTGTGAAAATGCCTCAAATATCTTATCGTATAAATATGAAATGTCGATGTATGGCTTGGTATGAGATTGAACCGAAAGGTCCGAGGAATTATGGTATAGTTCCGATATGGATGAAGTACCTAGCCTTGTTTCATTGTTTCACTTTGTGATGAATTTAGCTAATGGATAATTGTAAAGTGCTTATGACTTACTAAGTTATAAACTCACTCGGTGTTTTCTTGTCACCCATTTTAGGTCTCGGACTCGTATTGTTTGCGTGATCGGGACCGTCGTTGAAGTCATCACACCGGCTGAAATCTTGTGGTATTGTTTTTGTTGTTGAAGAACATTTGGCATGTATAGGCTATTATATTTTGTCGAATTGTGGGTTGTAAACTTTAAGCCATGCGAAAATGGCCTATGTGGTCGTCGAGTGGGATGCTAGAACCTATAGCCACGAGTCTTAGAAACTCAAATTTTGATAAGGTGGCCATAATTTGTGTCATGTATGATGGATGATTAAGGCCAAGGAAAAATTCATGAAATTGGCATAGTCATCTGCAGTAACTGTTGCGGACAGCAGCAGTGAGGTGAGATTGAAAAATCACTAAAAATAGTAGAAGTAGAATTAAATAGTGAGTAAATTATGGAACTGAACCTTGATGAATCTATTTTTATATGGACGAAACGAAACGACCATATGAGCAGTATACTGAGAAATATTAAAGTTCTCGTGAGACAGGGCCAGAACGGTTTCTGGGTCCCCTGTCGAGACTTTGAAAATTTACCATAAATTATCCAGAAAGAATTAGGAGTCATGCCTTATATGTACAGATTCCATTTTGAGTCTAATTTCATTAGAAACAAACGGCACCAGTATTAAATCCCTGTACAGAGAGATATTCAAGTTTTAACGCGTGAAGGTCAGATCAGTCGATCCCTGTAACATGGGTGACTTTAACTAATAAACTGTACCAATTGGCCTAACCAAAAATTCTAAAAATAAATCCATGGATGGGTATATGAGTCTAAATTCAGGAAAATTTACGAAACCGGTTTCTGAGTTTTGAAACTCGAGATATGATTTTAAGGCGACGGTGACGCAGTTTTCAGCCTGACTAGTAATGTCAAATTGGTTGGTATCTTGAGAGGATTTGGCGTTAACCCCTCGTGTCCGACACGGCGCCGGCCACGAGTTAGGGTGTTACAATTTTATTGGTATCGAGCTATGGTTTAGTCGGTTCTAGGACTACCATAGAGCGTGTGAGTCTAACTATACATGCCAAATTGTTAGTGCTTAATAATGTGATGACTTCGACGGTTGAAATTTTTGTTTTGATTAGCGATGGAACCCGGATAGGAGACCCTTGGCGGATGACGTTGAAAGTGTAGCGGCTGCTCTGCGCAAGGGACACCGCTGTTGAGCCTCGGTCATCCGCGAATAATCAAAATGAAGGGGCGAAACAAGCCTTCTTCACCATGATGAATGAGTGGGTCGCGCAATATGCGAACCAATCCGGTGTCCAACCATCCCGAATTTAAATAATCCACCCCAAGAGCCCGTGATGCCATCGATTCTCGATCCTGTGAGGCTGAGTAAACCACCGTGGACTTGATTAGGAAGCGTGGGGCGAGGAGTTTAAGGCCATAGTTACCGATTTATGCCGAAAGGGCCGAGTTCTGGCTTGATAACACCATTAGAGTGTTTGATGAACTGTCATGCACACCCGATGAATGTCTTAAGTGTGCGATATCTTTGTTGCAAGACTCAGCCTACTATTGGTGGAGGACCTTGATTTCCATAGTCCCAAAGGAACAAGTTACTTGGGATTTCTTTCAAACGAATTTCGGAAGAAATATATTAGTCAACGGTTCATCGATCAGAAGCGTAAGGAGTTCTGGAACTCAAGCAAGGCCGTATGACCGTATCTGAATACGAACATGAGTTCGTAAGACTTAGTCGGTATGCTCGGGAGTGTGTGGCTGATGAGGTTGCTATGTGCAAAAGATTTGAAGAAGGATTGAATGAAGAGTTAAAGTTACTAGTGGGAATTTTGGAGATAAAGGAGTTCGTGACACTAGTCGAACGAGCCTGCAAGGCGGAAGAACTTGGGAAGGAGAAGAAGAAGGCTGAATTTGAAGCAAGAGATTACCGTAAAAGATCAACGAGTAAAGCTCCGTTCTCGACTGTAAAGAGGTTCAGGGAGGACGCTAGTAAGTCGAGGGCGATTGCGGGAATTTCCATTAGAGCCCGACCATTGACGGACTCCCGAGCTACATCGATAGCTAGTGTGGGCAATAATCGTCAAGAGAGACCTGAATGTCCCCAATGTGGAAGACGACACCTAGGTGAATGTTGGGGTAAGTCTGTTAACCGGGCCTGTTACGGATGTGGTTCGAAGGACCACTTCATTAGGGATTGCACGGAGCTAGATGAGAAGAATAAGATGCAAGGTGCGATCTAGTGGGGCGACAGCTAGAGGTAGACCCCGAGGGTTTCAGGAGGTACGGTGGTAATCGAGGGGAGCCACCGATACGGCTGTTCGATCCGAGACCCGAGCTCTGCTAGAGCATATGCCATCCGCGCGAGAGGAGGCATCCTCCCCGACGTTATCACCGGTACTTTTACTCTCTTTGATACTAGTGTGATTGCATTGATTGACCCCGCTCTACTCATTCATATGTATGTGAAACTTTAGCATCCAAGAAGACTCTACTGTTGAGTCTCATGAGTTCGTAATTCAGTGTCAAACCCTTTGGGTCAATACGTACTCGTTGATAAAGTGTGCAAGAGATGCCCCTAATAATTCGAGAATCCTATTTTCCTACCGATCCGATGCTTCTACCATTTGATGAATTCGATGTTATTCTTGGTATGGATTGGTGACCGTACATGATGCAATGGTGGATCGCAAAGGAAAACCATTGATTTGAGGAGTGCAAATAATGAGGTAGTCCGAGTCGAGTCTCATCGATTTAAAAGGAGCGCCAATGATAATATCTTCTATGACCGCCGGAGGTATGTGAAAAGGGTGTGAAACATACCTTGCGTATGTGTTTGGAAGTAAAGAGACGGAAAGGAAACTCGAATCGGTACGTGGTTTGTGAGTATTCAGATGTTTTTCCGAGGAGTTACCGGATTGCCACCGGTTCGAGAAGTGGAATTCGCATCGGTTGTACCGGTACTACGCCGATTTCAATAGCCCGTGTCGTATGGCATTAACGGAATTAAAGGAATTGAAGGTTCAATTGCAAGAATTGACGGATAGAGGTTTTGCTCGATGAGTTTTTCTCCATGGGCGCTTTGTATTGTTTGTGAAGAAGAAGGACGGAACCATGAGGTTGTGCATCGACTATCGTCAACTCAATAAAGTGACGATAAAGAATAAATATCCATTGCCACAAATTGACGATTTGTTTGATCAATTAAAGGAGCCTCGGTGTTTTCAAAGATAGATTTGAGGTCGGGTACTATCGGTTGAGGGTCCGAGAATCGGACATACCTAAAACTTTTTAGAATGAGGTACGGTCACTCACGAATTCTTGGTGATGCCGTTTGGGCTCACTAATGCCCTCGGTGTTTATGGATTTAATGAATAGAATTTTCAGGCCATACTTGGATCGGTTCGTAGTTGTATTTATTGATGACATTTTGGTCTATTCGAGAGATGAAACCGAACATCTTGAACACCGAGACTAGTGTTGCAAATCTTACGAGATAAGCGAGTTATATGCAAAGTTCAAGAAATGTGAATTTTGGTTGAAAGAGGTTAGCTTTTTGGGGCACGTGGTGTCCGCGATCGGTGTCGTGGTGGACCCGAACAAAATTCAGCCATAGTCGATTGGAAACCACCAAGGAATGTTACTTGAAGTTAGGAGCTTTTTGGGGCTTGCGGTTATTACCGACGATTTGTAAAGGTTTCTCGACGATAGCCACGCCAATGACGGCTTACTCCAAAAGGATGTTAAGTTCGAATGGACGGAGAAATGTCGAAAATTTTCGATCAACTGAAAGCTTATTTGATGAAGCCCCAATTCTAGTGCAACCCGAATCGGGCAAAGAGTTTGTCATTTATAGTGACGCATCCCTACTTGGGTTGGGTTGCGTATTAATGCAAGAAGGGCGAGTTGTGGCCTATCGTCGAGACAATTAAAGCCACATGAGAAAAATTATCCGACCCATGATCTCAAATTGGTCGCCATCGTATTCGCCTTAAAGATATGGCGACATTACTTATTTGGTGAGAAGTGCCATGTGTATTCGGATCACAAAAGTCTCAAATATTTGATGACTCAAAGAGACTTAAATCTGCGACAAAGACGTTGGCTCGAGTTGTTAAAAGATTATGAGCTTGTCATTGATTATCACCCGGAAGGGCTAATGTGGTTCTGCGGATGCCTTAAGCCGAAATCACTATTTGCTTTATGACGATGAATGTACACTTGTCTATCCTACCCGACAATGTGTTAGTAGCTGAATTGAAAGCCAAACCATTATTGATACGTCAAATTCGTGAAGCTCGAAAAGTCGACGATGAGTTGGTTGCAAAACGGGATGAGTGTGTTCGAACAAGGACTCGGAATTTCAAATCGATGATGACGATTGTTTGAGGTTCGAAGTCGTCTGTGTGTTCCAAAGAATTGAACTTATTCCAATAATTTTGAACGAAGCCCATTGTAGCGAATAGCAATCCACCCGGGAGTACAAAGATGTACAACGATTTGAAACGTCGGTTTGGTGGCATGGTATGAAACGAGACATCTCGATTTTGTTTGAGATGTTTAATATGTCAACAAGTGAAAGCGGAACATCAAGTGCCTTCAAGATTACTTCAGCCGATCACGATACCCGAGTGGAAATGGGATCGAGTCACAATGGACTTTGTATCCGGACTGCCATTGTCAGTGAGTAAGAAGGATGCGATTTGGGTCGTTGTCGATAGACTGACTAAGTCGGCTCACTTTATCCCCGTACGTACGGATTTTTCAATGGACAAACTAGCCGAATTATACGTTTCTCAGATTGTGAGATTACACGGGGTGCCTATTTCCATCGTGTCGGATAGAGATCCGAGATTTACCTCGCGATTTTGGAAGAAGTTGCAAGAAGCTTTGGGTACCAAGTTGCATTTCAGCACCGCCTTTCACCCCCAAACCGATGGTCAATCCGAACGGATTATTCAAATACTCGAGGATATGTTGAGATGTTGTATCCTTGAGTTTAGTGGTTCATGGGAACGGTATCTGCCTTTGATTGAATTCGCTTACAACAATAGCTTTCAATCAAGTATTAAGATGGCGCCTTACGAGGCTTTATACGGTCGTAAATGCCGTACCCCATTATTCTGGACTGAACTTAGTGAAGGTAAATTCTTCGGGGTGGATTTGGTTAAGGATGCCGAGCAAAAAGTTCGAGTAATTCGTGAAAGTTTGAAAGCTGCTTCGGATCGCCAAAAGTCGTATGCGGATTTGAAAAGAAAAGATGTTGAATATCAGGTTGGAGACAAGGTCTTTCTCAAAGTTTCACCTTGGAAGAAGGTGCTTAGATTTGGTCGTAAGGGCAAATTGAGTCCGAGGTTCATCGGGCCATATGAAGTATCCGAACGAGTTGGGCCAGACGCATATCGATTAATTTTGCCCCGAGCTCGAAAGGATTCACAACGTTTTCATGGCTCGATGCTTGACGATATAGGTCTGATCCATCGCACGTAATTGCTCCATCGAGATTGAGATTCAGCCTAATTTGAGCTATGAAGAGGAACCGTTCGCATTATGAGGCGTGAAGTAAAAGAGTTGCGCAATAGGAAAATCCGTTAGTGAAGGTGTTGTGGCATAAACACGGAATGGAAGAAGCCACTTGGGAACTTGAGGACTCTATGAAAGAGCGATACCGAGCCTATTTACGGTAAGATTTTCGGGGACGAAAATTTCTTAAGTGGGGGAGAGTTGTGACATCCCTAAATTGACCCTAGTCGGAAAGTGGTTTCGGGACCACTAAACCGAGTCATAATAATAATTAACCATCATAATTGATGCTCATTATATGTATATATGCATGTGTGAAAATTTCATGTTTGGATTTTGTTAATTGTAAGTGAATTTTTATCAAATAGGACTTATGTGAGAAAATTTAGAAATGTGCTAGGCAAATGTAAGGTGGCCTATTAATACATGTGGGAAAGTGTTGTCCTTGCATGTCAAATTAGCCAAAATGAAGCATGATGGCCGGCCATACTATGGGTGGAAACATGTCTCCAACATGTTAGACTAGTGATGCATGTAGGAAACAATAAATTAAGAAAGTTAGCATTAAAGAAATGGAAAAAAGATAATGATGATAACAAAAAAAAGAGTGTGGATGCTTTCCCCCTTGCCGTACATGGGAGAAACAAAAACAAAGAAAGAAAGAAAAAAAAAAGTGTTCATTCTCTCATTTTCTCCTTGCTTGGCGAATGTACTAAGAAGAAAGGGGAAGCTTGAGAAAATCAGCCATGGGAGTTTGCTAGACTAAGGTATGTTGATGTTATCCATGAGATTTATGCATGTTTTAGTTGATAGTTTGAGTTCCACCTAACCCATGGTCTAAACCTTTACCATGAAATGGGGATGATATTCGCCATGGGTGTTGTCTTCTTGGTATCATTGATGTTTGATGTTTGATGTTGTGGTGGTGAGGCATGAAGATGAGTTAAGGTTCAACTAAGGTGGATTTGTGGATGTTATTTGCATGCTAAAGGTAAAGCTTGTAATGATGCATGGTATGGTGTTGTATGGCATTTGGCCATGGTAGGAAATAAAAGGAAACTATGTTCGTTGTTCATGTCATTTGAATGAGAAGTGCTAGTAAGGTGAAGTACAAATGTTAGTGTTTGATTTACTAGTGTATATATGCATACTAGCCTAGTTGTGAACTTGAATCAAATTGGTGTTAAGTCGATACAAGCGACCTTACTTGTTGAATGTATCAAGTGTGGAAATCGGCCTTAACATGAATGTGTATGTTCGGCCACATGAACGAATACATATGTTGATGTGTATATTCGGCCTTAGGTAGCCTATTGAGGGCCTTAGCTTTTCCTTGATGCTTGAATGAATTGTATTGAATTGCTTGATGTAATATAAAATGTGCATGACCAATGTGTATCCAAGCAAAAGGGTGGCCATATGACCATTTAAACTCCTTGTCATATTCGGCCATAAGCTAGCATAATGAGGTTTTAATAAGTTAAATTTGTGTGAACTAGCTCAAGAACTCAAAGGATCAAAGTTGGACAAGGGAAAGACAAAGTAATTGAATAGCCATTGAAAACGATGCGACAACATCCGAGGTAAGTCATTAAGCATATATTTGGTATTGATTTAAATGATCATAATATATATGCAATTGTGTTTAATGAATTGATGTGTAAATGAAAATGTATGTGTATGGAATGATGCCATTGTTGAATGTATAAAGGCAGCAAAATGCATAAGGTATTGGTCACGGCACTAAGTGTGCGGGTATAAATGGAGACGGTGACAAGATTGGCACTAAGTGTGCGGGTATAAAATTGTACAGCACTAAGTGTGCGAGTTTGATTCTATAGCACTAAGTGTGCGAGCTGAAAATATATAGCACTAAGTGTGCGGATTCACTATATGCTCTTGTATTACAATTGGCACTGAGTGTGCGACATTATCGAGTTAATCCCGGACAGCGAATCGGGTAAGTACCTTGAGCTCATGACGAATAGACAATATGTTCATGCTCGGGGTTGAGCTTGGTAAGCTTTAAATCTATGTGATGATTGCAATTGTGTGATTGTGGTGAAAATGAGTTAGTGTGTGAAAATGCCTCAAATATCTTATCGTATAAATATGAAATGTGGATGTATGGCTTGGTATGAGATTGAACCGAAAGGTCCGAGGAATTATGGTATAGTTCGATATGGATGAAGTACCTAGCCTTGTTTCATTGTTTCACTTTGTGATGAATTTAGCTAATGGATAATTGTAAAGTGCTTATGACTTACTGAGTTATAAACTCACTCGGTGTTTTCTTGTCACCCATTTTAGGTCTCGGACTCGTATTGTTTGCGTGATCGGGACCGTCGTTGAAGTCATCACACCGCTGAAATCTTGTGGTATTGTTTTTGTTGTTGAAGAACATTTGGCATGTATAGGCTATTATATTTTGTCGAATTGTGGGTTGTAAACTTTAAGCCATGCGAAAATGGCCTATGTGGTCGTCGAGTGGGATGCTAGAACCTATAGCCACGAGTCTTAGAAACTCAAATTTTGATAAGGTGGCCATAATTTGTGTCATGTATGATGGATGATTAAGGCCAAGGAAAAATTCATGAAATTGGCATAGTCTACTGCAGTAACTGTTGCGGACAGCAGCAGTGAGGTGAGATTGAAAAATCACTAAAAATAGTAGAAGTAGAATTAAATAGTGAGTAAATTATGGAACTGAACCTTGATGAATCTATTTTTATATGGACGAAACGAAACGACCATATGAGCAGTATACTGAGAAATATTAAAGTTCTCGTGAGACAGGGCCAGAACAGTTTCTGGGTCCCCTGTCGCGACTTTGAAAATTTACCATAAATTATCCAGAAATAATTAGGAGTCATGCCTTATATGTACAGATTCCATTTTGAGTCTAGTTTCATTAGAAACAAACGGCACCAGTATTAAATCCCTGTACAGAGAGATATTCAAGTTGTAATGCGCGAAGGTCAGAGCAGTCAATCCCTGTAACATGGGTGACTTTAACTAATAAACTGTACCAATTGGCCCAACCAAAAATTCTAAAAATAAATCCATGGATGGGTATATGAGTCTAAATTCAGGGAAAATTTACGAAACCAGTTTCCGAGTTTTGAAACTTGAGATATGATTTTTAAGGCGACGGTGACGCAGTTTTCCAGCCTGACTAGTAATGTCAAATTGGTTGGTATCTTGAGAGGATTTGGCCGTTAACCCCTCGTGTCCGACACCGGCGTCGGCCACGAGTTAGGGGTGTTACAGGATAGCCATGCGAAAATGGCTTGTATACACTTTGGCATGGTATCATAATCATTTTGTATGTTGTTCATTAAGAGATGTGGAAATGTTTGGAATCGATTAGCCCTTGGAATGGTTAATCGTGATCATCTTTTGTGCCATGTATGCTAAAAGGGCTAGTTGAATCAAGGAAATTATGAAGTAGGTAAAATCTACCTTAAGGACAGAGGTTGACAGCTGCAGTGATGTGGATGTGAAAAATCACTAAAAATAGTAGGAATGGAATTAAATAGTGAATAAATTATGTAAATGAACCTTGATGAATCTACTTTCATATGGAAGAAACGAAACGGTCATATGAGTTGTATGTTAAGAGATATTAACGGTTTCTGGATTCCCTATTCTGACTTTGGAAATTCATTGTAAATTAACCAGAGATAATTATGAGTCATGCCATATATGTATAGATTCCTCTTTGAGTCTAGTTTCTATAGAAACAAACGGCATCAGTATTGAAGCCCTGTACAGGGAGATATCCAGGTCGTAATGCATAAAGGTCAGTGTAGTCGCACCCTGTAACGGTGGAGACTTTAACTAATAAACTGTACTAATTGGCCGGACCAAAAATTCTAGAAAAAAATCTGTAGATGCATATATGAGTCTAGTTTCAGGGAAAAATTACGAAACTGGTTTTCGAGTTTTGGAACTCAAGATATGATTTTAAAGTGACAAGTGATGCAGTTAGCCAACCGCCTAGAAAATTTTAAAATGGATCATGAAGTGAATGGTTTAAGCCGTTAACCCCTCGTGTCCGACTCTGGCAGCGGACTCGGGTACGGGGTGTTACATGAAGGCTCGAGGATAGTTGAGGATCGTCATCACACTATCGATCTCATGTTGGTACTTTTGAAAGTGTACATATTTTAAAGTATGGCATGTATAGGCTAGAAGGTCTATGTATATAAGTTTTGATGTGTATATATTATGCCATGGGAGTTGGCTAGCAAATGAAATGTTGTATATAGTTAAATAAATTGAGGTACTAACAACCAATCTGTGAATGTGTGGCCACCACTGAGTCCCTCACGGCTCCAAATCGTCTAAGGCTGGGGATTACCTGCATAGTTAAAAGAAGGGTGAGTTCACGAAAACTCAGTGTGTAATCCCCTCTCGGTCAATAGTAACACTGCATACAGTAACGGTCTGGGCCTGAGCCTGAGCCCTATTCAATAACAGTACAGTCTAGGCCTAAGTCCTATGCAGTAACAATACCGTCTGGGCCTAAGCCCTATGCAATAACAGTATTGTCTGGGCCTAAACCCTATGCAGTAACAGTGTGGGCCTATGCCTAAAATAGTATAATCACAATACCGGTATGCAACCCAACCCAATTCATCCTGCTCACCACCCGTACCAACCAACTCATCATGTGGGGAATAAATTGACCCACCCAGCCAACACACCAATATCGCAGCGTACCTGCTAATAGTAACGCAGCAAAGCTGCTAATAGTAATGCAGCAAAGCCGCTAATAGTGGTAAACATGGCGTAGCCACTAATATCAGAATACTTGGCAAAGCCACCAAAATAGTACTTCCTCCAAATAAGAATCCTAACCCCAATGCAGTATGTCATGTCATAATATTTCATGTATGTAAGGTTTCATACTTAGGTACGGTCATGCATATATCATACACTCATGAATTAACCCACCTCTATGGTATAACAGTCATTTCCACCCATTAGGGGTAGAATAGTAATTTTTACCCCTCAGGGGTATTTTGGTCATTTTACCCTTTGGGGTTTCAGTACAGATAAAATGTAACACCCTTAACCCATAACCGACATCAAATTATGGTTATGAGGCATTACCAAATAGACAGAACATTTCGGACCAATTCAGAATCACAGATATTATTTAACATCATTTCATAAGCAACCATCTCTAAATATAGTCTATGAGACCTAAAACATACATTTAAGGAAAGGTCAGAACTAAACCAAACCTATTCAAAATTTTCAAAACTTAACCAATTCTTTCAAACTGTTAAGGTCACACGCCCGTGCGACTAGGCCGTGTGTCACACACGGGCACTAGACACACCCATGTGAACTAGCCGTGCCAAAAGATAGGTTCTATACTGACTTTTTCACACAGCCAATAGGCACGCTTTTGTACTATGGTCGTGTGATACTTAGCTAGCTACTGACTTTAGCCCACGGCCATATGACACGCTCGTGTGTCAAGACCGTATAGTTCTTAGGAGAATACTACTTTTCTTACACGGCCACAAGGCACGCCCGTGTCCCTTGACCGTGTGGCACCAAGCAGGCTTGGTTTAAGCCAAATTTGCCACCCCTTTTTGGGTCCAATCCTACGAGCAATAATATACAACATTCACACCAAAATTTCCAACCAATTCCATGCTCAAAACATGCGTCATTATAACAAAAACATATTGGCTCATAAAACACTACAACCATACATCATTTGGCACGAGCAATTAAATACTAAAACTATATACAACATTTCATTTTCTAGCCAACTCCCATGGCATAATATATACACATAAAAACTTATATACATAGACCTTCTAGTCTATGCATGCCATACTTTAAAATATGTACAGTTTCAAAAGTACCAACATGAGATCGATAGTGTGGTGACGATCCTCAACTATCTCCGAGCCTTCAGCAGCTACGATAACTATAAAACAGATAGTAAACACACAGAGTAAGCTACAAAGAGCTTAGTAAGCCAAATACAATTGGTCCAACTACTAAAGCATATAAGTACAATTCAAGTATAAAGATTCATAACCATTTCATAGAATAATTCATAAACTTAACCATGCTCCTTTGTTTGCATATATGTCATGATTCATTTCAATACATATTTCACAGAGACAGAGTTTTTCATATTCAAAAATTTATTACGATACAAACGTACCTGCATAGGTTATACATTTCATATACTCAATCTCAGATTCCGTATGCTATCATCAGAAGGACCTTTATTTGACATTCAAGGGCAAAATGGGAAATAGTAAATTTACCAACTATATGTCCATGTTTGTCCACCACTAAGATAAATGGTCAAATTGACATACAGGGACCTTTATTTTAAAAGCCAAGCCAATTAGGTGCTTTAACATTTAGCACTCAACTTTTATACTTATATGATTTAATCATTTTTTATAATTAAGCACAGAAACAGACAAATTAAATCACAGAAATTTCACATAAATAAATTCACATATCACAGACACAGAAAATAATATTAAAATATTTTTCTGACTAGAATTTGTGGTCCCGAAACCACTATTCTATCTAGGTTCAAAACTAGAACGTTACATAATTGACCTCTAAGAAGGTCCACAGTCGCCTCGAGCTACTTAAGTAACCTAAACAGACCTAATGGTGTAAATGGCCTAAGACCCATTATTCGGCCCAAGTGGGCCCACACGCTTGTGTGGCCCACTTAGCCTAAATTTAGCTACGACTATGTGACCTACATAGCCCAGTCCAAAATTTATCACTTACCGTAGATTTAACCTGTGTGGGGCCCACGGGCCCATTGGGTCCTCCCGGCCCATTTTGGCTCAACGACGCCCTTAACGGCCTATGCCATGCTCATGACATGGCAAGCTCAACTACTTCCCACCTATCAGTTAGATTTACACAAGCGAACCTATGGGGCCTATTGGGCCCATTTGGCCCATTCGATGCCCATCGAGGCCCAGTACACGAGAACGCTCGTGTCAGCCTCTACAGTCTATCGCCCATGGTTTATGGGCTCGGTTTACCCCGCGACCGGTTGTACACTCGTGAGGCCTCAAATGTCGAAGTTTTGGGTTTTCGGCTTTTGCCGATTTCCAACAAAGAAGGGCATGAATACGCACCTGTTTATGAGAACGCGCCGAAGTCCAAGATCACCAACTTTGGCACATCCTGCATTAAGCCTTAATCACTTTCCCTCTCACCAACTCATTTGGTTCGCTCTACTTAAAGCCAACTTCTCACCAATGCTCATGTTAGCTTCCTGATGTGGGATTACTTTCAACCATTCGGAAAATTCCTTATTTTTTTATGACCACTTCAACCACAGAGTTCCAGTCCAACTCCACCTCCTACACAGCTCAAATAGCAAAATAAATACTCTATTGCACATCCCAGGACTTGAACCTTAGACTTCATAGTTACACAACACGCCACCTTATGGCTACACCACAGGCTCTTTCTGTGTCACAAAATATACTCAATTAATTATAATGTCTATAGGCCAAAGTTCTGGTTCGTTTAAAAGAAAAACCAAAATAAATTGCTAGAACCAAGACTTGAACCCAGGCTCCCTTGCAACCTTAACGATGCCACAACCACTAAGACCACATGCTTCCTTATGTCATTTACTTAACATAATAATTGAAAAGGCCATCATCCACGCATCCAGGGTTTTATTCACTTAAAACCAAAATTTTTCCTAAAGCCCAAGTTTGAACCCAATATTTCTCAGACACTTCATAGAGCACTTAACCACTGAAACAAACTCACAATTGTGTCATTTCCTAGCACAATTAAATACTTATATTCAACCTCCTTACGGACCCATACTCAAGGCCCAGTACTTCTAGGCCCAAATTCGGGGCGTTACAACTCTACCCCTTTTAAGAAATTTCGGCCTCGAAATTTACCTGTTCAAAATAAGTGAGGGTATTGCTGCTGCATCGCCTCCTCAGTCTCCCACGTGGCTTCTTCTGAACTATGATTACGTCAAAGCATTTTGACTAATGGAACAAATTTCTTTTTTAATACCTTAACATCACAATCCAATATCTGCACCGATTCCTCCTTGATAGTCAAATCAGGTCCAACCTCGATTTCCTCAACTGATACAATGTGCAAGCAATCAGAACAGTACCGCCTCAGCATTGAAACATGAAACACGTCATGAATTGTAACACCCCGTACCCGAGACCGTTGCCGGAGTCGAACACGAGGTGTTAACGGACTTAATTCATTAATTAAACAGCTCATACAATTCATTTTAAAATTTCCAGACAAGCTGGCTAACTGCATCACAGTCGCTTTAAAAATCATATCTCGAGTTACAAAACTCGAAATCCAATTCCGTAAATTTTTCCTGAAACGAGACTCATATATATATCTAATAATTTTTTTCTAGAATTTTTGGTTGGGCCAATTAGTACAGTTTATTAGTTAAAGTCTCCCCTGTTTCAGGGTTCAACTACTCTGACCTCTGTGTATTACGAATCAGATATCTCCCTGTACAGAGCTTCAATGACTATGAAGTTTGTCTCTAATAAAACTAGACTCAATAAGGAATCTGTACATATAAAGCGTGATTTCTAATTATCTCTGTAAAATTTATGGTGAATTTCCAAAGTCAGAACAGGGGATCCAGAAATCGCTCTGGCCCTGTTTCACAAAAATTTAAGCATCTCATAAAATATAGCTCATATACCTGTTTCGCTTATTCCATATGAAAATAGACTCATCAAGCTTCGATTCCATAACTTATTCATTATTTAATTCCATTTCTACTATTTTAGTGATTTTTCAAACTCACGTCACTGCTGTTGTCTGAATCTATTTTATGGTAAATTTTACCTATTTCATGGTTTCCATGGATTAGCTAGCAATTTGACATACATAATACCAAATATGATCATGATTAGCCATTCCAATGGCTAATCATTACCAAGCATTTCTATTTCCATACCACTCAATAACCATATCATAAGACCATATATACAAAATGATTATAATGCTATACATGCCATACTCAAAATATACAAGCCATTATGCCAAGATGGTATACGGATAGTGTGAGCGTGCCTCCGACCGCTTCCGATTTCCGAGCTGGCTTGTCAACACTACAAGGAATGAAAAGGAGGAGTAAGCATAAATGCTTAGTAAGCTCACATGCAAATAGCAAGTAACATAACCATATAAGCAAACATAAAACATCATTTGCATAATCATCACCAAGACATTCATATCACCTTTTCATTTATCATCATACCATATTGTTGTTATATCGAGTTTTCAACCCGAGGGTTAAGTACATACCTGTTCAAATTATCCATTTCACAACAGCTACCAATCGTCCCTTTCATCTTGAGTATTCCTCCATTTGAGTAGAACTTTACCGTTGAACACATCGAATATAATTGAATACATGGAAAGTTTGCACATAAGTGCCACATATGTAGCCAAGCTACCATGTAACCCGCCCATAAGTGAACTCGGACTCAACTCAACGAGCTCGGGCGTTCGTATCCATAAGTGAACTCGGACTCAACTCAACGAGTTCGGATGCCTAGTTACATCTCACGAACTCGGACTCAACTCAACGAGTTCGGACGCTCGCATCCATAAGTGAACTCGGACTCAACTCAACGAGTTCGGATGCCCAAATATCCCAGTGACATGTCACTTGTATCCTAATCCATTCCCGAGGTTCAACGGACCTTTTCCCAATCATGTGTCTCAACCATCTTCTACGGAATGCCGATACTGATACTCGGTAGTATTTCACATTTTCCAAGTATATCACATAATTTGACATATTATCAAACAATTATCACAAGTATAATATTTCATAATAATTATCATATCATTAAAAAACATTAAAACATTTAAAATAATAACTATGTTACCAACATTTACATATGAACTTACCTCGTATGCGAAAATAGCTATTTTTACCATTTCGTCCACAACTTGGTATTTTCCCCATTTTAGCCCAATTTCAGTTTTCCTTGCTCTATCATTTAAAATATAGTCTAATTAGGACTCACATTATTCAAATTGACCCAAAATCATATTTTGGAAAAATTACAATTTTGCCCCTAAACTTTTGCATATTTACACTTTTGCCCCAAAGCTCGTAAATTAAAATTCAGCCTATTTTCTTATGTTTTATGACTTGCTGATCATTTTTCCCTTCTATGGCAACATCAAATTCTCACTCTAACATGTACTTATGACTATTAGGTATTTTTACCGATTAAGCCCTTTTGCTCGTTTTCACTTAAAACCGAGTAGCACAAGTTGTCTAACATAATTTAAAACCTCATATTCTATCATAAAACACCAAATTACACAAATTTCACCTATGGGTATTTTTCCAAATATAAACCCTAGGTTAAATTATTGCTAGCATAAGCTAAATCGAGCTAAGGGACTCCAAAAACGTAAAAATCATTAAAACGAGGCTAGAACGGACTTACAATCGAGCTTGGAAGCTTGAAAACCCTAGCCATGGTTTCTCCTTGCTATATTCGGCCATGGGGTTGAAGATGAGCAAAATTGGCTTTTAATTTTGTATTTTAATTCATTTTACCCTAAATGACCAAAATGCCCTTACTACTAAACTTTCCAAAATTCCATCCATGTCCAATTTTGTCCATAGACTTAGAAATTGGTAAAATTACTCTTTAAGGACCTCTAATTAATAATCTAATTCAATTTTATGCAAAATACTTCTAGAACACAAGTTTTGCAATTTATTCAATTTAGTCCCAAATTTCAAATTAAGCACTTTATGCATAAAATTTCTTCACGAAATTTTCACACAATCATGCAATCATATCATAGACCTTAAAATAATCATAAAATAATTATTTCTATCTCGGATTTTGTGGTCACGAAACCACTATTCCGACTAGGCCCAAAATCAAGATATTACATGAATCCTATCCAACTCTGGAGGCAACTCAAGATGATAAGCGACCGGTCCCACCTACCTAAGTATTCGGTAAGGTCTAATAGACCTAGGGCTAAGCTTGCCTTTCTGCCCAAACTTCAAAATTTTCTTCTATGGTGAGACCTTTGGAAAGACATAATCCCCCACAGAGTACTCGATCTCTTTACGCTTCAAGTATGCATAAGACTTCTGCCCATCAGATGCTTCCTTTAACCGGTCTCGAATCAGTTTCACCTTATCTTCTGTATCAAAAATTAATTCTGGCCCTAGAACTCGCCGGTCACCCAGCTCAGTCCAACAAGTAGGAGTACAACACCTACGATCATACAATGCCTGGAACGGTGCCATTCGAATATTGGACTGGTAGCTGTTGTTATAAACAAACTCTGCCAATAGCAAATACTCCTCCCAACTGCCTTTAAAATCAATTACACAACCTCTTAACATGTCTTCCAGTGTCTGAATCACCCTCTCTGACTGCCTATCCGTCTGAGGGTGGAATGCAGTATTGAAATGTAGCCTTGTACTCAAAGCCTCATGTAACTTTTTCTAGAACTGAGATGTTAATCTAGGATCACTGTCAGATATGATAGAAACTGGTACACCATGCAGCCTCACAATGTTAGCCACATACAACTTGACCAATTTTTGTAACGAATAATTCGTGTGGACCGGTATAAAATGGGTAGATTTAGTCAATCGGTCCACAATCACCCATATCGAGTCCTCTTAGTCGGCATCAAGGGTAGCCCACTCACAAAATCCATGGTTACCTTTCCCACTTCTAGAGTGGAATTTTATTTGGTTGTAGTAACCCAGAAGGTAATTGATGCTCAGCTTTAACTTGCTGGCATGTCAGGCACTTACTCACATACTTAGAAACTTCGCGTTTCAACCCTGGCCACCAGTACAACTTACGAAGATCTTGATATAACCTGTTTTCGCCTGGATGCATAGCATATGGACTACTATGCGCCTCTTGCAGTATAGACTGCCTCAGATCAGAACCCCTTAGTATACATACTCTTTCACGGAAGCATAATACTCCTTTCTCATTTAGCCCAAAATCCGTGGTTTCACCATTCTCAACTTGTCGAAAATGAAAAGCTAGCGACTCATCTAGCAACTGTTTCTCCTTAAATTGATCAATCCAAGTCAGTCTCACTTGTAGTTCAGCTAACAATCTACCATCATTGAACAGGCTAAGACAAGCAAACATTGCTCTCAAATCCGATACAACCCTACGACTCAGTGCGTCAACTACCACATTAGCTTTATGAGGCTGATACTCAATTGAACAATTGTAGTCCTTAAGCAACTCTATCCACCTTCGTTGCCTAAGATTCAACTCCTTTTGATTAAGAAGATATTTGAGGCTTTTATGATCTATGTAAATAATCATCTTTTCACCGTATACGTAATGTCTCCAAATCTTCAGTGCGAAAAACATTGCAGCTAATTCCAAGTCATGAGTGGGGTAATTTGTCTCGTGAGGCTTGAGCTGACGAGATGCATAAGTAGCCACCTTACCCTCTTACATCAACACACAACCCAAGCCAATGTGCGACGCATCACTGTAAACAGTAAATTCTTTCCCAGACTCTGGTTGTATCAAAACAGGGGCCTTAGTCAAAACATCCCTCAGTTTCTCAAAACTCTCTTGCTGCTTATTAGTCCAATTAAATGGTACCCTTCTACGCAGTAACTTAGTCAGAGGTGTAGCAATCAATGAAAATCCTTCAACAAAATGTCTGTAATACACAGCTAGACCTAGAAAGCTTCGAATCTCATATACCATCTTCGATGGTTTCCAATCCACTACAACTTCAAATTTTCGAGGATCCACCCTAATTCCCTCTACGGACACTACATGTCCCAGAAATGTCACTTTCCTCAGCCTGAATTCACACTTGCTGAACTTTGCGTAAAGCTACTTTTCCCTTAGAACTTGCAAAACAATACGAAGATGTACATCATGCTCCTCTTTGGTTCCTGAATACACCAAGATGTTGTCTATAAACATAACTACGAATCGATCCAAATAAGACTAGATTAATCGGTTCATTAGATCCACGAAAGTCGCTGGTGCATTCGTCAACCCAAACGGCATCACCAGGAACTCGTAATGACCATAACGAGTTCTGAACACAGTCTTATACATGTCAGCCTCCTTAACCCTTAGCTGATGATACCCAAACCGAAGATCTACCTTAGAGAAAACCGTAGCTCCTCGTAGTTGGTCAAATAGATCATCTATCCTTGATAAAGGGTACTTATTCTTGATAGTCAGCATGTTCAATTGACGATAATCAATGCAAATGCGCATGGACCCATCCTTCTTCTTCACAAACAACACCGGTGCTGTGACACCCCTAATTTGACCCTAGTCGAAAAGTGGTTTCGGGACCACAAGACCGAGTCATAAAAATAATTAGCTGTCATATTTGATGCTCATTATATGTACATATGCATGTGTGAAAATTTCATGTTTGAATTTTGTTAATTGTGAGCGAATTTTATTAAATAGGACTTATGTGAGAAAATTTAGAAATGTGCTAGGCAAATGTAAGTGGCCTATTTATGCATGTTGCAAAATAATTGTACTTGCATGTCAAATTTCCCACTCTAGAGGAAGTGGCCGGCCATGATGGTATGGGATACAAAAAAATATGCATTTTGTATTAATATTATAATGACTACATGGTTTTATAATAGGAAATAAGTATGAGAAAAAAGAAAAGAAAAGAAAGCCATACATTCTCACCTTGTTCTTGCCGAATGTTGGAGAAAGAAAGAAGAAATATGCTTTCAGGATTTCAGCAAGATAGCAAGCTAAAAATCCAAGGTATGTGCATTGGGTCATAGAGAAAATTGAATCAAAAATTGGTTTGATGTATTAGTTGAATTATATGTTATAAGACAAAACGATTGGAATAAGGTAATTGAAAATTTGGTTGTGGTCTGTGTTCGTTGGTAAGTATAAAATATATGCATTTGGTTGTAGGTATTCAGTTACCATGATAAGACACTCGTTAATGTCATAAAAGTTAGTTTCATAAGCGAACTATTACATGGTATTAGCATACATAAGTGTTTGGCATTATTGTGTGACTTGTGTAGTTGTCTTGAATTTGATATCCGGTGTTGATTTGATTAATCACTTTGTAAATATTTATAAAAATATTAGTTTGAATAAAGTATCGATATGTGATTGCCAAATGTGATTGTTAAGTGAATAATATTGGTTAAGTACTTAAGCAAATCAATCGTTTTAATTAAGCTTAAGAGCAAAGAGGATCAAAGTCGGATAGGGGAAAAGAGGAAGTAAACGAATAGCCGTGGATATCTAGTCGTCGACCACTTTCGAGGTAAGTTTTAAGTGATTAAACGTTGAGTAAATTCAATCATAATAGGACATAATGAGTTGATTTAATAAGATATGATGTGGCCATGATATGTCTTAAACCCAAATGGTAAGTTCATAAGTGTTTGGACTTGGAAATTTAAGAGCAAATTGTAATAATTTGCTTGGACAGCAGCAGCAATGTGATTTTAGAAAATCACTATAAATTGTTGGTGTGGAATTATAGGCTGAATAAAATATGTAATCAAAGCTTAGTTGGTCTAGTTTCTTATAAAAGAGACCGTGGAAGCAAAGAAATTTCCTATAAAGAGATATTTAAAGTTGTGCGGGACAGTGTCGGAATGACTCTGAAATCCCATGTTCTGTTTTTGGAAAATCATTATAATTTGTACAAAAATGGTTATAAGATAATATTTATATGCTTAGACTCCTTAAAGAGTCTAGTTTCAAATGGAATCAAATAGAACACATTATGAATTCTGTACAATGAAAAATTTGATTCGTAGCGAAGAGTGGTCAGATTAGTCAAACAGTGAAACAGGGGAAACTTTAAGAAAAATATGGTATTGATTAGCCAAACCAAAAATTCTGAAAATTTCATGGATGGAAGATATATGAGTCTATATTCTGAGAAAATTAACGGCAAGTGATTTGGAGTCTTGTAGCTCCAGGTATAAATAATTTAGTGACCATTGCTCAGGAAAACAGCTCGTAGCGAATATGTGATTTTGTTGTAAACATGGATAAAAACTTGTTTTAGTTGCTCATAAGCTATTGATTGATCCCATACTTGAATTCTAAATTGTGATATTGTAAAATGATACATGAGTGTTAGATGGATCTCTGATACAAAAATTTGTGAAATTGTAAGTTTATGAGTATTCGAATATGAAATGATAGTATGGCGTGAAATTGAATTATTCGTTGGAAAATGATTGATGAAGATTCGGCCAAGACCAAGTCTGTACATAATAATATATGTGATAAGGCCTAATGGCCGATGTGATGAATGTGAAAATGTATATATATGTGATAAGGCCTAATGGCCGACGTGATGAATGTGAAAGTGTATACATATGTGATAAGGCCTAATGGCCGATGTGATGAATGTGAAAGTGTATATATATGTGATAAGGCCTAATGGCCGACGTGATGAATGTGAAAATGTATATATATGTGATAAGGCCTAATGGCCGAGGTGACGAATGTGAAAGTGTATATATATGTGATAAGGCCTAATGGCCGATGTGATGAATGTGAAAATGTATATATATGTGATAAGGCCTAATGGCCGATGTGATGAATGTGAAAATGTATATATATGTGGTAAGGCCTAATGGCCGACGTGATGAATGTGAAAATGTATATATATGTGATAAGGCCTAATGGCCGATGTGATGGATGTGAAAATGTATATATATGTGATATGTGATAAGGCCTAATGGCCGATGTGATGAATGTGAAAATGTATATATATGTGATAAGGCCTAATGGCCGACGTGATGAATGTGAAAATGTATATATATATGTGGTAAAGCCGAATGGCTAATGTGAATGTTGTAACATGTGATTAAGTGTACATGAAACTTGGAAATATGTTCCGGGTGAGACCCGATGACTACGAGTGGAGATTATGTCCGGGTACGACCCGATGACTACGTGTGGAGATTATGTCCGGGTAAGACTTCGTAATAAGAATTGCTTATAAATATTCGCAATGCGAAAGGTTAAACAGGTATGTACTCCAAGTTTATATATATGATGCATACGAGAGCAATCTATGGGACTATTCCTATGATTATGTGACATCGGATTAGTGTGAGAGGTTATGTGAAATCATACGATATATCTATGTCACATGAGCTCACTTTTATGTGAGAGTTTATCTGCCTATTGTATATGATGAGATGTGCATATTCGGTAAAGGGATGGTATGCCCGAAGGAAGAGTGAAATAAAAATACGAACAACTATGTTATAATTTGATTGTTATCTATTGACACTGCTTAAAACTTACTAAGCATTGTAATGCTTACTCCGTTTACTCTGTTTCCTCTGCCTTATAGGTCTCATTGCGAAGCTACAGGATCAGGGATCGTCAGCAACTAGTCACACTATCACTATCCACTGTTTGGTACTGCTATGTTTTGGAATATCTTATGGCATGTATAGAATAGACTAGTAGTGAGAGGATAGTTTGGTTAATGTATAGGACTACTCTTTCGTTTGTTGGTCATAGACCCTTTGATTTTGTATAAATTTGGATAGCCATGCGAAAATGACTTTGGCATGGTATCATAATCATTTTGTATGTTGTTCATTAAGAGATGTGGAAATGTTTGGAATCGATTAGCCCTTGGAATGGTTAATCGTGATCATCTTTTGTGCCATGTATGCTAAAAGGGCTAGTTGAATCAAGGAAACTATGAAGTAGGTAAAATCTAACTTAAGGACAGAGGTTGACAGCTGCAGTAATGTGGATGTGAAAAATCACTAAAAATAGTAGGAATGGAATTAAATAGTGAATAAATTATGTAAATGAATCTTGATGAATCTACTTTCATATGGAAGAAACGAAATGGTCATATGAGTTGTATGTTAAGAGATATTTAGGTTTTCGTGAAATAGGACCAGAACGGTTTCTGGATTCCCTATTCCGACTTTAGAAATTCATTGTAAATTAACCAGAGATAATTAGGAGTCCTTCCATATATGTATAGATTCCTCTTTGAGTCTAGTTTCTATAGAAACAAACGGCATCAGTATTGAAGCCCTTTACAGGGAGATATCCAGGTCGTAATGCATGAAGGTCAGTGTAGTCGCACCCTGTAACAGGGGAGACTTTAACTAATAAACTGTACTAATTGGCCTGACCAAAAATTCTAGAAAAAAATTTGTAGATGTATATATTAGTCTAGTTTCAGGGAAAAATTACGAAACTGGTTTTCGAGTTTTGGAACTCCAGATATGATTTTTAAAGTGACAGTGACGCAGTTAGCCAACTGCCTGGAAAATTTTTAAAATGGACTGTGAAAGTGAATGGTTTAAGCCGTTAACCCCTCGTGTCCGACTCCGGCAGCGGACTCCGGTACGGGGTGTTACAGGTGCTCCCTACGGAGACACACTCGGTCGAATGAATCCTTGATCCAACAGCTGCACCAACTCTTTCAGTGCTATCCTATAAGTGGCAATGGACACTGGAGCTGTTCCAGATAGGAGCTCAATAACTAATTTAACCTCACGATCTGGAGGCAACCCTGGAAGCTCTTCAGGAAATACATCCAAAAACTCTCAGACAGTTCTAAAATCTCCCACAAAAGGGCCTTTAGAATCGGAAATACTAACATATGCTAGGAACGCCTCACAACTTTTGAGAACCAGCTTCTCAACCCTTAATGCAGAAATCACATTAGACAAATAATCTCTTCGCTCCCCTATCACCGTCACCTCCTCATCCTCCGTAGATTTCAACACCATATGCTTAGCAGCAGAATCCAAATTCGCACAGTGTTTCACTAACCAATCCATGCCCAATATAATATCAAATTCCCCAAACGATGGTTCTATCAAATCTGCTGAAAAGACCACCCCTTGGACTTCTAAGGGCACATCTCTGAACAACTTACTTACCCCAACCGATTGTCCCAATGGACTCAACACAATCATTTCACTAACTATATTTTTAGACTGAATACCCAACGTCTCAGACACAGTGCACACAATATACGAGTGTGTAGACCCAATATCAATTAAAGTAGTGTATGGTAAATTATAAATCAGGAACGTACCAGTTATGATGTCAGGGGCATCTCTATCCTCTCGGTGACGAGCAGCATAGACCAAGGCTGGTTGTCTCGCCTCAGTGTTTCCAGCCCCTTTGCCTGGTGCTTCACAACCTCGACCAAATCCGTTTCCACCTTTGGCCTGACCTCGGCCTCTCGGTGGCTGCTGACCTCCTCTCACAGGCTGAACACGACCCTACCCTGTAGCTTGCATCTAAATAAACCCCTGAGTACAATTCTTAACTTGATGATCCCTAGACCCATATCTAAAGTATGCCCCAGTTCATTTCCAACACTCACCCTGGTGAGCTTTCCCACAATCGGTGCAAGGCTGCGGTCTTGCAACAATACCAGGAACTGCTCGAATTGGCCCATCAAACTTGGCCCTTTTTACAAGCCTTCCAAAAGAACCCGAGGGTCGAAAATCCCTTTTATTTCTGCCCCTATCTTTTTCGCAGTTTTAGCGCTCAGAGCACTTCACATCCTCAGCAATTTTTGCTTTTTCCATAAGGGCAGCAAAGTCCTGCTCCCTCTGTGGGGCTATCAGCACACGTAACTCGTCCCGAATTCCATCCTCAAATCATACACAGCGTTCATATTCAGTTACGACTATCCCGCGTGCATACTGACTCAACCGCAGAAACTTTGCCTTGTACTCCACCACGATTTTATTCCCCTGAGTCAAATTCAGAATTCCTTCCTTCGCGTGCCTACATAACTTGCACCCACATACTTCCTTTAAAAGGCTGCTTTGAAGAAATCCCATGTCAAACGGTCAGCTTGCGTACCTTCTCTCACAGTGAGCCACCACTGGTAGGCCTCATCACGAAGTAAAGACACTACCCCTTTTAATTTTTTTCTAAAGTACAGTCAAGGTCATCCATTACTCTCTCGGTAGCCTCTAACCAATATTCTGCCACATTTAGGGCTACACTCGAAACACCCCTGAAGATTTCTGCTCTGTTAGATCAGAGTCACTCCGAAAGTGACCCCCGGCCTATAAATCCAGTACTTGCTCCAGCAACCCTTTCAAGAACTAGTAGCATTGCTTGAGATAAAGCATCATCCCTAGTTGCTTGGTCATGAGACCCTGACTCAGTTATTGGCGAGGCTGGTGCCTCCCTAGCCTGCATGTGGCCTGATGCTGAAGACCCAGCTCTAGTACTTCCTCGGCCTCTACCGCGGCCTCGTGTACCCCTTCCGCAAGTGCCTCTTGTGCTCATATCAATAGCGAATTGTCTGTTTTAAAGTCTTATGAATCAGTTTATAATTTTTATAATTTTTAACAATGTGTTATGAACATTAGCAATTAGAGTTTGTTTTCGCAGAACAGAATCTTCTACAGTTGTCAGTCTTCTATAATCTCAGTCTACTCTAACTATAGAGTTTCAGCGTAATTCTACTACCTATGGTAGTCTTCAGTAATACATTTTAGTTCATAACAATAATCAATGTCAAAAAACTTACCGATTTGGTGTCGGAGACACAGTGTGCCACATTTCCAACCACAACACTTAACATTCAAATCCACAAAATCCCATTCCACAGTAGAGTTTTGTAACTTGACCCTGATACCACTAAATGTAACACCTCAAACCTGGCCTAGACACTACGACCGAATCTAGTGTGTCACATCAGAGTGTTTTACAAAACCTTGTACTTGATGGTGGAAACCATTTTTAAGTTAAACCCATCTAATTAAAAATTGCGGAAGCTTCTTTAATTGAAAACCTTAAGGTTAGAAATACAGGTTTTTATTTGAAACGTTATTATATTGAAAATTTGATGTTTCTACCCTAGCAGTTTAGAATATGAAATCAAAAGCCCATTAAAAGTTAAAAACCCCCAAATGGCCTTATTACATAATTAAAACCCAAATATGAAAGCTTAAATAAATTAAGATATTAACAACCAATCTGCGGATGTGTGGCCACCACTGAGTCCCTCGCGGCTCCAAATCGTCCAAGTTTGGGGATTACCTGCACCATTAAAAGAAGGGTGACTTCACGAAAACTCAGTGTGTAATCCCCTATCGGTCAACAGTAACAGTGCATACAGTAACGGTCTGGGCCTGAGCCCTATTCAATAACAATACAGTTTGGGCCTAAGCCAGATGGGCCTAAACCCTATGCAGTAATAGTGTGGGCCTATGCCTCAAACAGTATAATTACAATACAGGTATACAACCCAACCCAATCCATCCTGCTCACCACCTGTACAATCAACTAACCATGTGGAGAATAAATCGACCCATCCAGCCAACACACTAATATCGCAGCGTAGCTGCTAATAGTAATACAACAAAGCTGCTAGTAGTAACGCAATAAAGCTACTAATATTAGAATACGTGGCAAAGCCACCAGAATAGTACTTCCTCCAAATTAGAATCCCAACCCTAATGCAGTATGTCATGTCATAATATTTTGTGTATGCAAGGTTTTATACTCAGATACAGTCATGCATATATCATACACTCATCAGTTAACCTACCTCTAAGGTATAACAGTCATTTCCACCCAACAGGGGTAGAATAGTAATTTTTACCCCTAAGGGATATTTTGGTCATTTTACCCTCTTGGGTCTCTGTACAGATAATCGACATCTAAGAAGGTCCACAGTCGCCTCCAGCAACTTATGGAACCTAAACAGACCTCACGGTGTAAATGGCTTAAGACCCATTGTTCGGCCTAAATGGGCCTACACGCTCGTGTGGCCCACTTAGCCCAAATTTAGCAACGGCTATGTGACCTACATAGCCCAGTCCAAAATTTATCACTTATCGTGGATATAATCTGTGTGGGGCCCACGAGCCCGTTGGGTCCTCCTGGCCCATTTCAGCCCAACGAAGCCCTTAAAGGCCTATGCCATGCACATGACATGACAAGCCCAACTACTTCTCACCTATCAGTTAGATTTACACAAGCGGGCCTACGGGGCCCATTTAGCCCATTCGATACCCATTGAGTCCCATCGAGGCCCAGTACATGAGAACGCTCGTGGCGGCCTCTACAGTCTATCGCCCATAGTTTGTGAGCTCAGTTTACCCCGCGAGCGATCGTACACTCGTGAAGCTTCAAATGTCTAAGTTTTGGCTTTTCAGCTTTTGCCAATTTCCAACAAAGAAGGGCGTGAATATACACCTATTTATGAGAACGCGCCGAAGTCCGTGATCACCTGCTTTGGCATATCTTGCATTGAGTCTTAATCACTTTCCCTCTTACCAACTCATTTGGTTCGCTCTATTTAAAGCCAACTTCTCACCAATGCTCATGTTAGCTTCCTGATCTGGGATTACTTTCAACCATTAGGAAAATTCCTTATTTTTTTTATGACCACTTCAACCACAGAGTTCCAGTCCAACTCCATCTCCTACACAGCTCAAATAGCAAAATAAATACTCCATTGCGCATCCTAGAACTTGAACCTTAGACCTCACAGTTACACAACATGCCACCTTGCCACTGTACCACAGGCTCTTTCTGTGTCACAAAATATCCTCAATTAATTATAAGGTCTATAGGCCAAAGTCCAAGTTCCTTTAAAAGAAAAACCAAAATAAATTGCAAGAGCCAAGACTTGAACCCAAGCTCCCTTGCAACCTTAACGACGCCACAACCACTAGACCACATGCTTCCTTGCGTCATTTACTTAACACAATAATTTAAAAGGCCATCATCCAAGCATTTAGGGTTTTATTCACTTAAAACCAAAATTTTTGCTAAAGCCCAGGTTTGAACCCAAGATTTCTCAGACACTTTACAGAGCACTTAACCACTGAAACAAACACACAGTTGTTTCATTTCCTAACACAATTAAATACTTATATTCAACCTCCTTATAAACCCATACTCAAGGCCCATATTTGGGGCATTACATAAATTATGTGTATCAATATTCTTAAAAACTCCATATCTTTTCAGGAAGAGAAATAAAAACACAACATTTAAAACTCCCTCTGTATTTTAAGAGGTTCTGCAAACTTTCTGGTGTAACTGATATATTGCACTCTCTGAGCAAGTTGATGGTGGACATATCCCCTAATTAAGACATAGGCATGCTCTTCCAATAACAATATCTTTTAGGACTCAGCCCTGTCTCGCTTCATCTTAAATTCCCAATTTATCTTTCTTGGTTTGACTCTTTGAAGATGATCAAGTATGCGATTATACGAATTCGTAATTACTATTGGTGGATTAAAAAATATCTCCTCACAATTGTAGATTCTTACCTTATCCTCTTCATTCCCTATTGACTTATTATGGACTTGTTGCATTACCCCGACAATTACCTTCTTAGGGCTTAGCCTGTTGCATGGAACTCTCCTTGTAAGAAAATCTATTTAATGATACCCTAATTCATGGCATAGAATATGAGATCTGGCTAATGATTAAACACCCATTTTTCCGCAGACTTGTACTTATGAGACAATCTCATAGGAACTTTTCCCACTTCAAACCAATTACCAGGAACTCCCTGTAACACCCCTAACTCGGGCTAGATGTTATGGCTGAATTTGCGATGTCACACTGAAGTGAATTTTGAAAAACGTAGTTCTGTTGAAAAATCTGATATTTTTAGAAAAACCTCATTGTGCTAAAAATCTATAATTTCTTATTCGTTTTTAAGAGGCCAAGTTGATATATCAAAGTGTTACTAGTCTTAGGTTGTTGTAGAAAATATTGCAATAGCGTGGAGATTTGAAAGCATATATATATATTTTAGAAAAATCGCGGCCTGCTTCTAACAAATATGATTTAGAGTAAATAAAATCCCAAACCAAGGAAAAACTTTAAGAGGCCTTATTACATAACAGAAACCCAAATTAAAAAGCTTAAAGAATGAAAATTTAAAACAGTAGCAAAAGCTATCGTGTGGCCCCGTCGAGTCCCTCGCAGTACTGACCCGCCTAAGGATTACCTGCATAGGAACGAAGAAGGGTGAGTTTATGAAAACTCAGTGCATAATCTCGTATAGTAAGCAGATACAGTCTGGGCCTAAGCCCGTTTCAGTAGTAGTTCCATCTCAGTTAGGGCCTTAGCCCAAAATAGTAACAGTATCAATGTAGGCCTTAGCCTATTTCAGTAACAGTAGCAGAAATGCAAACAGAAAATCCTACCCATCCATCCTCTACACTCCACTTCGTCAAGCCCTACACTCCATGTGGGAATAAAATCGACCCACCCATCCCTACACTCCAAAATATAACACCGATTGCTACACTAAAATAACATTTACAGCAGAGCTGCCAGTAACAGGCTTATAGCCTTTCAGTACACTTCCTCCAATATCATATATCCCTCCCCATGCAATGCAACATAATATAAATGTATTTACAGTAAAAATGGCATGTTCAACAGTCATATATCACATAGAGGTATATCAGTCTTTTACCTCATAGGGGTATAACAGTCATTTCATTAGATTAGGGTCTAGGTATATTACCGACCCAACAGTAGGTCCACAGTCATCTCGGGCGTCTCGTGCAACCTTAACAGTTAAACAATGAAAATAGGCCCAAGCCCATAATTCGGCCTGTGTGGGCCCACACGCTCGTGTGCCCCATAAAGCCCAAAAATGACCTTCGCTGTGTGAGCTACATAGCCTGACCCAATAATCTCCACACATCTGTGTGGTTTACTCGTGTGGGGCCCATGAGCCATGGGGCCCACACTACCCATTTCAGCCCAACGTGGCCCAAATCGGCCCAAGCCTATGAAATCGGTCATGGGGCCTTTACTGTGAAACGCGCATGTGTTATTCGTTCGTATCACCACGTGAGCGAGCACACGCTCGTATAGTGTCTAAAGATCAATTTTTCGGCTTTTGCCGATTTACAGCTACTACAGTGTAATTACACACCTGTTTGCGAAAAGCACGCAATCCCCATGAACACCAATCTAGAATCCAGCACAGCCCAATGTCTGTCTTTAAACCATTAAGGTTAAACGCCCTTCTACAAGCACTTAATCCTCAATAATACACATTGCCTACCTTGTTTGAGAAAATACGGTTTACTCCCCCTTTAAACTAGTGATCTCAATTGACTTCCAAAACCTCAACAGAATTTGCATTGCATCTTAGTCTTACTAACTTTCACCATGAATGCAAATAACTATATCCAAATATCAAGAACTTCCCACCACGTAACTAAGAATAGATGATAGGAGTAATCGGCCTAACCACACAAGAGCCGAATTGACGAGATAACAGAGGTAAAACGGAATGGTTGTACCTTAATCAGAAAACATCAATACCGGAAGGTGTTAAATGAAACTATTAGTGTGACCGAAAGAGAGAAAAAATTACCACTTACCTACACAAGTCGAAAACAATAGCCTAGAATCGAAAGAGTAGAAGGAGAAGTATTTTGCTTGATCCCTAGTTGCAATGAAGAAAAAGTTGTTAGGGAAGACAGAAATGGGGAAGAGTAGAAGTATATGGTTTAGACAAAGTAAGAGGGGAAACTTGACAAAAGTCGAAGGAATAGAGATGAGGAGAGAAAAGGGGTATTCGGCCACAACAAACCAAGATGAAGAGAGGGAAGGACAACAAAAGTAGTAGGTCAAAGTTTGAGAGGGGGAGAGGTAGAGAGCATTCGGTCATATATGCAAAAAGAAAGAATAAGATTGCCAAAATAGAAGACGAGATACCGAATGTTCTTTTGCTATGCTCAGCCCCAAGAAGAGAAGAAGTACACACCCAAACCCAAAAATGTTGAGAAGAAACTAACCTGAAACACCCTATCATTAATCAGTTTTTAGAGAACAAAAGAAAAAGAACCAAAATTGCTCCCTAAACGAAACAGAGTACTTCAACTTACCACAGCCGAAACTCTAAAGTGCCACAATTCAAATTCGGCACACTACTCCCTCTCCCCTCACTTTCCATGATTTTCTCCACAGTATCCTTTTCAAATTCAGCTACACACTTCCCCTCAGCCCTCAAACACTCCAACCACCCATAAGCATCAGAAACCCACTGACATACAACTTATTACACAACACATCAGCAAAATAAATACTCCTTGCAATCCACAGGGCTTGAACTCAAGACCTTTAGCAGCAATAACACGTCACTTACCCCCTTGACCAGCATGCCCTTTCTGTCATACTTTACCCAAATTTATTTAAGAAGCCTTTTGACTAGAGACAGGTTTAATTCAAGTTAAAAAAACTATTTTGTACAAGCCAAAGCTTGAACTCAGGACTTCTCTAATACTCTCCAGGACCCTCAACCATTGAACCAGACATACATTTATGCAACACAACATATAAAACAAATACTTAGATTTTTGGGGTGTTACACTCCAATTAACAGATAGTTCACAATGATTACCTCTTTCTTAGACTATCCCTAGTGGTTCCATATTTGATAGTCCAAAAAGGACTTTCTCGTGCTAGATAGCCCTGACTCGCATCCTGTCCCTTGTAAATCCCTAGCAGACTCTCCACTTAAGATAATTCTTAGTGGACACCCTTTCTAAAAAGGTCCTTGGCTTGCTTTACGTGATCCTAGTGGCCTCTTTACCCACAGATTCTTAGGATAAAAATTTGTCTCATTGACTCACTTTGTCACACCTGTAAACGGAGAAATATATAGGATTTTTCTTATGTCATTCATCACCTTTTACTTAAAATTGTTATTAAAACTAAGTAATTGTTTAATAAATTAACGAAATATGTGAAAATACAAAATTAGGACATAGAAATTATTAAAATTTGATTTTATGCTTTATTATATAGTTTTTATGTAATAAATGGCTTATTTTATATTAATTTGAATAAATTATATTTTTAAGACATAAATTGGGTCATGCATGATTAAATTAAATAATAAAATATAAAATCATATTTAATAATTCATTTTAAATTATTTGATTAATAATTTGGGTTTTAAATTAACTAATTAAATCGGATAAATTTTATTCTTTGGTCCTCTAACTTGTTGATTCATTCTGGACAGGTCTGATAGCTTTGCTGGATTACAAAACCGTCCAAATTGGGGACCAAATCAACCCAAAATTCGCTGCACATGGCTGTCCATAAACCACTTTTTGGTTTAATTGCACAAGGTCCTTGAAGAGTTGAAGAAATTAGAGATTTACATGAAGATTTGTACTTGACCGAGTCTCAGTCTTGAGTTGTTTTAGCACTCAAATTGACCAAAAATCAAGGAAAAATCAGCTCAACTTCCTCAATTTATGACCGATCACCCATGAAAGATGCTTCAAAAGATGAAAACTTCTATTTTTAGTAAAGTATCCCCCTCTCCTCACCAATAAATAAGACCTCATTCTCACATTTCTACTCATCCCTCATCCCTCATCATTCATCATTCTCTCTCTCTAAATTCTCTTAGCATTCTTCTTTTCTCCCTACACCTATCATCATCTTTTCATAAATTTTTTTAGCATTTAAGCCACTTAAAGAACCCTTGGTCGGCCACCTTGGAGAGCCATCAGCAAAGGAGCGAATAAAGGAACAAAGGAGCCTCGTTAGTCAAAGTCTTGGGTGATAGCCACTCTAAATTGGGTTTAATCTTTCTTTTCTTTAATCTAAATTAAATATGTTTGCTATGTGTTCTTTGTTCTTGTTTACAACAATGTTAGCTTAATTTTATTTAAGCTAGGATGATTGCTTTGATTAAATAATATTTATTAGATTCATGCCTATAATTTTTGTGCCTTAATCGATCATGTTTTCAATTAAAATCAAGTTTGTATTCCGTTCATACGTGATTGAACTGCACCTAAATTAGCTGTGCGATCCTAACCAGACGACAGCTAGTGGACGTATAATTGAAATGTGCATGCTCAATTTAGAACCTAACCCGATTAAATTGTAGGTTGCATAACAACCCTAACCAGGCATTGTTGTCTGCATAGTTTTTAGATTTGTGTGATTAAACTGTTTCTAACCTAACACGTCTGTAATATCCCGAATTAGGGCCTAATAGGAATAGTAGTTTTGTGACCAAAAATTCGAGATAGGAATAATTATTTTACAATTATTTTGATTTTTATGATATGATTGCATGATTGTGTGAAAATTTCGTGATGAAATCCTATGCCTAATGTGCTTAAAT
Source organism: Gossypium arboreum (assembly GCF_025698485.1). Lineage (NCBI taxonomy): Eukaryota > Viridiplantae > Streptophyta > Magnoliopsida > Malvales > Malvaceae > Gossypium > Gossypium arboreum. The sequence continues at coordinate 63,117,867 of NC_069080.1, forward strand.
TGAAATTAGGGACTAAATCAAATAATTTGCAAAATTTGCATTCTAGGAGTTTTAGTATGAAATTGCTTTGGAATATTAATGAGGAGGTCTTAAATAGCAATTTGACCAATTTCTAAGTCTATAGACAAAAATTGGACATGGATGGAATTTTTGGAAAGTTTAGTAGTAAGGGTATTTTGGTCATTTGAATATTAAATGAAATAAAATGGGAAAAATAACACAAAATGATCATCTTCTCCATATTGTTGCAGCCGAATTTTACCTCTCCCCATAGCTAGGGTTTCTTCAACTTTCAAGCTTCATAGTAAGTGATTTCATGCCCCATTTTTAATGATTTTTATGTTTTTGAAATCCCGATAGCTCGAATTAACTTATGCTAGCAATAATTCAACCTAGGGTTCATATTTGGAAAAATACCCATAGGTGAAATTTGTGTATTTTGGTGTTTTATGATAGAATATGAGGTTATAAATTATGTTAGACAACTTGTGCTACTCGGTTTTAAGCGAAAACGAGTAAAAGGGCTTAATCAGTAAAAATACCTAACAGTCATAAATACATGTTAGAGTCTGAATTTGATGTTGCCATAGAAGGGAAAAATGATCCGCATGTCATAAAACATAAGAATAAGGGATAAAGTTTAATTCCCGAGCCTAAGGGCAAAAGTGTAATTATGCAAAAGTTTAGGGGCAAAAATGTAATTTTTCCAAATTTCGTATTAAATGTTGTTTTGATGAATGTATGTATTAAATACGATTAATTTGGCATTTAGATCAAGAGAAACGAGATTCAAGTCGCAGTCGAGGGAAAAACAAAGTTTACGAAGAATAGGCTCGATTGCTAATATTTTGTATCGAGGTAGTTCATGTGTAAATGTGGTAACATAATTGTCATTTTAAGTAATTTAATGATATTTATATGATATGATGATTATTATCATGAAATATTATGCTTTGTGGTTATTGTTGAGTAATATGCAAATTATGTTTACTACTTGATAAATATGAATTGCTACTGAGTATCGGTTTCGACATTCCGTGGAAGACAGCAAAGATGTGAGATCGAGGAAAAAGCCCGTTTGAACCTTAGGAATAGATTAGAATACAAGTGACATGTCACTAGGATACTTGAGTTCCGAACTCGTTGAGTTGACTCCAAGTTCACTTATGGATGCGAACGGCCGAGCTCATTGAGTTGAGTCGAGTTCACTTATGGGCGGGTTAGATGGTAGCTTGGCTACATAAGTTTCGCAGGCTATTGAGTTATTCTAGCTGCGGGTATGGCACTTACGTTCATGAAATCCGCATGTTCGAATTATATTCTGATGTGTTCAACGGGTGAATTTTAAGTGAATGAGAAGAATGCCTAAAATGAAGGTGACATATTGGTAAGTGTAGTGAATGAGAAAATTTGACAGGTATGTGATTAAATCCTCGGGTTGAGAACTTGGTATGATAAAATCGTAGAAAGATATTCAATGCAAATAAAACATGAATGTCTTGGTGTTGTTTATGCAAATGATGTTTTATGTGGAATTTCATGATTATGTTACTTGCTATTTGCATGTGAACTTACTAAGCATCAATGCTTACCCCCTTCTTTTCATTCATTGTAGTTGTTGACAAGCCGGCTTGATAATTGGGATAGATCGAAGATTCGTCCACACTATCCGAAGGCCTAAATTGGTAAAATGGCTTGTGTGTTTTGAATGTGGCATGTATGGAAAAATACTCACTTTGTGTAAATGATCTTATGATATGACTATGGTTTGGCAAGAAAAGGGTTTGTAAATGATTAGCCATTGGAATGGCCAATCTAAGTCATATTTGATGTTATGTATGTTTAAAATGCTATTTAGTAAAGTAAAATTTGCCATAAAATAGAATCTGACAGCAGCAGTGATGTAAATTTGAAAAAACACTAAAAATAGTAGAAATGGAATTAAATGATGAGTAAGTTATTAAATTGAAGCTTTATGAGTCTATCTTCATATGGATGGAACAAAACATGTATATGAGTTATATTTTCTGAGATATTTAAGTTTTGGTGGAACAGGGTCAGAGTGATCTCTGTATCTCCTATTCTGACTTTAAAAATTTACTATAAATTGTACAAAAACAATTATGAGTTTTATCTTACATTTATGAAATCATTATTTAGTCTATTTTTATAACAAATAAATGTCCTAGTCATTGAAACTCTGTACAGATAGATATCTGATTCGTAATACACAGGGGTCAGAGTAGTCGAACCCTGAAACAGGGGAGACTTTAACTAATAAACTGTACTAATTGGCTCCACCAAAAATTTAGAAAAAAAATTAGTAAATAGATATATGAGTCTAGTTTCCGGAAACATTTACAGAATTGGATTTTGAGTTTTGAAACTCAAGATATGAATTTTTAAGCGACTGTAATGCAGATTGCCAGCTTGATTGGAAATTTTAAAAATAAATTGTTTGAGCTATTTAAGTAATGAATTAAGCCCATTAACACCTCGTGATCGACTCCGGCAACGGTCTCGAGTATGGGGTGTTACAACGTCACTGTTGACTTGCACAAATACTAAGGAACCTTAGTAAATAAGGATCAGTAAAATGCATATTTACTAAGTAAAGGATTTCAAAATGACCTAACGTGGTTTCCAAACTCATGGAAGATGGAGTTGCCATGGAATGTTTTTCTGAATATTATTAAGCGTGCTGATAATAAGTTGAGTTTAATTAAAGTAATTGTCCTAGTTTATTTATGTTATAATTGTTGCAAATTGTGTTCAATTTTGCTAAAATCTATTTCATCCATATAGTTTGCATACTTAGGTTAATTTGCATTAGGGATCATTGCATTTAGTCTAATATATTTTGATAATCACTTCTCAACTAAATTGTGTTTTTATTTACCAAATTGTTAATATAATTTTACAAATTAAGTGACTTAGCACAAATAAAATCCCTGTGGAGACGATAACTTGACACTTACTTATTACTTGATAATGATTGTGTACACTTGCACAAACCCCAACGTTACAACACCCAATGCTAGTTTACTCGCCAAACACTGGCGGACTCATGATGATGGATACTTGTGTACTTTGAAGGAAATACCCTTCTTTTCACATCTATTACATTTAAAAACTTCTACCAATTTCTGTTACCTTTGCATTTTGGCGATTCATCTCATTAACATACTTGCTAGTGTCCTTCGATGCACCAACAACATTGTGTCGGACTACTCACCACGCGAGTCATACAGTGACTTTCCTTCTTATGTCTTGATAGGATTTCCTATTCACTTCTCTGAAGGACTCGATTCCACCATAGGTTGTACCTGTTCACCACTACATCATGCCATGGCTACTCAAGGACTTTTGATTCTAAAGAATCAATAACCCTTTTTGGGGTACTGCCCTAAAGAACCTATATATTGTTTACATGATGTCACCCTGGAAGACCTATATATCATTTTAACTGTGTCGCCCTGAAGGACCTAGATATCATCTTCATGGTGTGCCCTGAAGGACCAATTGAATACCACCATCATGATGTCACCCTGAAGGACCAGTCAATAACCGTCGTGCGATGTCACCTGTAACACCCCGTACCCGAGTCCGTTACCGGAGTCGAATACAAGGTGCACACAAACTTGACTTAATCGTTTTCACAGTCCATTTAAAAATTTCCAGACAAGCTGGTTACTGCATTACTGTCGCCTTAAAAATCATATCTTGAGTTTCAAAGCTCAAAAATCAGTTTCGTAATTTTTCCCTGAAACTAGACTCATATGTCCATCTACAGATTTTTTTCTAGAATTTTTAGTCGAGCCAATTAGTACAGTTTATTAGTTAAAGTCTCCCCTATTCCAGGGTTCGACTACACTGACCTTTATGCATTACGAATTGGATATCTTCCGGTACAGGTCTTCAATACTGATGCCGTTTGTTTCTTTAGAAACTAGACTCAAATAGGAATCTATACATATATGGCATGACTCCTAATAATCTCTGGTTAATTTATAATGAATTTTCAAAGTCGGAACAGGGGATCCAGAAACCGTTCTGGCCCTGTTTCACGAGAACTTTAATATCTCTTAACATATAACTCATATGACCGTTTCGTTTCTTTCATATGAAATTAGATTCATCAGGGTTCATTTACATAATTTATCCACTATTTAATTTCATTCCTAAAAATTTTAGTGATTTTTCAAATCCACACCACTGCTGCTGTCAGTATCTGTTTTCAAGGTAAACTTTACCTATTTCGTGGTTTCCATGGACCAACTAGAGTTTTGTCATACATAGGTCCACATATAATCATATTTAGCCATTCCAATGGCTGATCATTTGCCCAACACTTCCATTCAGTCCGTAGTCATATCATGAAACCATACATATAGACATAAACACAAATGGTCTAATGCCATACTCTACTTTTACGAGCCATTTTCGCATGGCTGTACACACATACATCACAAAACGTACTTGAAAAACAGCAAAGGGTAGTCCTATACATGCCATATCCAGAGTTCAACTAAAGAGTACCAAAAGGGCTTTGATAGTGTGGATGACTTGACTTGATGATCCGAATCCGATAGCTAACGAGCAAAATCTATAAAACAGAGAGCCAAAGCAACGGGTAAGCATTTTAATGCTTAGTAAGTCTCAAGTAATGAATTCAGCTTTGACTAAAGTATTACATTCACATAGCTAAATGAATCACTTTATTAATACACATTTTCATAATCATACTTACTTCACACTTCATCAACATATACACACAAGGTATCAACCTATCTAAGAGCCGAAAGTTCGTTAGTCGATTGAACGAATACTATTTCAAACGGATCGACTTTTCCGATGCACATGTAAACATACCTTATCGTATCGATTTTTCGAGCGTATTAATTGAATTTATTACGGCACCAAAACGCTCACCTTCAAACCGAGTCTCTTTGGAATTTAGCCAGATATAACCACAAGCACAATTGCCTTCGGGTCTTAACCCGGATTTGGTAACTTGCACAAATGCCTTCGGGTCTTAGCCCGGATATAACAACTTGCACGAATGCCTTGGTCTTAGCCGGATATAATCACTAGCATAAATGCCTTCGGACTTAGCCGGATATCATTCAAATGCTCATGTACACATATATCAATAATCACGACACATCCATATTTCATTCTCGTTACTAAGGCTCAAACACAAAACATTTATCAAACCTTTCCAATTTCGGCTCAATAGCCACACACAAAGAGCATGATTACAATTGACTTTATAACTTAGTCCCTACGCACATTCGGCTGTCCGCCATAATATGACAAATCATTTCAATATAATTCAAGTAGGGTCATTACTCGAAGACTTACCTCGGATGTTGTCGAACGATTTCGACGGCTATTCGATCACTTTTTCCTTTCCCTTATCCAACTGTAGTCCTCTAAGCTCTTGAGCTAATTCACACAAATTTAACTTATTAAAATCTTATTATGATAGCTTATGGCCGAATATGAAAAGGAGTTTAAATGGTCATATCGCCATCCTTTAGCTCAAATACACAATGGTCATGCACAGTTTTTAATCACAACAAGCAATTTAATACAATTCATTCAAACATCAAAGTGAAGCTCAAGGTACTTAGCCCTTATATACATTAGACATTAGAGTCACATGTGTACGAAATCACAAATCGAATTCAACACCTTAGTTAGTACTCTCCTTAGCCGAATTTTCCAAGCCAAGAATAGGCATCAATAAGCTTGCCTCTAACCGAATGCATGCACACCAACCCCCCCTTCATGTGGCCGAATATGCATGTCCATGTTGAGGCCAATTATGCACTTAATACCACACAAAAACAGCATACATTTTACTAACTAACGCACTCCATATTGTAACTCAATACACATCCATCATTTATTTCATAACCGAAACATCATCATATGCAAATATATACCTTGAGATAGTATATATGTCATACCAATACATCATGTGCAAATATATGTACATATAGGTGCAAGGGCCGAATCTCAAGTTGCTTATATCCAAATATAAACACATATCCAAAGCTCAAATCTTACCTACCATGCAATATGCATAAATCATACTTATGGATATACCATGGCCGAATACACCACAACACCATACCGTTTCAATTTGGTCATGGTTAAACAAAGAACTTAGTGTCTCACTCAAAAATGCTAAAAGAAAATCCAAGAGTCCTCAATCCCCCATCACAATGTATCATTATCAAGCTTGATATTTAGCATGCAATGGCATTAACACATCATCCACCTTGGCCGAATATCATTCCCATGACATAGTAAAGATTTGAACCATGGGCTAATAAGAACATGCATGAATCTCATGGCACAACCTCAAACATACCTTAATCTTGATGCAAGTATAGCCAAACCCCTTCCTAATCCTCTTCCAAACCAAACATGAAGCAAAAATTCCCTCTTCTTCCTTAGAATTTTCGGTCAAGAGAGAAAGAAAAGGATGAACAAATTTTTTTCTTTTCTTTTCATCAACTCACGGCAATGGGGAGGGGGAGAAGCCTTCACACACATTTTTTTTTTCATTTTTTTATTACCCATACACCTTAGTTTAATGTTTCTCCATAATGCACCAACAAAACATGTCTATGACATGTTTTGCCCATCCTCCTTGTCATGGCCGCCACCACTTATAAAAGAGAGGTATTTGACATGCAAGACCATTGTTTTGCATGCATGCTTTAATTAGTCATCACACATTTCCCTATCCTACTTTCAAAGTTTACTACTAGGTCCTTTTTAGTGAAATTCACATTTATAATCCTAAATCAAATCATCAAAAATGTCACACACGAATTAACACATATCATAGGCATCAAAATGAACATTAAATTATTTTTATGCCTCGATTTTGTGGTCCCGAAACCACATTCCGACTAGGGTCGTTTTAAGGCTGTCACATCACCAAACTCCATTGAATCCCATAACAATCTACACATTCCTCATTTACGTCAATTTTCCTTATCTTCAGCTACCCCATCAAGGTAACTCCCTCCCTACTTTGCATATTGAAAACAAGTATTTCATGCAAAACATTCCAAATACTTTCACATTAGGAAGTACGCCACACTTTGATACATCAATATACATTTCTATCCTACAGAACACACTTGCAAACTTTTATGAACTATACAAACCTAAACACGCATGTCATACTTATTCACCAAAATCATGTACTACCATAGATTTCAAAGAGAATACAAGACACAGGTCACAGAAGTAACACTCATCCATCAATCACCCAAAATTATAGTACGAAAACTCCAATCGTTCATCCTCGCAAGCTTAGCTCATCCAATGCCAGAGCCTCATTTTCCTTACAGGTAAGCATGACAACCCGTAAACTAGTTAAACCAAGGGAAATTAACTCAGAAACCCAGAACTTGGTCTCATGAAGGCGTTTTATGAAAGATTTCAGAAATCTTACTTTTCTTTTACAAATTTCACGAGTACAGGAAGATAGGAAGACTTACCAATTCCTCATATTCTCTACTTCTAGATTTCAAATCCAATGATCACTACCCCATTCAATGCTCCTCTTAACTTCCTCTTCTTTGTAGCAACCGAAGAAGGCGATGCAAATTAGAAATTAAAACGATACTAGGAAGAATTTTTCTTCTGTAGAATAAGGCTGCTCACCCAAATATATAATTCTTTTTTCACAGTCTCCAAACCTCAATTTCCCATCCTCGATAATCATTGTGTCTCCCACTATGGAACCAACCAATTTCGTCTTAACCAAACTAGAATTGAAACTCAACTAATTTCCAATAAACCACTAAAATTTCCAAATTTCTTAGTAGACCCCGCCAACTTTCCATTTTATTCAACTAACTCCCAACTATCTTTAAAATTTGGGACTTTTAGTGAAAATCAGGTGTGACATAAATAGCCCTTATTTTTGCTGAAAACTTAGTGTAGATATGCGCGAAATCTACAAGTTGCGACAGGCACTACCTTATCAATTGTTACACTTATACTTTAGTAATAGTCTTCCAAAATGAAATGAGGGTAAACATCTCTTATAACAAAGCATAACGTTGAAAACAACCACCTAAATCTTCCTACATCTTCACATGAAACTAGGAACACATCCAATGAAGATTAGCCATGGTGATTAACTTCCATAAACGAAGCAATTGATATCTTGTACCTATTCACAAGATAAGTTATGTCGAAACTAATAACATCTTTTACCTAACCACCTCCAAAAGAGCGAACCTTTAGAGTAAAAATCATACAAATAAAAATATAAATAATTAAGTATGGTGTCTGTAAGCATACAGGTCAATTTGAAATATAGATTTGTGTTACAACAGAACACCAGGAAGTATTCCGAGGATCGTACCTAAGAGATTATAGATTGGAGAAATTTATCATTAAATTAGTCATGGAAAATAAGTACTAATCTAATTGAGTTCTGAATTACTAGTGTGAATCCAAATTAAAGTATTAATTAAACTAGTTAAATTAATTAACCTAAACTAAACTAATGGAATTTCTTATTCCTAGTGTGAACAATGCAAACTCTCGGCCTATAATCGATTAAATCCTTAATTATCAGCTAAGTCATTACTTACCCTAAACTGATTTGTTAACCACCCTTAGCTACAAATACCCTCTCAGTCTCATATTCACTAAGGATTACCTCCTAAGTCACCCTCTTGATCTCTTCCTAGGCATACGGTTAACCTCTTGGTCTTACCATTTGGCACAAGTTATACTTGACAAACTACCTTTTTTCGATCTCACCTGTCTTGATATTCTATTAGGGCGCCTCCCTAATATACTAAGTATTCTTGAATAAACACCCAATTTTAAGTAAATAATTACTTAATTAATAAATCAGATTCATAAAGGAAATATGCAAGATATAAAATAAAGCACAATAATTTATTCCAATATTCATACAAACATTAATTGATCAGGCTAACAAAATATAAATAATAGAATAAAATAAAGAGATAAGGAAATTGCTCATTGATAAATAATTGAAGCGCGGTTCTGGTACAATCTCTATTTGCAAACGTCTATATATTGGAACAAGGAAAATCCTAACTAAGCAATCATAAAATAAAACTACAAAGTAAACTAAATAAATTGTTTAGGTCTAAAACATCTAACCCCATTTCAAGAGACTATAAAGTGACTTATATAAGCTAAATGTTGCTTGGTGCCCACACAAATCTAGATACACTTTGTCTCTAATTAATACAATATAATATCAAATGCTTAGGGTCCAATTAAGGAAATAATCCAAAATTGTCTTCCAAGGAAAACAATCACATATTTCCATAAAATCATCATGGTGTCATAACATCAAGGTCCCACATTGCGGCCCTTTTTAGCCCCTAGATACTTTGATGTTCAGTGTTGCAATGTTGCATACTGGTGTCACGACACTGGCGAAATCCTTTGTAGTCTTGAGCCTGAATTGATACCATACACACTCAAATACCCTATTAGTCATTCTCGTGGCCCGAGTTGACCTTATGAGTTATTAAAACACCAAAAAATGTGTAAAAAGGCTTATTTGGAAATAAAATAGATCTAAACTAATAAAACTAAAAATGTAATAAATAAATTTAATGGCTAGTGTAACACCCTGAATTTGGGCCTAGAAGTATTGGGCCTTGAGTGGGGGTCCGTAAGGAGGTTGTATATAGGTATTTAATTGTGCAATGAAATGACACAATTAAATGTCCTCTTTGGTGGTTAATGGCCCTGAGATGTGTTAGAGAAATCTTGTGTTCAAACTTGGGCTTTAGCAAAAATTTTGGTATTAAGTGAAAAAAACCTGGATGCTTGGATGAGGGTTTTTAAATTATTGTGTTAAATAAATGACACAAGGAAGCTTGTAGTCTAGTGGTTGTGGCGTCATTAAGGTTGTATGGGAGCCTGGGTTCAAGCCTTGGCTCTTGCAATTTATTTTGGGTTTTTAAAGGGAACCTGGACTTTGGCCTTTAGACCTTATAATTAATTGGGGATAAAATATGACACAAAAAGCCTTGTGGCTTAGTGGCAAGTAGCGTGTGGAGCATTTAAGGGGAGGCATAGGTTCGAATCCCATGGCAAGCAAAGAGCATTTATTTTGCTAATAGGGGGCGGCAAGAGTTGGTGTTGAATTTAAACTCTAATGTTGGAGGGATCCCACATCAGGAAGCTAATATAAGAGTGGTTGTGAAGCTGGCTTTAAATAGAGGGAACCATGAAGAGAGTAAATGTACCTTTCTTGGCTGATCCCTTTCGCTGTATGGCGTGCTCGTTTGGGTTGGGCGTCGGCTAAGAGTGCTCGGAGCGTGGATTAACTCTAGTCTCCTATCAGGTGTGTATTTATCACTACTCTTGTTGTTGGATGGCTACTTCGGGCCGCGATGGGCCGAAAGGGGCCATGTGGGCCCAATGGGCCTACGGGCCCAATTGGATAAGTTGTTTGATTGTGTAGTAAATATTGGACTAGGCTAGGTGAATCGCATATCTGTGGCTAGGTTTAGGCTAAAAGGGCCACACGAGCGTGTGGGCCCATTTGGGCCGAGAATAGGCTTTAGGCCCATTCGTATTGTTATCCATGTTTAGAATACTTTAGTTTACCAATTCTTTGAAATGCCTCGACTTGTAAAATTACCAAAGTACTCTCGATTTACTAATTACTGCTTTTACCCTCAGTTTACAGAATTACTATTTTACCCTCGATTTATAGAATTACCGTTTTACCCCTAATTTACATAATTACCATTTTACCCCCGATTTACATAATTATCGTTTTACCCTCGATTTACAGAATTACTGTTTTACCCTTGATTTACGTAATTACCATTTTACCTCGATTTATAGAATTACTGTTTTACCCTCGATTTACAAAATTACTAAAATACCCTTGGTTTGTGAAATTACCGCAATACCCTCAATTTGTAAAACTACCAAAATACCCCTGTATGGTAAAATGACGAATATGCCCTTATGTTCCGTATGACTGATGTGCTTAGGATTTACATATATTGATATTGGATTAGTTAAGTTTGAGTGATGGTGGTGGTTATCGTGGCGATTGATTTTGGAAGTGTTTCAACTTCAACCCATAACAGTGTGTACTAACCTCTAAATAGCTTAGATTAATATTTTACGAAAAGTCGAAAGCTTCATATTTTAGTGATTCAGGAATTAATATTTAGATCTATTTTCTACGCACGTTTAAGTTGGATTCACAACGGATATGGGGTAGGAAGGTATTTGGAACGTTCTTCAATGAGTAGATCTCTTGGTAAGTATTCGAACCTTCTTTCCATTTGTATCTTATGGTTTAAGAAAAGCTGAAAACCCCTCTGTCGACTAAGGCTGAAAGGGTTTTTGGTGTTATTTGGTTTGTTGGTGCTAGTGAGGATTAAAGGCTACCGATCGAGGAGTGTGTGAAAAGCTTGGATCATCGGAGTGACTAAGTCTAGTCATCAACTTCGGTAAAGGTATGAACCCAAGGGCCATTGTGGATGGTGGCCGAATGTGTAAGTGATGATAATAGGTAGTTTTCGATTTGGTTTAATAATAACATGGTCTAATCTATAAGTGGTTGATTATAGGACAAATCGCATAGGAGATCTCGTCAAGGAATATCGCAAATCAGGTGTGTAACGAACCCTTTCATAGCTTAAAGCGATAAAATGTTTAAAAGTCAAATGCCAAATTCGCATTTCGAGGACTTGTGAGCAAGCGAAACGCTCACTAGTTAGTTAGAATCGATGAGACGATGATCGAGAACGATGGAAACGGTAAGAATGTGATTTTTGGCGTTCTTGGTAAGTTGGGCCTCGAGGGGCCGAAGTGGGGCCCATTGGGCTTTCGGGCCCATTTGGGTAAAAATTGGTAGAAAACAAAAATCATTATATGGCATGATAAGACTGTTAAAACCGTTATGGAATATAGGCTAAATGGGCCTAGATGACGAAATTGGCTAAGTAGAGCCCATTAGGGGTTTTAGGCCCAATAACTCGATTTCGCTAAAAATGGGCTAGAATCACTGTTTGCACCCATGGATTGTTAGTAATCGTTAATGAACATGGAAACCCTAATTTTGGTAAAATTATGAGATTACCCTTATACCATGAAAATGACCGTTTTGCCCCTAGGTAAAATGACCATTATACCCCTAGGGTTTATGTATGATTTTAATACATGGGATTTTGATAAATATGGTATGTATGAGATGCACATGACATGTATGATATGCACATGATATGTATGATATGCACATGATGTAATCATAACGCATTGGGTTGGGTTTTTATATGGATGGAGGAAGTGAAAAGGGCTTATGCCCCGCTTATCAAAAGGGCTTATGCCCTGCTTATCAAAAGGGCTTATGCCCCGCTTATAAAAGGGCTTATGCCCTGTTATTGAAAGGGCTTATGCCCTGATTATTGAAAGGGCTTTTGCCCCGCTTTTAAAAGAGGCTAGGCCTCCAATTATATGATAAAGCACTATCTTGCCAATTGGAGAGTTTATGGGGTAGGTCGAGTTAATCCCACATGGTGTGTTGGTTGGTACGGTGGAGAGTAGCGGATGGTGGGTTGAGTAGTCTCCCAAATGGGTTGCATTCTTTCATTGAAATTATATGTGACATTGAAATGGGCCTAAGGGCCATACTGCTTTCTGATAAAGGCTTGACCCAAGAATATGAAATATGAAAAGGCTTCGCCCAAGAATATGAAATATGAAAAGGCTTGCCCAAGATATGAAATATGAAATATGAAAAGGGCTACTGCCCGATGCATGATTGAGATTGGATTTGGGCTTAGACCCAACAGTCGTTATTGTTTTGGGCTCGAAAGGGCTTGTTGCACACTGAGTTTCCAAACTCACCCCCCTTTCCTTAACCTTGCAGGTGAGCCTTGATGTGGGGACTTGGGCCGGAGAGGATTCAGAGTGGCCACGGTGATCATCTTTGGGCTTTTAAATAAGTGTTGGTTTTCATTTAATTTCCTTTAATTATTATTTATTTTGGGTTGTAATAAGGCCAATTTTAACTTTCCTTTTATTTCTTTTCGGAATTATTTTAATTTTAATAACTTTAAAAATTGGTTAATAATTATTCAAATGGGCTAGACTTAGGACGTGTTTTCAAAATGATACTTGTTTTCAAAATATCTCAACACCACGATTAATCGATTTATCAAAGACGTCCACTTAAACAAATTTAAACTCGATATAACAAAGTGTGGCTATGGTTGTGGGCATGTCTAGGATTAGATCCAATTAAAGAGCTTGGTACTTAAGCAGCCTTCATGGCTCACCTCCTCTGTCTCGGATACCGCCTGGTGCCCAGCTTCCATACACTTTGTTAACTCAATAAAATGTATGGTTTTAAAACACTAAAACGGGCGTGGGTTTTCAACTCCAATGTGGCACGCCGATTCGGCCATAACGTCTGGGCCGGGTTTGGGGTGTTACATTTAGTGGTATCGAGCTAAGTTGCAACAACTCGGTGTGGATCGGTCCAAAATTTTTCAAAAATTTAGGCCTAAGAAGGGTATTTTGGAAATGGTTTTGAAAAGTTCATTTTAAAGATGTTTTATGAGTATATATGTTAAAATGGTCCAAGTTTTTTGTTTTAAATCAAGAGTTTCAAAATAAAGGGTGTTTTCAAATCAAAGTTTTTAAATTTCTATTTTCAAGTGATAAAAATATGGTTTTCGAGTTTTAAATGGATTGAGAAAGAAGTGGCGATCTGAATCCCGGCACCAAGTCTGTAAGTATTTCATTCCTCATATTACTCTATATTAAGATATTACTTGTAGATAGAACGAGACCATATCATGACATTATGACTAGGGCAACCCTAAAAACTCTAGAATATCGATACTATAGCTAGGCTATGATTATGTGAAAATAGAAACTTTAAAATACTATATCTGCATAAGACATGTGAATAAATAGTAAAATTTTTTAGATCTTTGTAGTTAATTGATATGTGTACTAGCAATGTAGAGTATTGATATGAATTCGAGGGTAAGCAAAGTCTACCAACTTGGTAGCGGTAACTCGGAGCTTGGTAATCAAGCACCGGCCGAGTTAGTAAGGAAAGTGGTAGAGGAAGTATTGGATACCAAAATTAAGGAAATTAGGGAAACGCTTCAAGCAGGGTGCTTGGAGTGTAAGAAAAGGAAGGATTCTAGTTCTCAGAAAACCAAGCCTCGCTCTGTGAAACATGTTAAGGCACGACCAACCTATCCAATCTGCAAAGACTACAACGGACATCATCCAGGTGAATGCCATAGGAAGACAGGAGCATGTCTTAGATGTGGGTCCAAGGAGCATCGAGCTCGGGATCACCAAGTTTATTTTATTTAAATATGTGTTATGAATTGTATGCGTGCTTGATAAATGTTTCTTTACTTTGGTAATTAGATGTTCTGGGTCGTACTAAGAATTATTTTTAATTAGAGTGCGTAGCGGAAGCATAGAGGTTTGACTTGAGTAATACGGTTAGTTGATAGTTGGAAATTTCGAGGACGAAATTTCTTTAAGGGAGTAGAATTGTAACACCCTGAATTTGGGCCTAGAAGTATTGGGCCTTGAGTGGGGGTCTGTAAGGAGGTTAGATATAGGTATTTAATTGTGCAATGAAATGACACAATTAAATGTCCGCTTTGGTGGTTAATGGCCCGAGAAGTGTTAGAGAAATCTTGGGTTCAAACTTGGGCTTTAGCAAAATTTTGGTATTAAGTGAAAAAACCGGATGCTTGGATGAGGGTTTTAAATTATTGTGTTAAATAGATGACACAAGGAAGCTTGTAGTCTAGTGGTTGTGGCGTCATTAAGGTTGTATGGGAGCCTGGGTTCAAGCCTTGGCTCTTGCAATTTATTTTGGGTTTTTAAAGGGAACCTGGACTTTAGCCTTTAGACCTTATAATTAATTGGGGATAAAATATGACACAAAAAGCCTTGTGGCTTAGTGGCAAGTAGCGTGTGGAGCATTTAAGGGGAGGCATAGGTCCGAATCCCATGGCAAGCAAAGAGCATTTATTTTGCTAACAGGGGGCGGCAAGAGTTGGTGTTGAATTTAAACTCTAATGTTGGAGGGATCCCACATCAGGAAGCTAATATAAGAGTGGTTGTGAAGCTGGCTTTAAATAGAGGGAACCATGAAGAGAGTAAATGTACCTTTCTTGGCTGATCCCTTTCGCTGTATGGTGTGCTCGTTTGGGTTGGGCGTCGGCTAAGAGTGCTCGGAGCGTGGATTAACTCTAGTCTCCTATCAGGTGTGTATTTATCACTACTCTTGTTGTTGGATGGCTACTTCGGGCCGCGATGGGCCGAAAGGGGCCATGTGGGCCCAATGGGCCTACGGGCCCAATTGGATAAGTTGTTTGATTGTGTAGTAAATATTGGACTAGGCTAGGTGAATCGCATATCTGTGGCTAGGTTTAGGCTAAAAGGGCCACACGAGCGTGTGGGCCCATTTGGGCCGAGAATAGGCTTTAGGCCCATTCGTATTGTTATCCATGTTTAGAATACTTTAGTTTACCAATTACTGAAATGCCCTCGACTTGTAAAATTACCAAAGTACTCTCGATTTACAGAATTACCGTTTTACCCTTAGTTTACAGAATTACTATTTTACCCTCGATTTATAGAATTACCGTTTTACCCCTAATTTACATAATTACCATTTTACCCCCGATTTACATAATTATCGTTTTACCCTCGATTTACAGAATTACCGTTTTACCCTCGATTTACAAAATTACCATTTTACCCTCGATTTATAGAATTACTGTTTTACCCTCGATTTACAAAATTACTAAAATACCCTTGGTTTGTGAAATTACCGCAATACCCTCAATTTGTAAAACTACCAAAATACCCCTGTATGGTAAAATGACGAATATGCCCTTATGTTCCGTATGACTGATGTGCTTAGGATTTACATATATTGATATTGGATTAGTTAAGTTTGAGTGACAGGTGGTGGTTATCGTAGGCGATTGATTTTGGAAGTGTTTCAACTTCAACCCATAACAGGTGTGTACTAACCCTCTAAATAGCTTAGATTAATATTTTCTGAAAAGCCGAAAGCTTCATATTTTAGTGATTTGGGAATTAATATTTAGATCTATTTTCACGCACGCTTAAGTTGGATTCACAACGGATATGGGGTAGGAAGGTATTTGGAACGTTCTTCAATGAGTAGATCTCTTGGTAAGTATTCAACCTTCTTTCCATTTGTATCTTATGGTTTAAGAAAAGTGAAAACCCTCCGTCGACTAAGGTGAAAGGGTTTTTGGTGTTATTTGGTTTGTTGGTGCTAGTGAGGATTAAAGGCTACCGATCGAGGAGTGTGAAAAGCTTGGATCATCGGAGTGACTAAGTCTAGTCATCAACTTCGTAAAGGTATGAACCCAAGGGCCATTGTGGATGGTGGCGAATGTGTAAGTGATGATAATAGGTAGTTTTCGATTTGGTTTAATAATAACATGGTCTAATCTATAAGTGGTTGATTATAGGACAAATCGCATAGGAGATCTCGTCAAGGAATATCGCAAATCAGGTGTGTAACGAACCCTTTCATAGCTTAAAGCGATAAAATGCCGAAAAGCTGAAATGCCAAATTTCGGCATTTCGAGGACTTGTGAGCAAACGAACGCTCACTAGTTAGTTAGAATCGATGAGACGATGATCGAGAACGATGGAAACAGTAAGAATGTGATTTTTGGCGTTCTTGGTAAGTTGGGCCTCGAGGGGTCAAGTGGGGCCATTGGCCTTTCGGGCCCATTTGGGTAAAATTGGTAGAAAACGAAAATCATTATATGGCATGATAAGACCGTTAAAACCGTTATGGAATATAGGATAAATGGGCCTAGATGACGAAATTGGCTAAGTAGAGCCCATTAGGGTTTTAGGCCCAATAACTCGATTTCGCTAAAATGGGCCTAATCACTGTTTGCACCCATGGATTGTTAGTAATCGTTAATGAACATGGAAACCCTAATTTTTGGTAAAATTATGAGATTACCCTTATACCATGAAAATGACCGTTTTGCCCTAGGTAAAATGACCATTATACCCCTAGGGTTTATGTATGATTTTAATACATGGGATTTTGATAAATATGGTATGTATGAGATGCACATGACATGTATGATATGCACATGATATGTATGATATGCACATGATGTAATCATAACGCATTGGGTTGGGTTTTTATATATATGGAGGAAGTGAAAAGGGCTTATGCCCCGCTTATCAAAAGGGCTTATGCCCAGCTTATAAAAGGGCTTATGCCCTGCTTATTGAAAGGGCTTTTGCCCCGATTATTAAAAGAGGCTAGGCCTCCAATTATATGATAAAGCACTATCTTTGCCAAAGGAGAGTTTGGCGGGGTGGGTCGAGTTAATCCCACATGGTGTGTTGGTTGGTACGAGTGGAGAGTAGCGGATGGTGGGTTGAGTAGTCTCCCAAATGGGTTGCATTCTTTCATTGAAATTATATGTGACATTGAAATGGGCCTAAGGGCCATACCGCTTACTGATAAAAGGCTTCGCCCAAGAATATGAAATATGAAAAGGCTTCGCCCAAGAATATGAAATATGAAAAGGCTTGCCCAAGATATGAAATATGAAATATGAAAAGGGCTACGTCCCAAAGGCATGATTGAGATTGATTTGGGCTTAGACCCAACAGTCGTTATTGTTTTGGGCTCGAAAGGGCTTGTTGCACACCGAGTTTCCAAACTCACCCCCTTTCCTTAACCTTGCAGTGAGCCTTGATGTGGGGACTTGGGCGGAGAGGATTCAGAGTGGCCACGGTGATCATCTTTGGGCTTTTAAATAAGTGTTGGTTTTCATTTAATTTCCTTTAATTATTATTTATTTTTGGGTTGTAATAAGGCCAATTTTAACTTTCCTTTTATTTCTTTTCTAATTATTTTAATTTTAATAACTTTAAAATTGGTTAATAATTATTCAAATGGGCTAGACTTAGGACGTGTTTTCAAAATGATACTTGTTTTCAAAATATCTCAACACCACGATTAATCGATTTATCAAAGACGCCCACTTAAACAAATTTAAACTCGATATAACAAAGTGTGGCTATGGTTGTGGGCATGTCTAGGATTAGATCCAATTAAAGAGCTTGGTACTTAAGCGACCTTCATGGCTCACCTCTTCGTCTCGGATACCTACCGGTGCCCAGCTTCCATACACTTTGTTAACTCAATAAAATGTATGGTTTTAAAACACTAAAACGGAACGTGGGTTTTCAACTCCAATGTGGCACGTCAGATTCAGCCATAACGTCTAGGCCGGGTTTGGGGTGTTACAGCTAGAAAGCAAGCTCGTTAAGTGCCGAAAACACTGTAATTTGCTACAACAAACTATGGCAGATCCATATCGACATTCAAATATTTAACCATTCAATTTGAATCATAGCTTCCATCTTGGTCCATTAAACTCACTTTATCCAATATTTCAAACAATTTATTTAAAGTTCGTCTTACATCATGGTTCATGTTGTGATTGCTCATGGAATGAGATCCTTCTCCTCCGTTTCTATTCAAATTTTTTTTTGTTTGGATTTTATTTTCTTAGAGAAGATGGTAGGGGTGAATATAATGGAAATTAGAATTCTAGTCCTTCTCACAAAATTATAATTCTAGCCCTTCTCAAAAAATTATAAATTATAAATTAACATAGGAGAAACTTATGCTTTGTCCCACTCAAAAATTAAAAATTTTTATTTAGTCTCATTAAAATGATAAAATTATAGATTAATTCAAGATAAAATTTATATTTAAAATTTTAAAATTTATAATTCAATTTTGATACCTAAATTTTTTTTTCCAAATTCATGTCAAAAAAAGGGAGAATTTGGACTATAATGAAATTTGAAAAGAGAGAATTTTCAAGTGTTACGAGGCTAGATATTTAGTCTCTCAATCCGTGTGGCCTTTGGCGAATCATTCGACTCAAATACATTTAAGTCAGCCTAACTCCACAAAGTGAGGATTCTTGCAGAATCCCTCGAAAGCACCAATTTATATACCAGAAGCAACTCAAGCCAAAAGAATGCTCAAAAGAGTTGAATAACCACAAAAAACAATGCACGAGAGGTGTTTCAGTAAATGCTCTCAAATAATTCTATTAATCTAAGAATTAGGATACAATGGATAATTGACAACTAAAGGGGAGGCTCTCTATTTATAGTTGAGCGCCCCCAAATCCAACGGTCTAGCTAAATTTACATCGATGGACAAGATAAAGTCTATCCCTACAATTAAGGGATTTAAAGATTTATACAATCAAATAAAATCTAAGCTTATCAGATTTTATTCTCCCCAATCTTCTAATATTAGTTTCCCTCTTTACCAAGGTAGTCTAATTTTCCATATTTGTTTCATTAGGCAACTCGACTTCAAATAGACAGGCTTCTTCAGTAGTTCTTTGAATCAAGCTAGTGCTCGTAGGTCAAATAGTCTATGACATTCTCCCTCATCCATTCTTATAACAACATTGTTGTGCTCTTGGAATGACACTGACTTGATTCACTTCGAAACTTACTCGTCACCTTAACTCTTTCCTAACTAGTCTCACTGTCAGGTAGTTCTGACCATTGGAACATTCACCTCAAATTTTGTTGCCTCTTAACTCAAATCATTTCACACAATCACACAACTCATTCGTAAGAAGCCACCACTTTCACTTACCCATATTGTGACTTGCCTCGATTAAGATCTTCTTATTCTATACAACTAGGCTCCAACATACCCACACTGAACACTGGTTGACCTTGATATTTTCCAACAACTTTGGTCTGTACGGCCCTTGACTTCACCGCTTGAAACTCTGAAAAAGCCCATATGTTCTCATTAAGCCAACAAGTCAAAATGCAAAAGACTAACAAAGTGTTTGAAATGTACCTTACAGCATTTACTCATCCCGACTGTCTAGTTTGCATCCAAAAGTTTGATGCACAACCCACATTTCCCTTAGGTGGTAGCTCCACTGATAGCTCAACGGGCCTCCCATCGATTTCATGCTCCACTAGAATTTTTGAAGGGGCTTTCGTAGCACTTGATCTATTGAATCAATGTTCCTCCCATACAAAATATCATCGGCTAGCTGGATTGTCGATAATACCTTTATCCTAATCTTCATATCTTAATTTACTGACATAACAATTCGTGACAACAGACCATCAATGATATGAATTTGATCAAGAAAAGGAAAAGAACTGCCTTAATACTATCAAATAAGTTTAAACCAAGCACAATATCATAATTATCTAACGAGATTACCTCAAAATCTTCCTTACCCTTCTATTTTTCGATTTGTAGCTCCACTCCTCAAGCCACTCCCATAGTTATGGCCTCCTCAAAATTTATCATCTTGATCTTATTCAATTTTCTAAACAAGAGACCAAATTTCCTTACATCTTTTTCAATATGAATAAGTCTGATGCTCCCGAATCAACAAGAGCACTCCTTCTATAATAGTCCGGTTTAGACCCTAGTCAGAACAGTGGTTTTAGGACCACAAATCTGAGTCAAAAAAATATTTAAATATTATTTTCCATGCTGATGATGTGTGAATTAGCATGTGTGAAAGATTCGTATTAAAATTTAATCATTTGTCTGCCAATTTAATAAAAAGGACCTAATTGCGTAAAATGTAAAAGTGCCTATTTGATTTGGCTTTTTAATTGTGAGGTCCTTATGTGGTTATTTGACCATGGTTTTGATTAAATGACATTAATGGACATTAGTTGATGGAATATTAATGTTTTATTACAAGGGTAAATGGGTAATTAGTGCATTATGATGAAATAAAAAAAACAAACATATTTCATCCATCACCTTTAGTGTTGATCCACCGAAAATAGGACATAAAACCTAAGTTTGAAAAGCTTTAAGTTTTGGCACTCATCTTGGCTAATTAGGTATGTGTTTTTGTTTAGTTTTTGATAATTTCTACGTTTTTGTAATCGTTGCTTTGTATACTACAAAGTCCATACTTGAATTTCTGATTTTGATGAATATTTTGAATTATGCCATTGATGAATCCATGAGTTTTGTAATGTTAATTGGTAGAATATGAAAGCTTAGTGTTTGATAAACATGTTTTGTAAAGTGATTTTGAGTAAAAATGCATATTAAGGATTAAATTGAGAAAAGTGTAAATTGAGGGGTTGAAATGTGAAATAAATGAAAATTATGGCTTGCTAAGGACCATAGGAAGATTCGGCTAATACATAGTTTTGAGGAATTTTGTGTATTTTGTGATTTTATGAAATAGGGGCTAAAATGTTAAAATGTGAAAATATGAGGGTTAAATTGCAAAATGCCCTAAATATATTTATATGGATCAAATTGAGTGACTTGTTGAATAAAAGGGTTAATTTTGAATACATATAGATCAAGAAAAGAGGAACTCGGACTTAAACCGAGGAAAGTCAAAGGTTATAGAGTAGACAATCTGAATCGAAAATACCGAGTACGAGGTAAGTTCGATGGGATAAATGATGTTACAATTTATATTTTAGTGCTTTGATAATGCTTAAATTTTATATATTTGACTATGGAGTGAGTACGATGATAAATAGATTATGTTCGGTACTATGTGTGCGATTTGAAATAGCTTCAGCTATAAATAGCACTAAGTGTGCGAATTGGAATAGCTTCGGCTATATGTGGCACTAAGTGTACAATATTGAGACAGTTTTGGTTTAATATAATGGTACTAAGTGTATGATATTTTATAGTTTCGGCTATATTATTGTACTAAGTGTGCGATGTTCTTGTATGTGGAAAGATGATCTAACGAATTAGTATATCGAGCATTGAAGTGATAATGTAATAGTTAAGTACGAGTTTGTGCAGGTATGTAATGAATATTTATGGTTAATGATATGGTGTATGAGATAGATTAACCTATGTGGTCGATAATATTTTGTATGAGTTATGTGCAAGGATATCTGAACTAAGAAAATAGTACAAAATGAGAAATGGTAATGAATGAGGTTGAGTAGTGATATGAATTGAACTATGTGTTAGCTAATATATCTTATAGCTTTTAAATGTTGAGTTAAATGTATTATATCACGAACTTACTAAGCTTAAATCTTACTGTGTGAAATGTTCTCTATTTTACAGTGTTATAAAGCTAATCTCTGGGACTCTCTGGACTAGACTGTTTTGTTTTTAACTGTTGATTTTTGAGTTGTTTGATAGTTTGTTTGCTTAGGTAAAATGTTATATGAAAACGACAGTTTTTCACAAATAAAGGGAACTAAATGTTTGAATAAAATGGTTTTCAAAATATTCTCTTTTAAAAACACGTTTAAAGGCAAAGTAATTAATTGAACAACGTTTTGACATTGGATACAAGAAAATAAGAGTTGGAAAGAAACGTAAATGGTCTTATCATATTGAATTCATTTTCAAACCCCCTCGTTGTGACACCTCTAGATTCAGCCATCACGTCTAGGCCGAGTTTGGAGTGTTACATTTAGTGGTATTAGAGCCAAGTTGCATAACTTGGGCTATGAATTTTGCATTACAAAAAATTGATTTAAAAATAATTGGTTTTCAAATATTCTGAATAATTTGATAAGGTATATGGTACACCGAGTCTCCGGCGTCGATCCTGTAAGTATTTCTGAAACTTAGTTTGAACTGCTCTAAAACACTATAGATAATACCTTCTGAAACTGTACTGAGTCAGCTAGAGACTAAAACGTTTGAAAACAATTCTGAAATTTTAATAATTTTTGCATAAAACATCTACTAATAAATACCAGAACTGATGCATAAAATTTTGTAATGTAGATAAACTCGAATTATACAATAAGCACTCATGGAACATGCGGACGTGGTATTCGTTTCCGTGGTAGAGGCTGTAGGAGGCTCGAGCTGAGTCTTCCTCTCTAGGCAGTATGCTGAACTTAGATATGAGTAAGGCACTAGTTTCACCTGCTATTGAGACTGGGTCTCAAAGTCGCTCGGCTGGGGACGACGCACTGTCTCAAGCCATGCTGAGGATTTTGGAGAGGGTCGCTGGACTCCATTTTAGAGCTGGGGCTTAAGGGTTGGTAACTAAACGACTCCGGTGTAATGGCGTTGAGTTGTTTAGGAGTGTCATTGGAGTTACCCCTAATGTGGCTGAGTATTTGTTAGAGGCCACTGAGAGTATCATGAATGATCTAAACTATATTCCCGAGAAGAAACTGAAGGGTGCAGTCTTTTTGCTTCATGACGAGGCTTATCAGTAGTGGTTGACAGTTGAAGAGGGTACTTAGCCTGACCATCTAAATTGGGATTTCTTTAAGACCACCTTTCAGAGTAAATACGTGGGGACGAGCTATGTGGATGCTCTCAGGCGTGAGTTCATGAATCTCACGCAGGGTGATAGATCTATGGCCGAGTATGAGGCCGAGTTTTTGAGGTTGAGTGTAACACCCCCTAACCCTATTTCGTAGTCAGAACAGGATAACAGAGTATTACCGGTCACTACAGTTCGATTACGATTAATAGAAAAAGAATGAACTATAATTCAGTTTATAAAATATATTTTATCGTCCCTTAATGAGTCATCAAGACTTATAATGTATGTTAGAACCAAACCAGAACTCAATCGGAAGCTTATAAACTTTTTCGTACAATTCTTAAAATTTCCTTTAATGAACAGTACCACACGCTCGTGTGGCCTAGGAAACACGCCCGTGTCTCCATGACACACCTGTGTTGTCACCCCGTGTGACTCACACGGCTTGGACACTCCCGTGTCCTTTACCCGTGTACAACACTGACTTATTACTCATGAACAAACTAGTTTCACACGGCCAAGTCACACGCCCGTGTGGACTCAAAATGAACCTTATAGTTCAAATTTAGCAACCCTGCTAATCTTGAATAATAAGCAATTTAAAAATCCAATCTCTTAATTAGTCCAAATATAATTAGACACATCTAATACACATTTATTCTACTAGTATAACAATCTCACATATGTACTCAATGATCATTAAATAAACCAACTTCAAAATTTGTACTTAATTACCATTCAAAACAATTCAAAATGGATTATATTATAACATACACTTTACATTTATTAGCTAACCATTAACATTCTTCACTAATATCACTTATAAACAAAATAACATCAAGAATAACCTAGGTACATGTCATTCTTCAAGATAAGATACATCACCAATTATTTGAGTTCGGGAGTTGGCTTGGATGCTGAGATGCTAGTTACTATTGTACCTAACCTGTGCATGAAAACAAACCGTACGCTGAGTATACACTCAGTGGTATTTCTATAAACCAATACATATTATGCATTTAAATCATAATCATAAATTCTAACATCAAGGACTTTATAAATTTTCATTCAATTATCTTTATATCATAGTAACATTTATCAATAGAATCATATTCAATAAGAAAAATACAGTTTCAATCAGTATCTTTTCGTGTTCAGTACAGTTGTTTACCCCTATTAACATAACTCGGACCTATACGGATATACGAATCCAGCCTACACACCGGAATAGTATACAGTGTTTCATCGACCGTCAAATACATAGAAACAAAGAATAATAATAAAGATATGATAATAATGTGAAGCGGTACAGAGTACCTCATCGAATGAATTGAGCGATAAGAATGAGTTGACACTCATAGTACCTCATCAACACAAATTCGGAATATCCCTGAACACTTCCAATCCTATGGCATGCCAATTATATCCGACTAGCCCGACACTGTTAATAAGGATTTCAATTTCTTTTAAATTTAAATGTTCACATTTCAAACAATACAGTAAGTTAACAATACTTACCTCAACTTTTTATTTTTCATACAATTTAAATAATAAATACATTAAACAATTATTAAGCTCGGTTTATAGAAAAACAAACCGCAGTTCTCGAGTTTATTTGTTATCTTCATTCACTTTCTCTTTTCCATTCTTTTATGACGTTTCCGGTGCTACGTTAGCAACGGAAAAATTAACATTTAAAATCATCAATACATATCATTTAATAACACACTCTTCTATTTTCCATGTAACTTTTACATAAATTCCAATTTAATCCTTCCACCATAACCATTCTTTCTCTTCAAATAAGTCTCATATTTTCATTTAATACCTACTTTAAACAAGTTTCAACTCTTAATATTCAATATAAAACATCAATTCTAAATTTCTTTCAATTTATCTCTCAAACATAAAACTTATATCTCTTTTTTACAATTCAATCCTTCTCCCACTTCTAACTTGAATTTCTATCACTTTATCTCATAATTCATTCAATTGTTTAACTTAACCAACATCTAAAAATTCACTAAATTTTATAATGTCAACATAATTCAAGTTGGCCTTTGTTCTATGATTCCAAAAACATGAAAATTACAAGAAAATGAGCTAAATTAACTTACCACTAAAGCTTTAAATCCTTAAACCTCAATTTCCCCTTTTCTTTTTCTTCCCCTTTCTTCCCTTCCTATTTCGTTTTCATTCTCTGTTCTTTCTTTAAATTAGCTTTAATTCAAGCTAATTCACTTAACCAAAGTCTAATTAACTACATTACTAGCTTCGTAAATATTTCTAATAAATATTTACGATAAAGAAATAATGACCTGAAAATTCTCTTTTTCGATACCCATAAACTTTGGGTCGTTACATTGAGCCGCTACACTCAAGGTATGGTGACATATGAGTATGAGAGGTTCGTCCAATTTCAGGATGTGCTTCGATTATCCACTTCTGAGGATCGATGACTTATTTGATCAGTTTCGAGGGGCTTCAGTGTTTTTGAAGATTGATCTTCATTCTAGCTATCATCAGTTGAGGGTTGAAGAGGTGGATGTTCATAAGATTGCGTTCAGGACTCGTTATGGACATTACGAGTTCCTAGTGATGCCTTTTGGTCCGACGAATGCTCCAGTAGCATTCATGGATTTGATGAATCAAGTGTTTCAACCATATATGGATCAGTTCGTCGTGGTCTTTATCGATGATATTCTAGTATACTCTAAGACCGAAGATGAACATGATGAGCATCTAAGAGTAGTGCTTCAGATTCTACGTGAGAAATAGCTTTATGCTAAATTGAGCAAGTGTGAGTTCTGGTTGCGTGAAGTGACTTTTCTAAGGCATGTGTTGTAACACTCCTTACCCGTATTCAATGCTGGAATAGGTGTAACGCCTCAAACCCGGCCCAGAAGTTATGGCCGAATTTGGGATGTTACATTGAAGTGTTTTAGCGAAAATCATGTTTTCATTGAAAACCCTTCTTAAACAAAAACCCTAATTAACTAAAAAAACCTTTCAGTTACGAAAGCCTTGTTTAAATCATTTGATATTTAAAAAAAAAAAAACTTAGTAGCAGAAACGTAGAAAACATACTATAATTTGAGAAATCCATGTTCAACTTCTCGTAATTACAATGAAAATAATAATAATAATTCAAGTAATAATAACATAATGAAAACCTTATTACAATCTGGTCTGAACATACTTAAAAAGAAATAAAAACTTAAATGCTTAACAGAAAACCAAGTCTGAATTATCTTACTAGCCGGCCACCCAGAGTCCCTCCAAACATCGAACCTTCTACTGAGTATCACCGAAAAATATAATAAAAGAGGGGGTGAGTTTTCGCAACTCAGTGTGTCCAACCCTCGATGAAAAACAAGCATTCAAAGAGAAACCATCAAACATGCAATGCAATCCCATCCAAATTATCCATCCACTACACACCACTCATCCCCGTCACACCATGTGGGATATAAATATCGACCCACCCACCAAGACACCATTGGTAGCCCGATTATGAACTACCTTCATTTACATATTGGGCTTTAAAAGCCATCGGTGGATCTACGATTGTCAGGCAACCATGCGATCCTCATATACTTCCTCCGTTCCATAGTTCCCACCCCATATGCAACCTAAGCAGAGCATCATATGTATGCATGTCACATCCATAAAACTTACATTCAACACCTAGGGGTATTTTGGTCATTTTCGCCCTTATGGGCATTTCTGTAATTTTCCCTTAGTTATGGTTTTCACTTACCTTGGCCCATGAACAAGTCCTGTGAGCTAAGGTGAATGAAAACTATGCACCAGGTAGGATTCCAGAGAAGAGGAGGTGGGTCATTAAGACTGCTTAAGTACCAAGCTCTCCCTAGATCCAATCCTAGACACACATATACCCGTTGCTAGACCTTAACCCTATGACTTGTTCACGGTCGCAATATATTAATTAAGTCTTATGCAGTTATCATATACTAGGCCCAAAACCCCTTACAAAGCCCCAAACAAATTTACATGCCTGTATCTGGCCCATTAAGCCCATTCATATCCATATGGCCCATTAGGCCCAAATCATCTGTATATGGCCCATTAGGCCCAAATCACATTTATATGGCCCGTTAGGCCCAGTCACATTCATATTCATGCTCACATACAAATTCCTATCACATAGCATCAATATTCAGTTTTTGCCTGTTATGGGCCCAACAGCCCATCGGGCCCATTTAGCCCATTATGGCCCGTATGGCCAAATGACAACCCAAGTCCACGGAATCACCCGTGGGTCTCAGGCAACCTATTGGTCTCCCCCTTACGAGTGTTCACGCACTCGTAACACTACTGTAGCCAAACTTTCGGTTTTTCGGCATTTCGACATTTTGGCTTTTGCCGATTCATAGTGTGTGTGCAGCGTATGTACACACTTGGTAAGAAAGCCCGATGCGATCTCCTTAGCCCAAACCTACAATCGATATCACTAAAAGATTAATCTTACATACTTATCGAATACTTTACCAAAAGCCAGAATCTCACCTTAACCTTACCTTGAGCGATAAGTATAACAACCCCTTCACTAACCACGGTCAACTCCTAGATCTGCACCAATCGTAACTATTAAAACCAGAATGATAGGTGACTCGTATCAAATACAAGTCCCTTCACCTTACTATGGCTATTCGGCCAACCTTAGCCAATGGATGAGGAATAGTTACCAAAATCACAAACACCTAAGGAGCAATTCGGCAGAGAGCTAAGATCCGAGATCCGATACTAATTCCCTACCAAAGTTGATTGAAATATTGAGGGATAATAATTGATACCTAGCAAAGAAAATCGATTAGAAGAGCAACACTTACACTAGATTCGGTCAAAGAGTATTCAGCCCTTGGGAGATTCGGCTTTTCGTATTTTCAGACTTAGTATGGTGAATAAGGTTTATTTGGTCAGATTAAAGAAGAAGAGTAGACGAAGAAATCGGCTAAGTGAAACAAAGAAAATTGTGTAAAGAAGAATAGAAATCGCAAGAAGAAAAGAAAGAAAAACAAAAAGGTTTCGGCTTTTTGGATCTTGAAAAGAAAAGGGTTTTTGGCTTTTTGGATCTTGAGAAGAAAAGGGTTTTCGACTTTTAGAGGAAGAGGTTTCTGGCAACAAGGTGAAGACGAATTTCGGAAGTAGTCTGGCAACCCTGTATTCGGCCCCTATTTATAGCCCTTATAGCTGAATTTTCCATGCCCAATTCCCAATTCGGCTCCATCACTTCTCCCTTCTCATCTCCTTGCTTTTCTCCCTGATAACCCCTTGATCTTTTCCTTAATTTTCTCTTCTGAACACTCCCCTTGGAGTCCATCTTCACGCCACTTCCATCCTTCTAGAAGGCCAAAATTAAACTTCTAAAAATACTAAGCTAGGATTCGAACCTTGGATCTCCTTGCTATCTACTAACGCCACCTGCCTACTTCCTATGTGGCGTCACTTAGCCACTCATCCACAAGGCTTTTTGATGCTATTTTCCCCTATTTTTATTTAAAAGCCAACTACTTGCCAACTCTGATTCTTTTAATAATTAAACTATAATTTCATTTATTCCTAGGTTCGAACTCAAACCTTAATTAAGACCTACCATAATCATCACATGGCTAGGAACATAAAACACAATTTTTATCAAAACCGAAAACAAAAAAAGTTTGGGATTTCGAGATTTTTAGGTTTTGAGAGTTTCGAGGCATTACAATAGGATACGAGGCATTATCGGACTTACATCGAAAGCGAACATACAGATCGAGTCATAAATTTGCATCCAAATTAAAAGTCCCTAATACGAGCCTACGAGGCCCAAAACATGCTTCAGAAGTGGTTTGGGACTAAACCGATAGCTCAAGAAACTCTTACAAAACTTAGAAAATATTTTCTATAAACAGGGATCACACGCCCATGTGGGCAGCCCGTGTGGTCACACACACCCGTGTCTCTAGCCCATGTAACTCTCTAACTTGCAAGTCATGAACAAATCAAAGTCACATGGCCAAGCCACACACCCGTGCCCAGGGCCGTGTCCCTTACACGGCTAAGACACACACTCGTGTCTCTACCTGTGTGCTCAATTTTGAGCATTCTGTTTCTCAAAATTTAGGTGCGGGGGACACACGGCCAAAACACATGCCCATCGGACAGGCTATGTGTCACACACGGCCTAGACACACGCTCGTGTGTCTACCCCTGTGGACAAAATAAAGGCTATTTACCAAGCCATTTGTCACCCTCATTTACACATACACATACACAAATTCAATGGCACAAATCTTGGTATGCTTAGGCAACCAAAACATCTACAATCATGGCCAACATGTGAGAATGCAATACCATCATCTATCATGCTCATGACATTTCATTATGCTAATCAAACATACCAATTTCACATTTAAAAACACCACTAAGGCTACTTTCAACTTGCATTAATTTATGAAGATACTCTAGCCTATCAATGAACCAAACTCATCCATTTCACAACAAGTCATTAAGCTACATTCAATATTTAGCAAATCAATATAAAGCACATCATCAAAGGCATTGGCACATATATGCATATGTGTATAAATATATATAAGCTTACACTCAATTTAACAAAAATGTGCCAATTTACATGGCCAAATACCAAATCAAGCCTTTCACTATTACAAGCCAATACATTTGGTGAAAATCATGGTGACACATATAACAAAATGACCAAGTCCCTATACATGCCATATACTCAAAATCATGCCATATACTCAAAATATTAAGATCATCGATACCCAAAATGACAGTTTGATAGTGTGATGCGATCTCTGACGATCTCCAATTCGAGCTACCTTGGTGACACTATAAAACATGGAAAGTAAAACGGAGTAACCTATATAGCTTAGTAAGCTCGTATGAAAGAAATAAGCAAATCCTACCATACATTTAACATTCAAGTAATAAATATAAGACGATGTAATTTACCATTATGTCATAACCGTAGTTCATTGCATCACAAACTTACCTTGAGTTCATCATTTCGCAAATGTATAATCATAAGTTTTATGCATATACCTTTACCAACTCGTAATGGTTTCACACTTATTCTCATCTTTGGCATACCCAGTGAACTACTCAGAATAATAATATCGGATACCCGGGAAACCTTGCACACAAGGTGTCACATATGTAGCTATTGCTACCTCTATCTCATAACGCATATATGCTCGCTCTCGAGCCATCATCGGGCCTGGTCACACTAGTTTTCAGTCAAGATGTAGCTAAATGTTGCTACTCACACAAGCTATCAAGTAACCCCAACATATGCCAGTACACTCAGCCACCGGTAGGACGTACAGGACCAGTACCTGGATCACATAACATAAAACCCTAGTGACATGTCACTTGTATCCTAATCTATTCCTAAGGTTCGATTGGGATTTCTCGCTTGCGAAAACATCGTTGCATGTGTCTCTAGAATCATTTACACAGTTCATACAAAATTTAAAGCATTTAAAATACAATTATAATAAAGTTTATTTACATACGAACTTACATCGAATGCAAAAATGGAAAAATGGATCAATTTGTCAGTTTTTTTGTTTTTCCTCCAATCTACACTCGAACTTTGTTTTTCTTGATAATCGAGCTTGAAAGCTTTGCTAACCTGGTATTCGATATCCTTCTGTTTCAAATCCGCGTGCGATTGCTGTTGATCCGAAGCTACTTTTAAACAACCACGAATTACTTTCATTTTCTCTTCGGTTTCTCTGACCAAATCAACCCCGTGAATCTATTTCTCACTAAGCTCAGTCCAATACAATTGAGTTTGACACTTGTGGCCATATAATGCTTTATACGGTGCCATTTTGATACTCGATCGATAACTGTTGTTATCAGCAAATTCAACGGACGGTAGATATTTCTCCCAACTACCTTCGAACTTTAAAACACAACAGGGAAGCATATCTTCGAGAATTTGAATCACTCTCTCAGATTGACTGTCGGTTTGTGGATGAAATGCAATACTAATATTTAACTTTGTACCCAACGCTTCCTGCAATTTCTTCCAAAATTGAGATGTGAACCTCTGATCTCTATCCGAAATAACAGAAGTAGGCACCCCATGCAATCTAACAATCTCAGCAATGTACAATTAAACTAGTTTATCAAGTGAATAACCGGTACGTACAGGAATGAAATGAGCCAATTTTTTCAATCTATCAACAATAACCAGAATAGCATCTTTCTTCTTTGGAGTCAGACGTTACCCCGATACGAAATCCATCGTAATTCTATCCCATTTCCACTTCGGTATAGACACAAGCTGAAGAAAAGCTGAAGGCACTTGATGTTCGGCTTTCACTTGTTGGCAAATCAAAAATCTCGTTACAAACTCTGAAATGTCTCGTTTCATGCCTGACCACCAATACAATTTGTCCAAATCGTTATACATCTTTGTACTCCCAAGATGAATAGATAAACAACCATTACATGCCTCATAAAGAATTTTTTGAATCAGTTCATTATCTCTTGTTACACAAATCCTACCTTGGAATCTCAAACAATCATCGTATCCAATCTGATATTCTGAATCACTATCTGATTCACATTGAACTCATTATCACCTTTTTGAGCCTCACAAATTTGCTGAAGAAATATTAGTCTAGCTTTCAACTCATCCAAAATTGATCCTTCATCGGATAAACTCAGTCGCATATTGATCGCTCTCAAAGCAAACAAAGACTTTCTACTCAAAGCATCTAAAACTACGTTAGCTTTCCCTGGGTGATAGTCGTTCACTAACTCATAATTTTTCAATAGTTTGAGCCATCTCTGTTGTCATAAATTCAAATCTTACTAAGTCATTAAATACCTTAAACTCTTGTGATTAGTAAAGATGTGACAGTTATCACCGAATAAATGGTGTCTCCAAATTTTTGAAGCGAACACAATAGCAACTAGTTCCAAGTTGTGCATCAAATAATTCTTTTTGTGCGATTTCAACTGTCTCGAGGTATAAGCTATCACTTTACCCTCTTGCATCAACACACAACCTAAACCATTCAAGGACGCGTCATTGAATATCACAAACTCTTTTCCTTATTCAAGTTGCACTAACACCGGTGCCTCAGTCAACAACGATTTCAACTATTCAAGTTGCACTAACTCCACTCGTATTTCACATTTTTTTGTGACAATCTGGTCATAGGTGTAGCAATCATCGAAAATCCTTAACAAAACATCAATAGTAACTAGCCAAACCCAAAAAGCTTCTAACTTCGGATACATTTCTCGGTGGTTTCTAACCAACAACTATAGAAATCTTACTCAGATCAACCCGTATACCTTTCACTGAAACAATGTGTCCTAGAAATTTAACTTCTCGGAGCCAAAACTCACTTTTTTCTGAAATTAGCAAACAATTTCTTATCTTTCAAAGCCTGTAATACAATTCTTAAATGTTTGGCATGTTTAGACTCATATCGAGAATAACTTAGGATGTCATCAATAAATACAACCACAAACTTATCTAAATACGGTCTAAAGTTTCGATTCATCTATTCCACAAAAACTGCAAGAGCATTTGTTAACCCAAACGACATAAAAAGGAATTCATAATGCCCATAGCTTGTTCTAAACGGGTTCTTTGACACATCCAAATCTTTATCTCTCAACTGATAATAGCCTGATCTCAAGTCCATCTTCGAGAACACTGTTGCCCCTTTCACCTGATTAAACAAATCATCAATTCTCAGTAAAGGATACTTGTTCTTTATCATAACCTTGTTAAGCTGGGAATAATCAATACAAAGTCTCATGGATCTATCTTTCTTCTTGACGAATAACAGTGGTGCACCCCAGGGCGAAAAACTCGGTCTTGCAAAACCCTTATCTGTCAACTTTTGTAACTGAGACTTCAAACCTTTCAATTCGGTCAGAGCCATTCTATACAGAGCTATCGATATCGGTGAATTTCTCTGTACTAAGTCAATGGAAAACTCAACCTCTCTATTCGGTGGTAATCCAGGTAACTCTTCTGGAAACACATTCAAATATTCACATACTACCGGCACAGATTTGATCTTCAATTCAAACATTTTCGTATTCAGTACATACACAAAATAAGCTTCATAACCTTTTCCTACATATCTCTGAGCCGACATCGATGAAATCACAATAGGCAACTCACCCGACTCATCCAGTTTAATTTGAAGAATTTCATTATTTTAACATTTCAATTCAATAATCTTTAGTCTACAATTCACTACGACATCATGCATAGTCAACCAATCCATTCCAAGAATTACATCAAACTCATCAAATGGTAAAAGCATTAAGTCACCCGAAAAACTGTGACCTCGAATCATTAAAGGACAACTCTTGCAAACTTTATCAACTAAAACATATTTGCCTAAGGGGTTCGACACTTTAATCATATACTCAGTAAGCTCAACAAAAAAATTCTTACTAGATACAAAATTCATGCAAATATAAGAATGAGTCGATTTAGGATCAATCAATGCAATTACATTAGTATCATAGAGATAAAATGTACCAGTGATAATATCAGGAGATGACGCATCTTCGTGAGCGCGAATAGCGTAGGCTCTAGCAGGTGCTCTAACCTCTAATCTCATACTTAAATCTTTTGTTTCACCTTTGCTACTAGTCCTATTTCCCGTATTTCTCAATGGCCTCCCTCTAGTGTCAGTATTGCTTGATCTTGCATTCTGAAAACTATCTTTCTCAGTCATTTTAGGGCAATCTCGTATGAAGTGATCAGGGGAGCCACATTTAAAGCAAGCCCAGTTATTTATCCTACATTCACTGGGATGTCATCTACCACAGTGTTGGCATTCAGGTCTATTAGACCTAGCATTACCAACGCTTGCTATTAACATAGTTTGGGCCTTAAAACTCGAATATTGCATCCCACGATCTATGTTGGGATACCCTGCTGAAACATTCGAATGAGTATACAAATCCCTTGATTTCTTTGAAAAAGATTTAAATGACTTATTCATCGGCCTTTTTCTCAAATCTCTAGTCTCAAACTCAGCTTTTCTCTTTTCTTTGCTCAACTCTTCGGCTTTGCAAGCTCGATCGACTAGCACCATAAATTCTTTCAACTCTACAATGCCAACTAATAGTCAGATGTCCTCATTCAACCCATCTTCGAATCTCTTGTACATGATAGCCTCTATTGAAACACATTCACGAGCATACTTACTGAGTCTAACAAACTCTCGCTCATACTCAGTCACAAACATACGGCCCTGTTTCAAGTCTAAGAGCTTTTTGCGTTTCTGATCAATAAACTATTGACTGATATATTTCTTTCTGAACTCGTCTTGGAAGAAATCCCAGGTAACTCTTTCTCTCGGTACCACAGATACAAGAGTATTTCACCATTAGTAAGCTGAGTCCCTCAGGAGTGATATAGCACATTTTAAGCACTCATCTGGTGTGCAAAAAAGCTCATCAAATACCTTAATAGAGTTCTCAAGCCAAAACTCTACTCTTTTAGGATCATCGTCAACATTGGCTCTATATTCTTTAGCCCATTGTTTCTGAATTTTATCAACTGGAGGCTTGTTCTGTCTTAACAATTCTACACCTTGGGGAGCTACAGGAACGGGTTAAGGGTTAGGTGGGGTAAAGGATGTTGGGCAGCTGGATTCGTTCGTACAAACTCGGCAAACCACTTATTTATCCTTTGGAAGAATGCTTCTCTAGCATCTCCTCCTTGACTAACCATTACTGGTCTACTTTTAGATGGCGTTGTCCCTTGAGCGGGAGCCAGCGCATTACTTTCAACAACATCAGCTACATCTCGGTCGGGATCCATTTACTATATGAAAATACAATTTAAATTGTCAAGAGTCGTTACACTATCACAAATTATATATATAGCATGACACACTGTGTTAGTTCGAGAATCGACTAAATCGTAACTCTGATATCACTAAATGTAACACTCTTTACCTGTATTCAATGCTGAAACAGGATACGATGCATTATAGACTTACATTGCAAGTGAACATACAGATCGAGTCATAAATTTGCATCCAAATTAAAATCATTTGTATTCAATCATAAAGTCCCTAATACGATCCTACGAGGCCCAAAACATGCTTCGAAAGTGGTTCGGGGCTAAACTGATAACTCAAGGAACTTTTACAAAACATAGAAAATTTTTGCTATAAATAGGGGTCACACGCCCGTGTGGTTTGAGACATGCGCATGTGGGCAGGTCATATGGTCACACACGCCCGTGTCCCTCACCCGTGTAACACTCTGACTTGCAAATCATGAACAAATTGAAGTCACTCAGCCAAGCCACACGCCCTTGTGCTAGGCCATGTGGTTAATTTAATTTTCATAAAATAGGTGCTGACTTCACACGGCTAGGACACACGTTCATATCCAAGGCCGTCTCCCTCACACGGATTAGACACACACTCGTGTCTCTGCCCGTGTGCTTAATTCTAAGCATTCTGTTTCTCAAAATTTAGGAGCAAGGGACACACGGCCAAAACACATGCCCATGGGACAGGCCATGCGTCACACACGGCCAAGACACATGCCTGTATGTCTACCTGTGAGGATAAAATAAAGGCTATTTACCAAGCCATTTGTCACCCTCATCTACACATACAAATACACAAATTCAATGGCATAAGTCATGGTATACTTAGGCAACCAAAACATCTACAATCATGGCCAACACATGACAATGCAAAACCATCATCTATCATGCTCATGACATTTCCTTATGCTAATCAAACATACTAATTTCACATTTAAAAACACCACTAATGCTACTTTCAACTTGCATTAATTTATTAAAATACTCTAGCCTATCAATGAACCAAACTCATGCATTTCACAACAAGTCATTAAGCCACATTCAACATTTAGTAAATCAATATAAACCACATCATCAAAGGCATTGGCACATATATGTATATGTGTATAAATATATATAAACTTACAATCAATTTAACTAAAATG
The DNA here is from genome assembly GCF_025698485.1 of Gossypium arboreum. Taxonomy (NCBI): domain Eukaryota; kingdom Viridiplantae; phylum Streptophyta; class Magnoliopsida; order Malvales; family Malvaceae; genus Gossypium; species Gossypium arboreum. The sequence goes on from NC_069080.1 coordinate 63,154,244, forward strand.
AACCAATTTACATGGCCAAATACCAAATCAAGCCTTTAACTATTACAAGCCAATACATTTGGCCAAAATCATGATAACACGTATAACAAAATGACCAAGTCCCTATACATGCCATATACTCAAAATATTAAGATCATCGATACCCAAAATGATAGTTTGATAATGTGATGCGATCTCCGAAGATCTCCAATCCGAGCTAGCTTTGTGACACTATAAAGCATGGAAAGTAAAATGAATAAGCTATATAGGTTAGTAAGCTCATATGAAAGAAATAAGCAAATCTTACCATACATTTAACATTCAAGTAATAAATTTAAGATGATGTAATTTACCATAATTTCATAACCATATTTTATTCCATCACAAACTTACCTTGAGTTCATCATTTCATGAATTTGATAATCATAAGTTCTGTGCACATACTTGTACCACCTCGTAATGGTTTCACACTTATTCTCATCTTTGACATACCCAATGAACCACTCGAAATAATAATATCGATACTCGAGAAACCTTGCACACAAGGTGTCACTTATATAGCCATTGCTACCTCTATATCATAACACATATATGCTCAATCTTAAGCCATCATCGGGCCTTCTCTCACAAGCTGTCAGACAAGACGTAGCTACACGATGCTGCTCACCCAAGCTGTCAAGTAACCACAACATATGCTGGTATACTCAGCCACCGGTAGGGCGTACAGGACCAGCACCCGGATCACATAACATAAAACCCTAGTGACATGTAACTTGTATCCTAATCTATTCTTAAGGTTTGATTGGGATTTCTCGCTTGCCAAAATGTCACCGAATGTGCCCGTAGAGTCGTTTACACAATTCATACAAATTTTAAAGCTTTTAAAATACAATTATAATAATGCTTATTTACATATGATCTTACCACAAATGCAAAAATGGCAAAAGGGATCTATTCGTTAATTATTTTGTTTTTCCCTCGATCTACACCTGAACTTTGTTTGTCTTGATAATTGAGCTTGAAAGCTTGGCCAAAAACCCTTGCTATGGCTTCTTGAGAATTTCAGCTATGGGGGATTCAATTGAAGAAGATGGACACTTTTATTTAGTTAATTTGTCTTTATTTACCAATTTACTAAAAATACCTTTAATGCATAACTTTAAAATTTCACATAATCATGCCCATTTTTGTCCATCCTAAAGTTTAATGGTCTAATTATCATTTAAGGACCTCCAATTTAAAATTTCATAGCAATTAGACACCTTTAACTTATAGACCTCAAATGTTTCACCTATTGCAATTTAGTCATTCTAGTCAAATTGAGCACTCAATTGATAAAATTTCTTAACGAATTTTTCACACAATTATTCTATCATGTTGTAGACACTACAACAAAATAGGTTTTTCACGGCATTTTTAGCGACGTTTGTATAAAAAACGCCGCTATAGATCGACTATTAGCGGTGATTTTAGAAAAGCGCCACAATAGATCGAGCATTAGCAGCATTTTTATAAAAAACACCGTAAAATAATTCATCAAAACACTGTCATTTTTTGTTGAGCCTTAGTGGTATTAGCAGCGCTTTTTGGAAAACGCCGCTATAAATCGAGCTTTAGCGGTGCTTTTTGGAAAACGCTGCTATATATGAGCATTAGTGGTGTTTTTTAAAAATCGTTGCAAATTATTTCATCAACACGCTGTCGTTTTTTGTTGAGCCTTAGTAGCATTAGCGGCGCTTTTTCGAAAGCGCCGCTATAGATCAACCTTTAGCGGCGCTCTTTGAAAAACGCCGTTATAGATCAGCATTAGCGGCATTTTTTAAAAAACACCGCAAATTAATTCATCAACACGCCATCATTTTTTGTTGAGCCTTAGTGGCATTAGCGGGGCTTTTTGAAAAACGCCGCTATAGATCGAGCTGTAGCAGTGCTTTTTCAAAAACGCCGCTATAGATCGAGCATTAACGGCATTTTTTAAAAAACGCCCAAATTAATTCATCAACACGCCCTTGTTTTTTGTTGAGCGTTAGTGGTATTAGCGGCGCTTTTTGAAAAACACCGCTATAGATCGAGCTATAGCGACAGTTTTTCAAAAACGCTGCAAAAAAACATTTTATCTGTCTATTTGTTATTTAAATTGTTTATTTATATTAATTAAAATGAAATTTGTTTTAATTGAATATTTAAATTCTTGAGAAAAAAATAATGACACGTAGAAAAATTTGAAAATAAAACATATAAAAATATATGTTAAAAATGAAAAATTAAAATACTATTATTTAAAATAATTTTAAAGCTTTTTGGGTATATGACTGATTGTTTGTCAATTTATTTATTAAATAAATTCTTATATAATCGTAAAAGAGATAATATGAATTTTAAAATTTTGAATTAATTATCATTATAGTCTAAGGTTTATGGTTTAGGGTATATAGTTTAGGGTTTAGGGTTTATGGTTTATGAGTTAATATTTTAAGGTTTATGGATTATGGGTTTAGCGATTACGGGTTGGGGTTTATGGTTTAAGGGTTTATGGTTTATGAGTTAATATTTTAAGGTTTATGGATTATGGATTATGGATTATGGGTTTAGGGATTATGGTTTATGGTTTAAGGATTGGGTTTAGGAATTTAGGGTTTAGGATTTAGGGTTTAGGGTTTAAGGTTTAAAATTTAAGGGTTAATATTTAATGGTTAATGGTTTATGGGTTAAGTGGACATTGTTTTAGGGTTAAGGGTTTAGGGATTAAAGGGGCATGGGTTAGGGGTTAGGGTTAGGGGTTTAGGGGTTAAGGTGTTAAGGGGATAGGGGTTAGGGGTTTAGTGTTTGGGGTAATTTGTGTGAAAAATATATGTTAAAATTTTGAAATACTATTATTTAATTTAATTTTAAAGTTTTTTGGGATATCACTGATTTTTTTAATTTATATATATTAAATAATTTCAAATTTTAAAGATTTCAAATTTTAATAATTTTCAAGATTTCAAATTTCATCTAATTCTTTTAAATATTAGTTAAATTTAAAAATATATTTTTTAAATGAAAAATTTAAAATACTATTATTTAAAATAATTTTAAAGTTTTTGAGTATATAAGTGATTTTTTAATTTATATTGTTTTTAATTTATATATTAAATAATTTTAATTTTTAAAGGCATTAGTGGCATTTTTATTATAAATGCCGCAAAAGGTATGCCCAAGAATAGCATGGAGAGGTATGCAAGTATGTTAAAATTACAGAAGAATACTTTATGGGCATCACAGGTAAAAGGTAAGATGTTCCGAAAAGTAACTAAATCCTAATGGAAGTCATTATTAACAATAGGAACCTGAGAATAGTGTTAAATGGAATATATAGTGAATGAATACATGTGGGTTTGATAATATGGAATATATACATGTGGGTTTGATAATATGGAATATGGTGTGGGTAAGCATGAAATCCATGGAAACAAGAAAAATGGATGAATGTAGCATAATGTATTGACTAAAATGGAAAATTTATAACAAAGAGAAAAAGTATTACTATCATTATAACCATGAATATTTACCCAAAATAGTCAACTAAAACAATAAAAAATCATGAAATAAGTAAAAGATTTTAAGAGAATAGAGAGAAAAGAGTAAATAAACGCAAGAGGGAAGAGCTTGGGTCGTCGAGGGTGGTGCTGTGGTCGGCACATGGGCGTGGTAAGGAGGGCGTGCGCAAGAATTGCGGTGGCTAGGGTTAGGGATTTTGGGGAAGGGGTGATGAATAGTGAGGGTTTTATATAGATTTTGGGGCACACTGTCGTGGGCCACGCCCGTGTGCCCTTATTTCAGCCCATATTTATCGTGATTTTCAAATTTAGGCACGTCTGAAATTCGTCCCACACCCATGTTCTTTGGGCGTGTCAATGCACACGGCAGTGTCACACAGCCATGTTCTACTTCATTCGCTTCTCCCAAGCCCGTGTGTATAGGTGCACGCCTATCTTGTTTTATTAGTCTTCAGCACGGGTGGTGGGCACGGGTAAATTCTCAGTTTCAACCATGATTACACGCCCATGTTTTTTTGACAGACTCGCCCATGGCCACATTGCACGGCCGTGGCAACTTATCGCATCTCATGTTGGGGAAAATTTTACCCTATTTTCACACGGCCGTATCGCACGGCCGTGTCTCCGCTTGTGGTGTGAGCACAGTCTAAGGCACGCCCGTGTGCCTTGCCATGTGGATTAGAAAACCTGTGTTTCAAGGACTCAGTTAGTGATTAAATGTTAAAAACTAAAGTTTTAAAGAAATCAATACTGTTAGTGCCCGGGTTACCTCCCGAGAAGCTATTATTTATAGTCTAAGCTCGACTTACCTCGATTTTGCATTGTCATGGTGGTTTGAGGAGTTTACGCTCCTCATCCTGGCTATCAATTTCATCAAAATAAAGTTTTAGACGAGTATTATTTACCTTGAACATACTGAATTTGGGATGAATTACCTCGACTGTGCCGTATGGGAAAATGCTAAGTACCGTAAGAGGGATTTCTGCATTAGGTTTAGAGATGGCAATCCGAGGGTCTGCTGCATCTAGTAGTACTTTGTCTCCAACTTTGAGTTAATTTGGTGAGATATTCAGGTCATCATGGCGTGGTTTTGGTTTATCGTGTGTCCTCGATTTATGTGTCTGCCATTCATCTAGTTCCTCAACTCGTAGACTTCGTTCTTCATAGATAGGTCCCTTGTCATTACTCGAACAAGGTTCATGTGTGCCCTTCAAACCTGTTTTCTGCACAGAGGGTTTTACCACATGATCAGTATTAGTAGTACAATTTATACAATCACCCTCGATATTTGATGTGTTACTTGAATTATGAGTTTAAAGAGTGATTGTTTCATCACCCACACGAAGTGTGAGTTCACCTGTACTAACAACAATTATTGTTCTTGCAGTTGCTAAAAAGGGCCTCCCAAAAATTAAAGGCACGTTCTATACTCCTCTATTTCTAGAACAACGAAATCAATGGGGAATATAAATTTGTCAATTTTAACGAGTACATCTTCAAATAATTCCCCTAGGAAATCTAATTGTTTTATCTGCTAATTGAATGCTCATCCTAGTTTGTTTGGGTTTCCCAAGACCTAGTTGCTTAAGCATTTTGTAAGGCATGACATTGATACTAGCCCCTAAATCAGCCAAGGCATTATTAACATCTAAGCTACAAATTAAACAAGGAATCGTAAAACTCCTTGGATCTTTCAATTTGTTGGCCAGCTTCTTCTACATAATGGCTGAGCAAACTACGTTCATCTCTACATGCAACGCCTCGTCTAACTTCCGCTTATTTGCTAAAAGCTCCTTTAAAAATTTGACTGTGTTTGACATCTGCGAAATAACTTCAATAAATGGTAAGTTAATATGTAATTTTTGTAAAAGTTTAAGGAATTTACCGAATTGTTCATCTGAGTGGTCTTTCCTTGTCGCATTGGGGTATGGTACACGTGGTTTGTACTCTTTACTTACCTATTTTTGGTTATTGTGGTCCACCTCACCTTTACCTTTACTTACCACAGTTTCTCACCTTGGTTCTGGTTCAGGTGCAACTAACTCTTCCTCTTCTTGAATGGTAATTGCATTGAGTTGCTCTCTTAGGTTAGATTTAGTGTTACTCAGTTGGCTACCTTGTGGTCGTTCAGATATCAATTTAGCGAGCTGGCCTCTTTGAGTTTCAAACCCTTGGATCGATGCTTGTTGATTCTTAAGTGCTGTCTCGGTATTCTAAAAATGAGTTTCTGACACTGAGATGAATTTTGTTAGCATCTCCTCAAGGTTCAGCTTTTTCTCTTGTTGGTAAGGTGGTTGTTGGAAGCCTGGAGGTGGTGGTGGTCTCTGATTCCCTTGGCCTCCCTATGAGAAATTTGGGTGGTTCCTCCATGTAACACCCCGAACCCGAGACCATCGCCGGTGTCGGACGCGAGGGGTTAACGAGCTAAATCCTCTTAAAGCACCGACCAATTTGGCATTTCCAGACAGGCTGGAAAACTGCGTCACTGTCGCCTTAAAAATCATATCTCGAGTTTCAAAACTCGGAAACTGATTCCGTAAATTTTCCCTGAATTTATACTCATATATCCTTCCATGGATTTATTTCTAGAATTTTTGGTCGGGCCAATTGGTACAGTTTATTAGTTAAAGTAACCCATGTTACAGGGATGGACTGCTCTGACCTTCGCGTGTTACAACTTGAATATCCCTCTGTACAGGGCTTTAATACTGGTGCCGTTTGTTTCTAATGAAACTAGACTCAAAATGGAATCTGCACATATAAGGTATGACTTCTAATTCTTTCTGGATAATTTATAGCAAATTTTTAAAGTCGCGACAGGGGACCCAGAAACCGTTCTGGCCCTGTCTCACAATAACTTTAATATCTCTTAACATGTAACTCCTATGACCGTTTCGTTTCTTCCATATGAAAGTAGACTCATCAAGGTTCATTTACATAACTTATTCACTATTTAATACCATTCCTAAAAGTTTGGTGATTTTTCAAAACCACACCACTGCTGCTGCCAGCATCTGTTTTCAAGGTAACCTTTACCTATTTCATGATTTCCACGATTCAATTGGCCCTTTTTGCATACATAGCACAAGTGTGATCATGATTAACCATTCCAATGGCTAATCTTTTCAAAACCATTCCATACCCCATAATGATCATCCTACAAAAGATTATAGAATCATACTAACAACGTATATAAGCCATTTTCGCATGGCTATCCAAGCTTACATAAAATCGAAAGGTACATGACCTTCTACAATAGGGTAGTCCTATACATGCCATTTCAAAGTTCAACCAAAATTATACCCAAAATGGAGGCTTTGATAGTGTAGATGACTTCGACTTTAATGATCCCGAATCCGATCGCTAACGAGCAAAATCTATAAAACAGAGAGCCAAAGCAAAGGGGGTAAGCATTTTTTTATGCTTAGTAAGTCTCAAGCAATAAAATCAGTTTTAACTAAAGCATTACATTCACATAGCCAAATGAATCATTTCATTAATACACATTCACATAATCATTCTTACTTCACACTTCATCATTATATACTTTCACAAGATATCAACCAATTCAATAGCTAAAAACTCGTTAGTCGATTGAGCGAATGTTACTCAAACATATCGACTTTTCCAATGCACATATAAACATACCTTATCCTTTGGACTTTTCGAGCGTACTAATTAAATTTATTACAGCAACCAACGCCACCTCCAGCCCAAGCTTCTTGAATACAACCGGATATAACCACATGCACGAATGCCTTGGTCTTAGCCCGGATAGAACGACTTGCACAAATGCCTTGGTATTAGCCCGGATTTAACAACTTGCACGAATGCCTTTGGGTCTTAGCCGGATGTAGTCACTAGCACAATGGCCTTCGGGTCTTAACCCGGATATAATTACTAGCATAAATGTCTTCGGGACTTAGCCCGGATATCATTCAATTGCTCATGCACACACATACATCAATAATCATTACACATCCATGTTTCATTTTCGTTACTAAGGCTCAAACACAAACATATCACTTGCATAATCGCCTTCGGACTTAGCCCGGTATCATTCAAATACTCATACACACATAAATCAATAATCATTACACATCCATATTTCATTTCACATAATTCGAGTAGGGTCATTTCTTGAGGACTTACCTCGGATCTTTGTCGAATGGCTTCAACGGCTATTCGATCACTTTTCCTTCCCTTTATCGATTTAGCTCCCTTTGCTCTTGAGCTTAACGAATGCAAGTAGAAGTATTCAATATTTTTCTCAATAATGTTTACTTGTTAATCACATTCAGCATCTCATATCAACTCATTTTATTATAAACTATCAATCGACTTTTAAACCAAAACGCCATTATAAGGCCGATTGTTCTTGGTCATACATACACGAAATCAAAATAAATTCCAAGGTTTTCACATTATAAGGTACTAAGCCGAATACACTTGCTAGGTTCACATACATTCTTCATCAATTTCTTCTTTAAACAAATACATTTAAGCATTCCTTTCGTATTATCAACTCCAACCACATTCATTACTCAAGTATAGTATTTTCACATTCGGCAATAGTATTACATACAATAGCCGATTCTTCTTACTTGTATTTGTGCATCTATTTGATCATTAGTTTAGTTCAAACACCCATACACCAAGATTCATCAAGTTTAGCATGAAACATAAACCTTAATCCTCAATGACCACTATGGCCGAAAATCCTAGTCAACCCAAAATCACAATTTCGCATGGGTTACCTAGAGAACTTGGTAACTAGCTCGATTTCATCTAACGTTTCAAGAATTCACATGAATTTCTCACTTTATTTATAGCTTAGTAACCGAATGGTTGCTCCTTTAGAATCGCCAAGAAGAAACAAGAACAAAACTTGTTTCTTTCACCCATCCACCATTTCTCCTTAAAACACAAGACAACAATCATTTTCCTCCATTTCTTCCATGGCCGATTACCCACTATCACCACACAATCAAGATTTTGACAAGGCTAAGTAGAAACTTAGTAACTAGCTTAATGTATGCTAATATTTCAAGAACTAACATGAAATCACTTACCTTGTTCCAAGCTTAAGGGTGACCGATTGGCTATCTCCCTTCTTCCTTTGAGTTTCGCCAAGCTAAGGAGGATGAACACTTTTCTTCTTTTTTTTTTCTAGTTACGGCACAATGGGGGGGCAAGGATGAAACAACCTTGGTTTCTCTTCCCACCCCTCATATTTTATTGTTCCTCCCACAACATGTTATCACAACATGTTTATTATATTCTTTACCCATCACATTTTGTCTATCTTCATTACCATGGCCGGCCACTTCCTATAGTTTGGCTAAATTGACATGCAAATCCCTCATGTCTTTACTTCATGCATTATTTGGCCACTTAAAATTTCACCTATCGCATTTTCAAGTCCTATCACATGGGTCCTTTCTTATAAATTAGCACCTAATTAATAAAATCAAGGCACGAAATATTTACACATACAAATTCCACATACAATAAGCACAGAATATAACACCTAATTATTTTTGTGACTCGGTTTTGTGGTCCCGAAACCACATCCCGACTAGGGTCAAATTTTGGGCTGTCACAACTCTCCCCCACTTAAGAAATTTTCGTCCCCGAAAATCTTACTGGTAAATAGGTTTGGGTACCGCTCTTTCATAGAGTTCTCGCGTTCCCAAGTAGCTTCTTCTATCCCGTGTTTGAGCCATAACACTTTCACTAGCGGAATTCGCTTGTTTCGCAACTCTTTCACTTCACGTGCTAGGATACGAATCGGTTCTTCTTCATAACTCATATTGGCTTGAATTTCAACCTCTGTTGGACTAATCACGTCGATGGATCGGATCTATAGCGTCAAGCATCGAAACATGAAAGACATCGTGAATCTTTTCGAGTTCGGGGCAAAATCAAACGATATGCAATCGGACCGACTCGCTCGGATATCTCATATGGCCCAATGAACCTCGGGCTCAACTTGCCCTTACGGTAGAATCGAGTATCTTTTTCCAAGGTGAAACCTTGAGAAACACTTTATCTCCCACGATGCTCGATGTCTTTACGCTTCAGATCCGCGTCGACTTCGACGATCGGAGGCAATCTTGAGACTTTCACGGATTACTTCCACTTTCATTCAAAGATCTCTAATCAAATCCACCCGAAAATTTTGCTTTCACCGAGCTCGGTCCAAAACAATGGTGTACGGCATTTACGATCGTACAAAGCCTCGTAGGGTGCCATCTTAATACTTGATTGAAAGTTTGTTGTTGTAAGCGAATTCAATCAATGACAAATACCGTTCCCATGAACCACTTGAACTCGAGGATACAACATCTCAACATATCCTCAAGTATCCGAATTATCCGCTCGGATTGACCATCGGTTTGGGGGTGAAAGGCGGTCTTTGAAATGCAACTTGGTACCCAAAGCTTCTTGCAACTTTTTCCAAAATCGCGAGGTAAATCTCGGATCTCTATCCGACACGATGGAAATAGGCACCCGTGCAATCTCACAATCGAGAAGCGTCTGATTCGGCTAGTTTGTCCATTGAAAAGTCCGTGCGTCGGGGACAAAGTGAGCCGACTTAGTCAATCTATCTACAACGACCCAAATCGCATCCTTCTTACTCACCGACAATGGCGGTCCGGATCGAAGTCCATTGTGACTCGATCCCATTTCCACTCGGGTATCGTGATCGGTGAAGTAATCTCAAGGCACTTGATGTTCCGCTTTCACTTATTGACATATTAAACATCTCAAACAAAGTCGGAGATGTCTCGTTTCATACCATGCCACCAAAACCGACGCGTTTCAAATCGTTGTACATCTTCGTACTCCGGGTGGATTGCCATTCGGCTACAATGGGCTTCGTTCGAATTATCGAAATAAGTTCAATTCTTTGGAACACAGACGACTTCGAACCTCAAACAATCATCATCATCGATCCGAAACTCCGATTCCTTGTTCGAACACACTTGGCCCGTTTCGCAACCAACTCATCGTCGACCTTCTGAGCTTCACAAATTTGATGTATCAATAATGGTTTGGCTTTCAATTCAGCTACTAACACGTTGTCGGATCGAGCGGACAAGTGCACATTCATCGCTCGTAAGCGAACAATGATTTACGACTCAAGGCATCCGCAACCACATTCGCCTTTCCGGGTGATAGTCAATGACCAGCTCATAATCCTTTAACACTCGAGCCAACATCTTTGTCGCAGATTTAAGTCTCTTTGGGTCATCAAATATTTGAGACTTTTGTGATCCGAGTACACATGGCACCTCTCACCAAATAAGTAATGTCGCCAAATCTTTAAAGGCGAATACGATGGCGACCAATTCGAGATCATGGGTCGGATAATTTTTCTCATGTTGCTTTAATTGCCTCGACGCATAGGCCACAACTCGACCTTCTTGCATCAATACACAACCTAACCCAAGTAGGGAGGCGTCACTATAGATGACAAACTCTTTGCGATTCGGGTTGCACTAGAATTGGGGCTTCATCAAATAAGTTTTCATTGATCGAAACTCTTGACATTTCTCCGTCCATTCGAACTTAACATCTTTTGGAGTAACCGTCATTGGCGTGGCTATCGTTGAGAAACCTTTACAAATCGTCGGTAATAACCGGCAAGCCCCAAAAGCTCGAACCTCGGTAATATTTCTCGAGGCTTCGAGTTAAGTATGGCTGAAATTTTGTTCTGTTAGACTCAAATGCCCGATCTGAGATATCACATGCCCCAAGAAGCTAACCTCTCTTAACGAACTCACACTTGCTGAACTTAGCATATAATTGCTTATCCCGTAGAATTTGCAAGACTAACCTCGGTGTTCAAAGATGTTCATCTCATTTCTTGAATAGACCAAGATGTCATCAATGAATACGACTACGAACCGATCTAAATATGGTCTGAAGATCCGATTCATCAAATCCATAAATACCACAGGGGCATTAGTAAGCCCAAACGGCATCACTAGGAACTCGTAGTGACCATATCTCGTTCTGAAGGCAGTCTTGGGCACGTCCGAATCTCGAATTCGCAATTGATAATAGCCCGATCTCAAATCTATTTTCGAGAACATTGAGGCTCCCTTCAGTTGATCGAACAAATCATCAATACGCGGTAACGGATATTTGTTCTTTATCGTCGCTTTATTAAGCTGACGATAGTCGATGCACAACCTCATGGTCCCATCCTTCTTTTTCACAAACAATACTGGCGCACCCCAAGGCGAAAAACTCGGGCGGGCAAAACCTCTATCCACCAATTCTTGCAACTGAGCTTTCAACTCCTTTAATTCCATCGGTGCCATACGATACGGAGCTATCGAAATTGGAGTGGTACCAGGTACCAACTCGATGCCAAACTCTATTTCCCGAACAGGTGGTAAACCCGGCAATTCTTCAGGGAAAACATCCGGGTATTCACAAACCACTAGCACTGATTCGGGTTTCTTTTCTGACTCCTTGTCATCGAGCACATACGCAAGGTACGCTTTGCACCCTTTTCTTACATATTTCCGGGCCAACATTGCTGATATTACAGCTGGCAACCCCTTTAAGTCCGTAGACTCAACCCGAATTATCTCGTCATTCGCGCACCTCAAATCGATAGTCTTGCTTTTGCAATTTACAACCGCATCGTGCATGGTCAACCAATCCAAACCAAGAATAACGTCGAATTCATCGAACGGCAAAAGCATCAAGTCCGTCGGAAAACAAGAACCTCGGAATACTAGGGGACTTTTCTTGCACACTTTGTTGACAAGCACGTAATGACCCAAGGGGTTTGACACCCGAATTACAAACTCGATGAGACTCAATAGGCAAAGTCTTCTTGGATGCTAAGGTTTCACATATATAAGAATGAGTAGAACCGGGGTCAATCAAAGCAATCACATTAATATCAAAAGAGTGAAAGTACTGGTAATAACATCGGTGAGGTAGCATCCTCGCGTGCGGCGTATGGCATAAGTCCTAGCGAGAGCACGAGCCTCGAGATCGATGGTAGCATCTCTAGATCCTCTCGACCGCCACTAACATTGCCCATATTTCTAGGTGGCCTACTTGAGCAATGGTAGCACCGGGTTTCCACTTTGACTTACATTTTGTTCGAGCAACCTCGGGCAATCCTTGATAAAGTGGTCACCGATCCACACTTATAGCAGAGCAATCACGGAACCTCAGCTCCCGAATGCCATTTGCCACAATGCGCACACTCCGCTCTCTCTGGCGATCATTTCCACCATCGGCGATCGAAGTGACTCGTGTGGTCACAGGAGGTCGACCGCGATCTCGTCTAGAAAAGCCCGGCGCCTCTAGACCGGCTCACATCATCTCGAAATCTCTTGATGCTGTTGAAGAGACTTTCCGAGGACCTTTTTCGAATTCTCCGGTTCCCACATCAACTTTTGTTTCTCCTTCCTAAGCTCTTGACTTTACAAGCTCGCTCAACAAGTACTACGAACTCTCGTATTTCGAGAATGCCAACGAACATCCTTATATCATCATTCAGCCCATCCTCGAAGCGTTTACATAATAGCTTCAGATTTAAATGCATTCTCGCGCGTCTGGCTAAGCCTCACAAATTTTCGTTCGTAGTCGATGGCGACATAGAGCCTTGCTTAAGATCAAGAAATTCCTTTCGCTTCTGGTCAATGAATCTCTGACTGATATACTTTTTTCGGAACTCGGTTTGAAAGAATTCCCAAGTTACTTGCTCTCTAGGCACCACAGTCGAGTACTCCACCAAGAGTAGGCGGAATCGCATAGCAAGGAGATGGTACACTTTAAGCACTCATCGGGTGTACAAGATAGCTCATCGAGCACCCGGATAGTGTTGTCCAACCAAAATTCAGCTTGCTCGGCATCGTCGCTATCCGTAGCCTTGAAATCGGTGGCCCCATGTTTACGAATTCATCATTGGGGCTTACTTGACCTTATTTGGTCGATTCTGGGAGGTATTGTAGGTCTTGGGGTTACATTAGTCGGGAATGGAGGTTGTGGAACAGTAGTGTTAGTTCGAATGTTTTGGTTGAACCAATCATTCATCACATTATAAAAGGCTTGCCTAGCCTCATCATTCGGATTGTTGGCCATAGGTTGAGAGTCCGCCACACTGTCCCTTCTTGCGGGAGCAGCGCCACACTCTCCACATCATCAGCTATTGCTCGGTTGGGATCGGGATCCATTGCTATAAACAAACACAAATTCAGATTGTCAGAAATCACCACACTATCAATTTATCACTATATGGCATGTATAGCTAGACCCTAAACATATCACGGTAGTCCTAGAATCGACTAAACCGTAGCTCGATACCAATAAAATTGTAACACCCGAACCGAGACCATCGCCGGTTATCGGACGCGAGGGGTTAACGAGCTAAATCCTCTTAAAGCACCGACCAATTTGGCATTTCCAGACAGGCTGGAAAACTGCGTCACTGTCGCCTTAAAAATCATATCTCGAGTTTCAAAACTTGGAAACTGATTCCGTAAAATTTTCCTGAATTTATACTCATATATCCTTCCATGGATTTATTTCTAGAATTTTTGGTCAGGCCAATTGGTACAGTTTATTAGTTAAAGTCACCCATGTTACAGGGATCGACTGCTCTGACCGTCGCACGTTACAACTTGAATATCTCTCTGTACGGGGCTTTAATACTGATGCTGTTTGTTTCTAATGAAACTAGACTAAAAATGAAATCTGCACATATAAGGTATGACTTCTAATTCTTTCTGGATAATTTATAGCAAATTTTTAAAGTCACGACAGGGGACCCAGAAACCGTTCTGGCCCTGTCTCACAATAACTTTAATATCTCTTAACATGTAACTCCTATGACCGTTTCGTTTCTTCCATATGAAAGTAGACTCATCAAGGTTCATTTACATAACTTATTCACTATTTAATACCATTCCTAAAAATTTTGGTGATTTTTCAAAACCACACCACTGCTGCTGCCAGCATCTGTTTTCAAGGTAACCTTTACCTATTTCATGATTTCCACGATTCAATTGGCCCTTTTTGCATACATAGCACAAGTGTGATCATGATTAACCATTCAAATGGCTAATCTTTTCAAAACCATTCCATACCCCATAATGATCATCATACAAACGATTATAGAATCATACTAACAACGATATAAGCCATTTTAGCATGGCTATCCAAGCTTACATAAAACCGAAAGGTACATGACCTTCTACAATAGGGTAGTCCTATACATGCCATTTCAAAGTTCAACCAAAATTATACCCAAAATGGAGGCTTTGATAGTGTAGATGACTTGACTTTAATGATCCCGAATCCGATCGCTAACGAGCAAAATCTATAAAACAGAGAGCCAAAGCAAAGGGGGTAAGCATTTTTTTATGCTTAGTAAGTCTCAAGCAATAAAATCAGTTTTAACTAAAGCATTACATTCACATAGCCAAATGAATCATTTCATTAATACACATTCACATAATCATTCTTACTTCACACTTCATCATTATATACTTTCACAAGATATCAACCAATTCAATAGCTGAAAACTCGTTAGTCGATTGAGCGAATGTTACTCAAACATATCGACTTTTCCAATGCACATATAAACATACCTTATCCTTTGGACTTTTCGAGTGTACTAATTAAATTTATTACAGCAACCAACACTCACCTCCAGCCCAAGCTTCTTCGGAATACAACCGGATATAACCACATGCACGAATGCCTTCGGGTCTTAGCCCGGATAGAACGACTTGCACAAATGCCTTCGGGTATTAGCCCGGATTTAACAACTTGCACGAATGCCTTCGGGTCTTAGCCCGGATGTAGTCACTAGCACAATGGCCTTCGGGTCTTAACCCAGATTTAATTACTAGCATAAATGTCTTGGGACTTAGCCGGATATCATTCAATTGCTCATGCACACACATACATCAATAATCATTACACATCCATGTTTCATTTTCGTTACTAAGGCTCAAACACAAACATATCACTTGCATAATCGCCTTCGGGACTTAGCCCGGGTATCATTCAAATACTCATACACACATAAATCAATAATCATTACACATCCATATTTCATTTCACATAATTCGAGTAGGGTCATTTCTTGAGGACTTACCTCGGATGCTGTCGAACGGCTTCAACGGCTATTCGATCACTTTTTCCTTCCCTTTATCGGATTTAGCTCCCCTTTGCTCTTGAGCTTAACGAATGCAAGTAGAAGTATTCAATATTTTTCTCAATAATGTTTACTTGTTAATCACATTCAGCATCTCATATCAACTCATTTTATTATAAACTATCAATCGACTTTTAAACCAAAACGCCATTATAAGGCCGATTGTTCTTGGTCATACATACACGAAATCAAAAATAAATTCCAAGGTTTTCACATTATAAGGTACTAAGCCGAATACACTTGCTAGGTTCACATACATTCTTCATCAATTTCTTCTTTAAACAAACACATTTAAGCATTCCTTTCGTATTATCAACTCCAACCACATTCATTACTCAAGTATAGTATTTTCACATTCGGCAATAGTATTACATACAATAGCCGATTCTTCTTACTTGTATTTGTGCATCTATTTGATCATTAGTTTAGTTCAAATACCCATACACCAAGATTCATCAAGTTTAGCATGAAACATAAACCTTAATCCTCAATGACCACTATGGCCGAAAATCCTAGTCAACCCAAAATCACAATTTCTAGCATGGGTTACCTAGAAAACTTGGTAACTAGCTCGATTTCATCTAACGTTTCAAGAATTCACATGAATTTCTCACTTTATTTATAGCTTAGTAACCGAATGGTTGCTCCCTTAGAATCGGCCAAGAAGAAACAAGAACAAAAACTTGTTTCTTTCACCCATCCACCATTTCTCCTTAAAACACAAGACAACAATCATTTTCCTCCATTTCTTCCATGGCCGATTACCCACTATCACCACACAATCAAGATTTTGACAAGGCTAAGTAGGAAACTTAGTAACTAGCTTAATGTATGCTAATATTTCAAGAATTAACATGAAATCACTTACCTTGTTCCAAGCTTAAGGGTGACCGATTGGCTATCTCCCCTTCTTCCTTTGAGTTTCGGCCAAGCTAAGGAGGATGAACACTTTTCTTCTTTTTTTTTTTCTAGTTACGGCACAATTGGGGGGGGGGGCAAGGATGAAACAACCTTGGTTTCTCTTCCCACTCCCCTCATATTTTATTGTTCCTCCCACAACATGTTATCACAACATGTTTATTATATTCTTTACCCATCACATTTTGTCTATCTTCATTACCATGGTCCGCCACTTCCTATAGTTTGGCTAAATTGACATGCAAATCCCTCATGTCTTTACTTCATGCATTATTTGGCCACTTAAAATTTCACTAATCGCATTTTCATGTCCTATCACATGGGTCCTTTCTTATAAATTAGCACCTAATTAATAAAATCAAGGCACGAAATATTTACACATACAAATTCCACATACAATAAGCACAGAATATAACACCTAATTATTTTTGTGACTCGGTTTTGTGGTCCCGAAACCACATCCCGACTAGGGTCAAATTTTGGGCTGTCACACTCCATCCTACATTGTAAGTGTTACTATAAGGATTATTTTGAGGTAGAGGATTATTACCCATATAATTTAATTGCTCGTTTCCCATGATGTGGTCATAAGGTGGGTATTCTGAATTGCTCATTCCTCCTTCACTTGCATTGCATTGCATTACTGGGTGAACTTGTGAAGAACCAAGAAAACTGTCAATTTTTCTTTTCAAAAGTTTTACCTGATTAGAGAGCATGGTGACTGAATCAACGTTAAAAATGCCGACTGCTTTCACTGATAATTACGACAAATTTACTCTTAGACAGGGACTTTTGCTCCTCTGAATAAGCGCATTAACTTGAATCAATATCATGGAATAATAAAACAAGAATTAAAAAAACATAATTAAGAACAAGTCAAATATTTATCATACAATTCAGATAACAATAACAAGATCCGTCTTAGGTTTCATTCCCCTTAGGTATTTAGGGGGTTTAGTTCATAATTATGAAAGAAAACATCTCAAAAGAATAAAGATAACAAAACATAAAGAAAACCCAAAAACTCCTGAAGGAAATTGAAGGGAGATCTTTAGTCTTGACGATGAATCCGGCTATTGAGATGGATCAATCGGCTTTCCTTGAGTAATTCATTGCCTCTTACTCCGTGTGTCTCTTCTAAGTTCCTCATCAAGTGTTTAAATAGGCTTTAGAATGTCTAAGAGCCCTCAAAAGTGGCCTTTTCCAAATAGAACTATACTTGGGCTCGACAGGGGCACGCCCGTGTGACACCCCTGTGTGCGATTGCTTTAGACCGTAGTCAAGGCTGTTAAATAGGCATAGGTGTGTGGCCTACCTATGTGTGTCGTGCTTCAATTCTGCCAAATGGGCACTGTAGTGTGGACTACCCGTGTAAGGAAGTCCAGGCCATGTTAATTTCCCATGTTTGCCCATTTTCTCCATTTTTGGCCCGTTTCTTGCTCTTTTTACTCTCATATGCTCACCTAAGTAGAAAACATGAAATTAAAGGATTAGGAGCATCAAATTCACCAAATATGAGGAGAAATGATCCATAAATGTCCAAAGCATGGGATAAAAATATGTATAATTACGGTTTATCAAACATTAATGGTACATTTCAACTTATTTGAAATGTTTTGATTATTCATTTAAGTTGTTTAATTTGCTTAAGGCTTACTAAGATAAGTTAGCTTACTCTGTGTGTTTTTGTTACTCTATTTTATAGATTTTGGTTGCAAGTTAGGAGCTCAAGGATCGTCATTGGAGTTATCCACACTATCGTCAACCTTCAGTACTTTTAAAAGTCTATTTTCAAACTTATAGCCTGTATAGGCTAATATGTATTTTGTTCAACCTTGAATATGTATAACTTAAGCCATGCGAAAATGGCTTAATCTCCATGATAATTTTGGTCATACTTTGGTTAGGTTTGAGCTCACTTTTGGTTATAATGTTATATATATTATACATGAATGGTCTATGTGATAAATGTTATATGTTTGAAAATGGCTTAATGATGTGTTTAGAAAATGCAAATTATAAAACGTTTATACATGTTTCCATGTGTGGTTGTATATTTGTTTGTGATGAAATAAAGTTGGAAGGAAAAATGATGATAAGTATATGCACATTCGTTAATAAGATGAAAATTAACTAAATGAATCGTCACTTTTGTCAATTACTATTATGAAAATTATATGTGTTTTATGTGATGTATAAATGTTTAACTTAATATTAAATGAATACTGAAAATAAAATGATCTTTATCAAATGATTATAAGTAGTAGATTTCATGTAATCCATTTGTGTTTGGTTATAGTATGCGACTAAAGTGTAATGAAGTTTGTTTATCTATATGTATTATGAGTTTAAATTAAAAGTATAATCAACTATGTGGTAGTAGAGATTAAATTAACTATTGAAATTCAAGTACATGTATATGATCGTTTTAATTTTTTTTCTTAACTAGTAATACCTCGTAACCCTAATTCGGCGATGAATGCGGGTTAGGGGTGTTACAATAGCAGTCGTGATCAACGAGGACAATAGTGAAAGAGGAACGGAGCAAACTAGTCAAGCCACGGAAAAACAATGGATTTGATTCTTATTCCCTATCTCTTTATTTTTTGTTTTTTTGGTGATGAACATATCTATGAATATTTAAGTTGTTGGAATGGTTAATTTAATCAGCTTAGCTTGAATTTAATTTGTGTTGGGTTGATTGCATTTCTTCCTCTTAAATTATTAAAATTGTGTTTATGCTGTTATAGGCCTCGGTAAAATGCTTGATTAACTAAAGTCATGCCTAAGTTATTCTTGCATTATAATTACGAGGGAACTAATGAATTAAATATTTAAATGGATTGAAATTGTAATTAATTGACACAATACTTAATCAGTGCATGTTTATTCTTCTAAGGTAGCTGAAGGTTAAATTAGCATTGTATCTGGTGATACAGTTACCTTGCATAACTTGCAAGATTATTATGATTAAACTATTTCAAGGTAAGGATACCTTGTTACCTCACTTAGTATTTTATGTTCTTATTAGATTTAATTAATGGTTTGAATTGACATAGGAATATACAAGAGATTGGTTCAATTTAATGAGTATGTATGTACAATAACATCTTTCCTTATTAGAATCTGTTTAATCGATTGAATTGACATAGGGATATGTTAAGAGATGAATAGATTTGTGTAGGTGAGTACGTTCATAAGTTAACAAATTATCGAGTTGCCGTGAATTTATTCATAACAGTATAAACATAAGTTTAATAATTCTAAGTAAAGAAATGTAATTAATCTAACACCATTATATTATCTTGATTAAAATTGTATTTTGAAATCGTGCATTTGAGATTTATTTATTTAGTTTATGTAGTTTAAAATCTTAGTTTTTAATCACCCTCTTCAAACAAAATATTTTTCTTCACCAAAGTGTTTTAAATAGCATTCATAAATAATTCTTTTCACATTCCCTGTAGCTATAAAACTCGGCATTTACTTGTCAATTTATTACTTGTTGCGATTGTGTACACTTGCGTATTTTCATCGTTCCAACTGAGTTGGGAGAGTGTCAAATTTTGGGTCCTACGCTGGTTTCCAAGCCCGAGGATAAGGTTAAACTAATTCGATATCATTTGAAGACAGCTTCTGATAGACAGAAATCTTATGCAAATCTAAAGAGGCGTGATATTGAGTACTCTGTAGGGGACTTCGTGTTTCTTAAGGTTTCTTCATGGAAGAAAGTTCTAAGATTCGGTCATAAGGGCAAGTTGAGCCCTAGGTTCATTAGGTCGTATTGGATTCTGAAGCGTGTGGGATCGATTGCTTATCTATTGGAGCTACTTCCTAAGCTGAATTGTATTCCTGACATCTTTCATGCTTTGATGTTGAGGGGGTATTGGTCTAATCCATCTCACTTGTCCCTGTTGAGGAGATCGAGGTTAGACCGGATTTGAATTTCGAGGAAGAGCCGGTTCAGATTCTGAATTGAGATGTTAAATTTCTGAGAAGGAAGTCCATACCGATAGTGAATGTTTTGTGGCAGAATCATGGCACTAAGGAAGCCACGTAGGAACCTGAGCACTTGATGCGTCAGTAGTATCCTCATTTATTATGATAAGGTAAATTTCAAGGTCGAAATTTCTGTTAGGAGGTAGAGTTGTAATGCTCTAAATAATTTATCCCTATATTTGCAAATATCTTACACAAATGTGTATCTACTTCAGTGGTTAAGTGTTCTGGGTGTGTGTATGAGGTCTTGGACTCAAGTACCAGATTTGTTAATTTTGTTAATTTTGATCCGAGCCTTATCTTTGTTCAGTGGGTTTATATTTAATTGTCTATAAATTTATACCAGAATGAGCCTGCTGGTTCAAATGGTAAGAAAATTAGTGTGTTAGAGGTCTCGTGTTTGAATCCTCACACAAGCGTAGAAGTTATTTTTGCTCGACTATTTGAAAGAGTTTCGGTGGAATTTAAATTCTGTGGTGGTTGAGATTGAGGGGTTAGTGGGAGAAAATCAAGGGATTGGTGTCATATCAGGATTTTATTTTCTTATTTTCTCTTTTTTCTTTCTCTCAGCTTTTGACGTTCTATTTCTTTCCCCCTTCTCTACCAATTTTTTGTCTATTCCTCTCCCTTTCTTTCATTTTTCTAGTTCAACTCCTTGTTGTACATCGTTCTGTTTCTTTCCCCCTTCTTTGCCAAATTTTTGTCTCTTCCTCTCCCTTTTTTTCATTTTTCTAGTTCATCTCCTTGTTGTACATCGTTTGATTACGCTCGTGCGATAAGTATTGTATTATTTATCTTATTGTCTCGTGGTTGGTGCATTGATGAGGATTTTTGTGTTTACTTTCGATTAGGTTAAGGGTGAGAAGCGGTTGGTGATTCTGCAGCAATTTAAGCATAGGGGTGTCGGTTCGTCGGCAGTAAGTTATCGAGTTAATTGTCTGTTGTTGTAAAGCTCCATTTTTGGGGTGGTTTCTGATTAAGTTTTGTTGGTGTTACTAAATTCAGGCTTTTGAATATCGATTTTTAGGTCTTGAAAGGCTTGGGATAGTTTTTACATCAAATCGACACCAGGTGTGTTCCCAAAACGTGAAAAATAGAGTGTGTTCCCAAAGCTAAAAAACTACACTTTCGACGCCATAGGGGTGTGTGGTCGCTCGTGTGGATGTTCGTGTGTGAGACACAACCGTGTGGTCAATAAAGGCATGGCCATGCGCTGCACACAATAGTGTGGTGGCTTGAGTGTAGCCGTGTGGGCCCCACAAGCTAGGCCAAGTTGGGCATGTGGGCCCACATGAGCATGTCACATGGGCGTGTGGATTTTAGGCCAGGCCGTGTTGACCACATGGGCAGGGCCAATTTGGGCATGTGGGCCACACGGGCATGTGGGGCCAGATTTCTATAATTTTCCCTAAGGTTGCACAGGTTGCTCCGATTGGCTGTAGGCCTACTGTAGGGTCGATAAGGGCTATTTAAACCCTATTTTGCATGCTATGATATTCTGATAGACTGATCTGAGTAGGATACTAAATGTATTCCTGACTGTCTGCTATTTGTATATCTGTTATTTGTATAAAAGCATGTTGTGCATATTTAATCTGATATATTTGTATCTAATTTCTACATCTGTTTTTGAGGTGGGTTTGTATATATGAAGAAAGTGTTCTGGGAAGCAAATTTCGCCTATATTCTAGCAGCTAGGCTGCATACTATCTCATATGTATCGTAACGACACGATATGGTGTATAGGGTTGGGTGGGTGTTTTTAACCCACATGGTGTGATGGGATGGTCAGAGATGGTGTGTAGAGGATGGGGGTAGAATTCCGATTATCTGTATCTATTATCTGTATCTGAGAAGGACATGAGTCCGAATCTGTATCTGAATATATACATATGAGATCTCTGTATGTTTTGCATGTCTAATTCTATTGGGGTTACACACTGAGTTTACGAAACTCACTTTTCTTGTCAGTTCTGTTCAGGTAATCCACAGACTTAGGCGGATCGGTGTGGCAGAGACTCAACGGTGACCACCTGACTAAAAAATGCTTTTCTTAGTAATTTACGTTTTATTTTATTTATTTAATTAATTAAATTTTTGGCTTTATTTGAGAGTTGTAATTTCTAGGACTTTCTGGGTTAGACTGTTTCGTTTTTAACTGTTGATTATTGAGCTATTTGATAATTTGTTTGCTTGGGTAAAATGTTATATGAAAACAACGGTTTTTCGCAAATAAAGATTTTTTCGAAAATGTGAACTGAATTTTTTGAAATAGAATGGTTTTCGAAAGCTTCCGTTTTAAAAACACGCTTAAAGGCAAAATAATTAATTGAACAAGATTTTGACATTGGATACAATCAAATAAGAGTTGGAAAGAAACGTAAATGGTTTTACCATATTGAATTTGTTTTCAAACTCATTCTTTGTGACACCTCCAGATTCGGCCATAACATCTAACCCGGGTTTGGAGTGTTACATTCCAACCAATTCCTAATTAAACCAATTTGATTCAAACAATATTAACAATTAGACATTACATGAAGAAATGCTAAAAGGGAAAGTCAATGTTAAATTTTGAACATAGAACTCTAATCCCATATAAATTCAATTATTAATTATTTTAAAATCAAATAATAAAATTTAAGATTTCTTTCACATTTATTTTGGTTAATTATTTAATTTATAATGATTGGTAATAATTAAGTTATAGATATATTTATTACTTAACACAAAATTAAAAAATTTTAGTACTCTTTTGTAGTCCCAACAAATGTTAATTTATGGGTATATGCTGTATTTGTATAAAATTTAAGAAATTAGTTTATTTTTTATATTTATTTATAGGTTGCTTTAAAAGAAAGAAAGTAAAATCGCGTCTAAGAGAGTGTGTTTTCATTAAAATTGACAATTTAGCTCATTTGGTCAAATTGTTAAATGTTAATGCTTTTGTCATTGAGTCTTGGGTTTGATTAGTTTCCTATTCACATTTGTATTTTTTATATCATGTTGTTTCAAGCTTATTATTATTATTTAATTAATATTTTTAACTCATTAGCTTTTTGGTTAGATGGTTAGATTATTGTAATTTCATCTTTAAGTCTAGATTTAATTTTTCTTATAAGCATTTTAATATGAATTTTTACTTCATGTTGTTTCAAGCTTTTTTATTTTTAACTAATTTTTATAACTAATAAATAAATTGTTTTCAAGTTTTTTATTTTTAATACAACTTTTAAATGAATAACTTTTAATTTATAAAATTAAATAATTATTGTAAATATCATTATTTTAGTAAATATAATTTTTAGATGTGTACTTTTATTTTTCTTTCCATATTAGAAATCACCATACACACAAATAGGTAGAGAAAATAAATATTTGACATATAAATATTATATATAAAGAAAAATATATCAAAAGAATCAGTTGATGTTTTAAAAAATAATTACATATTTATTATTTGATTTTATAAATAAAAGAGTTACTAATTTAAAAAATTGAAAAAAATATATTTATTAATTATAAACATTAATTAAAAATATAAAAATTTTACATATAAAATAAAAATACATATAAAAATGCTTATAAGAAAAATCAAACCTAGGACTCAAAGAATGAAATCACTATTATGTATTAATCTAACTAAAAGAGCATATATTAAAATATTAATTAAAAATAAAAATTGAAATAAAATAAATAAAAAGCATACTAATATTTTTAATTTTTTTAAAAAAGGCATATACTCATAAATTAACCTCCCAACAAGCCTATAAGGTGGAATTTCCACTTTTTATACATATAATGATAAGAAAAATAAAATTTAATTAGTGACATCAAGAGGGTGAACTGAGGGGTCCCGTTCGGATCTGGTCGAATATATGGGTGCCTTTGGAGTTGATTGTACGAACCATTGGAGATTAAACTCATGCCGCCCATGCCCATCGAATAATAAGTTGCTTTTACGCTTGAATATACGCCCAATCGGTCTTGTCTCTGTTACGGTCACTTTCTTTTCCATTCTAATTCCAGTTTTATCTTTATACCATAGTTTTAGTCACATCTCACATTCTGGCTATGCTTTTCCTACACTCTTTGTAATCACTAAGGTTTAAGTTTCACAAAAACCGAAGAAAAGAAACCCTAGTGTGATTCATACTTTTCCTTTTAAACTCGAAATAGATTAATTTACCTAAAAAAAATCAAAAAATAATTACCAGTATAAATAATATTTTGAAAAAATTACAAAAATAGATTGATTTTATGAAAAGGTTTATACAAACGTTTCTAGTTAGAAGTGTTTTCAGTGTGTTGTCAGAAAATGCTTCTAGCTGGATGCGTTTTCTATCAAAACACCTGAAAACTCTTCCAACTGGAAGTGTTCCTCCTTTGGGATTAGGATTTTATTTTTTAAAAGTAGGGTTTTGTTTTTTAGTGTTAGGGTTTAGAGTTTATAAATTAGGGTTTTTTGGATTTAGAGTTTAGAGTCTTGTTATTTTTGGTTTAAAATTTTAAACTTTATTATATATTATTTATTTTTATAATTTTTGAAATGTTAAATAATAATTATTGAATTTGAAATTTAAAAACATGGTATTTACACCAATTTTATATTTGAATTGCAAAATGAAATTCGATTCATAATCGAAACTCGAAGTACTCGATTGGGATGAAATATTAATTATTCATTTTTTTTTCACAATTTTAATCTTAGTTTGATCTAATTTTCAGTAAATTGTTTATCCCAATGCATTATTTTTGCAAGATGGGTTTAGAAAATATATCATGGGAATCTCGAGATATATGATGGGTTTCTTGGAAAAAGACTGGAGTTGAAATTTGTTGAGAGAAAATGCTCCAAGTAGGACGCACTGTTAGCAAAAGCACAGAGAGTGCATCCAGCTGGAAGCACTTTAGGCTGACGTGGCACTGAAAATGCTACCAGCTGGACGTGCTTTCAATGCTTTTACTGATAGTACGTCTTGGTTGGAGCGTGTTCTCTCTAAAAATTTCAACCCCCCATTAGGTTAGGAAAATTTTCAAAATGAACTACAAGTTACCCCCTAGTCTATAAAAGCAACCTATTTTAGCATCTGTGGCATAAGCCATTTACGAGCAAAGAAAATTGTAAAAATATCAAAAGAAGAGAAGTTCACACATAAGGCATAAGTTGGAGGAACCACGTTATTTGCATAAATAAGTATTGATTTTTGTTGTTCATATTTAGTTACAGTATATTTTTCTGCATAATGTTTTTGTTTTGAATATGTGTAACAAGTTATTTGGTTGAAAATGAGCGGACAAATTAATGCTATTGTTTATTACGACGATGAAGTGCGTGACACTGGAAATAGGGTTTTTTTATTATTAGAGAACACAATATGGTTGACTTTTAAACAGAACATACAATTGCTAGAACTTCGGACAAGAATTAGGCGAAAAATCATCAGATCCAACCAGATGAGAGTATCGTCCCTTAAATATTGATTTTGTATTTCGATCGACCCCGTCAGATATGACTCTTTTGATATTAGAGGTGCGAGGGCATTAGAGGCGATGGTGCAGATGCATATTGGCAGTGGATCACTGTTTCTCAAGTTATATATGGAGTTTGTAAGGAAAGAAGAAGGCCCTCGGGCGTCGACATATGTTCCAGTTCGAGAGGCCAGAACGAAAGAAAAACCAAGAGTCCAACGATATGGTTGTTTGGTGGGTTCACCATTTTGTTAGAAAGTTCCAATTATGATATCCTAGAATCATCAATGGGAAGACACTCATCTATCTCAGCCCTAGATTTCAATCGCAGCAGGCAGAACACCGAACAGTCAGTTTTTGAAGGTAGGACGCAATATATGACCCCTGCATGACACTCAACTAGTGGTTTTAATTTGAAATTCGATCAGCAAATGTTCAATGCTAGAAAAATTTACAGAGGAATGACATCAACTTCCAGCAATTGGCAATCAACAAGTGATTTTGGACATTATGATAGCTACACAATAAGTAATGACCCTACGACGTCCACCGATAAGGGGACATCCAACACGGTAGATGTTGGTGGGTCTAAGAATTAATAGGGCATTAAATTCGATGTTGATCCAATCCAGGAACTCGGTGTCAATGGTTCAGAAATTGCATTATTCTTTGAACCAAAGTCGGTTTCAACTGAACCAGAAGATGAAGGTTTAAATGGTGAAGGTTCTGACAAAGATGCCGAAGAAAATCCATAGTTCAGGGTATACTCACTTCTAGCCCACATACATAATATGGACCTATTGGAAAAGGATGGGTTGGAGTTTGTGAAACTACCACCCAGGAGGCCGGGCCATACGAGTTTTTTGTGGGATTCGAGTAATTTAGAACTAGAGAAGGAGTTTTCAACTAAAGATGGTTTTGTCACTGCAGTGAAACGATACAACATCAAGAATAAGGTAAACTTCTACGTGGTTAAATCCCAATCTGGCAAGTTCAAGACAAAGTTCGTAACGTAGGACAACAGATTTCCATGGAAAATCATGGCTTTTGTTAAGAGGAAGATAGGGTTGTGAAAGGTAAAGAAGTTTACCGCTACGCATACGTGTGTTGTCGCGAGTACTGCATCAATAACGGTATATATTATGACACAATTGAATTGCTAATTTTAACGTACTCATGTTGTTGTAGGTATTTCACGGGATCATTTGAAATTGTACTTAGAGATAATCACAGACATAAGACTACCTATGGTTAAAACAAGTCTTAGGATTGATATGTCGATTTTAATTGCAAATATTCATAGTTAGTTTGATTACACGCCTTCATACCATAAGGCATGAATCACAAAGCAGAAGGATTTGAAGAAAATACATAGTGGGTGAGACGTGACGTACAATGAGGTATGACAATAGCTTCAAGTGCTGGAGAGGTATGTCCCACGTTGTGTAACAGTTCTAGAAATGATGCTTGCATACTATAATGATCAATTGCTCTATGGATGTTGAGTGTTCCTACATTTGTTCTAGACTTTCAAGCAATGTCGATAGGCATTCAAGTACTGCAAGCCACTGGTACGAATTGGCAGTACCTTTATATACGAGAGATGTACCCATCGGTTGTTGTTGGTTGTGGAATAGGACGACAATCATAAAATCCTGCCGATTGTCTTTGCAATAATTCTAGGGTAGTCAGTAGACGATTGGGATTTCTTCTTGTCTAGGTTGAGAAGGCATGTTTTCCCTTAACTCGATATATGCATCATCTCCGATCAGGAACCTAGAATACTGACAATAATTGAATGGCAAGGAAGCCTTTGGGACTGCAAACGCCATATGTAACAACCTATTTTCAGTGAAATAAGACAAGTGGTTTCAGGACCACAAACCCGAGCCGAAAATAAAATTTATTTTAATTTAATTTCATGGTCCATATTATGATAGAGATGTTATGTGAGAATTTTGATAAGAAAAATTTTACTGATTATGTGTTTAAGTATGGGAATGACCAAATCACATAAAATGAAAAAGTTGAATTCTAGTAGCTAGAAGGATTAAATAGCTATGGATTTCAAAACTTGAGGTCCTTATATGGTAATTTGACCATTAATCAAAAGTTAGTATATATTTTTGATGATTTATCCATGGAAATTTAGAAAAAGGCAAGGACTAAATTGGATATAGAAATAATTAAAAGATGATAAATAATTAAAAAAGAAATTAACATATTATTTTATGTCATCTTCTTCCCCAAAATACATGGAAACCCTAGGAAAGAGGAAACAATCTTTCTTGGCTTAATTGGGTAAGTTTTCTTGTCCCGTTTTTAGTAATTTTGATATTTTTGAAACCGAGATGGCCTAAACTATCTATTTGGGGGATTAATTTGAAAAGTTATCAAAGTATAGAAATTATGTCATGGATGAATATGCTGAAAATTAGAAATTTATGGTAGAAAATGAAAGATTGATAGATAAACAACTTTTACAAAGTGACTTTTGATGAAAACATGATTTAAGGACTAATTTGTAAAGTTGTGAAAATTGAAAAAAAATTCTGAAATTTATAGAATATATGTTCTGTAAATTGTACATAATTTGGGTTAGGCTTGGAATAGGGAGTAAATTTCATGAATTTCATTTTATGAGCCTAGGGACAAAATTGGAATTTATGGAAATTTTAAGGGTAAAATTGTAATTTTACCTAGGATGTAAATTGAGTCCAAAAAAATATTAAATGTGATAAATTGATGATTAAATTCATTTATATAGATTCGGATAACATAAATTTGAGGCTAGATCGAGGAAAAGAAAAAGTTTCTGATTAGTAGATTTATATAGCGAACAAGTGCCGAGGTAAGTTCGTGTAACTTAATCGAGCTTGTAAATATGTTAAATTGAATGTTTTGTTTGTATGGAATGTGTTTTATATTTATGTGAATTAATTTAATGTTATAATAAAGAAATGAATACATGTTTGTAATGGTTTAAAAGGGTTAAGTTCTGTTTGAATATTGGATTTCGATGGATAAATGTGATTTCCCTTATTGAATGAGGTCCTGCATTTGTTCCTGACGGGATTTAGCTTGGACAATTAGTCCTATTAACCTTATTACAGATAGGATTTAGCCCGGAATGGTAATCCTGTTATAATCCCTCTCGAGCATATGTTATAATTAGGATTTAGCCTGGACTTGTAATCCTAATTGAGCTCTTCTGAGCACATGGTATAGAAAGGATTTATCCTGGACTGGTAATCCTGATATATGATATGTGCTCAAGAGTGTGGTCTCTGATTAAGTACCCTAATGGGTAGTCCTGAATATAAATTGACGAGTTATTGAATTGTACACCTTGAGTGTACTACCTGAGTATCCATCAAAATTTAAATGATTCAACGGATAAAATACTTTACATGATATGAGAGTTATTAGATGAAATGATTAATGTTTTGAAAGAATATAGTATGATGAACTCATCTATGTTTACTTGATTTATGTAAAATTTTTATGTCTAACATGTTTGATTGAATGCATGTGTTTAGGCAATCTTGCCAAGTTAATGGAAACATGTTATTATATGCTTAATTGTAATAAATGAGATTGGAAAGTTTAATTTCAGTTATACAAATTTACTAAGCATATAATACTTACTAGGTTTACTTTCTCTGTTTTATAGTGCTCGAAAGCTCGCGAAGGTTGGAGATCAGTTAGAGCATCATCACACTATCCACATGCTTATTTTGGTATAAATAGTAAACATATTTTGGTATAATAGCATGTATAGGCTAACCTGGTCATAGATGGCTTGAATATATTGTTTGTAATATAGCCATTGGAATGGCTAGTAATGGTATGTTTTGGTACCTATTAAGCATAATGTCATGATAAACACTTATGTGTTAAGTATGAGTGATCAAATGATGTTTAATGTTTAGGTTAAACCAAGGTAAGAACTTAAAACACGTATGGATGCAATGTTATATCATATTAGATGTTAGAAATTGCTTGAAATCAATGCTTGGATTGGTTGGTATTTGGATGTAAGTTTTGGTGCAGGTTATTGGTAAAATTTTGGGTGAGAAATAAAGCTAGAAATATCTTTATTTTGTCCATATGGGAAAACGCATGGGCATGTGTCTAGACCGTGTATGACACACGACCTGGTACATGGGCATGTGGTTAGGCCGTGTGTCCCCTGCATCTTAAATTCAAGAAATAGAATGCTTAGAGTTGAGCACATGGACAAAGACATGGGCGTGTGTCTCAGTCGTTTATGCTATACGGCCTAGAACACGGGTCTATGTTCTGGCCGTGTGAACCCTGCATCTAATTTTTGAAATTAAATTGGTCACACAACCTATTCACACGGGCGTGTGGATGGCCGTATGGTACAAGTCAGAGAGTTACATGGGGTCGAACACGGCCAGCAGCATGGGGGTGTCTTAGGGTCGCACGGGCGTGTCACTAGGCGTGTGAGCCTATTCCTAGGAAAATTTTTTAAATTTCGTGAAAAATTTATAGAGTTTCTGATTAAATCCCGACTCGATTCTAAACTCGTATTGGGCCTTGAGGGTTCATTTAAGGGACATTAAGAATAATTTCGGTAAATGAATAGTAATTAACGTGAACTATTTGTAAATATTCTAAAAGTTTTGATAATGCTCCGTAACCCTATTCTAGTGAGGGATACAGGTTAAAAGTGTTACATTTATTGGTATCAGAGCTGCGATTTAGACTATTCTCAAATTGAACGTAGAAAGTATGAGATTAGCTATACATGCCATTATATAATTTGTTATAGTGTGATATCTCCTAACCATGTTAAATGTGTTTTCCTATAGTAATGTAATCTAACCAAGCTAGAGCTGAATATGAGGAAGCTGAAAGCAATGCTTCATCTTCAGTTCAAAGAACTGCAACTAGTAGTGAAAGGCCTATATGTAAGGGCCGAAGTGAGGAGGCAAAACAAGCCTTTTTCCAAATGATGAATGAGTGGTTCACTCAATATATAAGAACAAATCCTATTGTACAACAACCTCCTCCACCTGCTGCCTAACCGGTTCCTGAGGTACTACAAGGTGCTGAACCCACTAGAACTGGTAAGCCTCTGGTAGATAAAATCCGTAAATATGGGGCAGAAGAATTTAGAGCTACTGTAGATGATGATCTAAAATTGGTTGAGTTTTGGTTGGAAAATACTATTTGGGCTTTAGACGAATTATGTTGTACACTCGCTGAATGTTTGAAATCTACAGTACCCTTACGGAAAGATACAACTTATCATTGGTGGAATACCATAACTTCTGTTGTACCAAGAGAAAACATTACATAAAAATTTTCAAGACTAAATTTAGAAAGAAATATGTTAGCCAGAGATTTATGGATCAGAAAAAGAAGGAATTTTTAGAACTCAAATAAGAAAGCATGACTATATCTGAGTATGAACGGGAATTTATTCGGTTGAGCAGGTATGCCAGAGAGTGGGTTCCAACTGAGGCTGATATGTGTAAATAGTTTGAAGAAGGTTTAAATGAAGACATTAAGCTGTTGATTGGTATTCTTGAATTAAAGGAATTTGCGGTACTAGCTGATCGAGCACTCAAAGCTGAAGAATTAAGTAAAGAGAAGAAACAATCTGAAAAAGAAGCTTGGGTTTCTAGTAAAAGAATTATGAGTAAGTCAGAGTCATCTACTTCTAAGAAATTAAAAAAATATTATGATCGTGTTACCACCTCTACGGGATATCCTGGAAAAGAGTGAAGCTCTCAACACTCTAACTCGAGGTCTTCATCTCCATCTGTAACCAGTGTTGGTAGTGTTGATAATTCCAAACCAAAATGTAAACACTGTAATAAGTTTCATTTTGGAGAATGTCATTTGAGGAGCGGGGCCTGTTATGGATATGGTTCTTTTGACCATTTTCTCAGAGATTTTCCAGAAATGGTTGAAAAAGAAATTGAACAGGCTCCAAATCAAAGAAATCTTGCGTCGAGGGGTAGACCACCCTGTCACCCTGACAATGTTAGTGGTAGCTGAGGTACTACCAGAGATACAACCGTTAAATCTAAGGCTCGAGCACCAACAATGAAATATGCTATTCGTGCAAGAGAAGATGCCTCTTCACCAGACATCATTACTGGTACATTTTCTCTACTTGATATTGATATTATTGCTTTGATTAATCCTGGTTCCACACAGTCATATATGTGCACAAATTTAGTGATGTCATTTGGGTTAACAAATGCCCCAGCTACTTTTATGGATCTTATGAACTGAATTTTACAGCCATACTTGGATTAGTTCGTGATAGTTTTTATTGATGACATTTTGGTATATTCAAAGTCTGAATCTGAACATGAGTAGCATCTTCGAATTGATTTGCAAACATTACAAGAGAAACAGTTGTATGGAAAATTGAATAAATGCAAATTTTGGTTATCAGAGGTGGTATTTCTTGGTCACGTGGTGTTAACATATGGGATTAGAGTGGATCCAAAGAAGATTGAAGCAATTGTCAAGTGGAAAGCTGCAAAAAATGTGTCAGAGGTGCGTAGTTTTCTTGGATTGGCTGGGTATTATCAAAGGTTTGTGAATGGATTTTCAAAAATAGCTTTATCGATGACAAAATTATTGCAAAAGAATGTTTTGTTCGTCTAGAATGATCAGTGTCAAGAAAGATTTATGAAATTGAAGCAGATGTTAACAGAGGCACCGATTTTGACTTTACCAGAATCAAGGAAAGATTTTATTGTGTATAGTGATGCTTCTTTAAATGGGATTGGGTGTATACTGATGCAAAGTGGGAAAGTGATAGCTTATACTTCTCGGCAATCGAAATCACATGAACCTAATTATCCGACACATGATCTGGAATTAGCAGCGGTGATATTTGCTTTGAAAATATGGAAACACTATTTATATGGTGAAAAATGTTACATTTATATAGATCATAAAAGTCTCAAGTATCTTCTGTCACAAAAAGAGTTGAATTTGAGGCAGCGTCGATAGATAGAACTTCTAAAAGATTATGATTGTGTTATTGATTATCATCCAGGTAAAGCTAACGTGGTAGTTGATGCATTAAGTAGAAAAGCTACAATTGAATTGAGAGCAATGTTTGTACGGCTCAGTATTATTGATGACGGAAGTCTTTTGGCCGAGTTGAGAGTAAAGTCGATACTGTTTGATCAGATCAGATCAGCACAGTTGGAAGACGACAAATTATTGAAGAAAAGAGAGATGGTATAGAATGGTACAGTAGAGAGTTTTAGTGTTGATGATCATGGTTGTTTGATATATCGTGATCGAATTTGTATTCCAACTAATTCTAAATTAAAAGAGTCGATTCTTTGAGAAACTCATGACAATCCATTCGCTTTGCACCCTAGAGGCACGAAAATGCACCAAAATTTACGAGAACTATATTGGTGGCCATGAATGAAAAGAGACATAGTAGAATTTGTGAGTAAATGTTTGACTTGTTAGTGGGTAAAGGCAGAACATCATGTTCCTACTGGATTACTTCATTCTATGAATATTCCTTAATGGAAATGGGACTGCATCACAATGGATTTTGTAACGGGACTGCCACTGTTTGCAAGTAAGAAAAATGACATTTGGGTGATTGTAGACTGGCTTACAAAGTCAGCTCATTTCATAGCAGCCAAAACGGATTGGACACTTCAGAAACTTGCTGAAGTTTATATTCAGGAGATAGTATGATTACATGGTATTCTGACATCAATAATTTTTGACTGGGATACACAATTTACATCAAGATTTTGGAGGCAATTGTATGAATCTCTTGGTACTCGACTTAATTTTAGCACAGCTTTTCACCCAGAGACCAATGGACAGTCAGAATGAGTGATCCAGATTTTAGAAGATATGTTTCGAGCTTGTATTATTGATTTAGGATTAGGTTGGGAACGTTATCTACCGTTAGCTAAGTTTGTATATAATAATAGTTTCCAATCAAGTATTCAAATGGCACCGTATGAAACCTTATATGGCTGGAGATGTTGGTGACCATTGTGTTGAACAGAATTCAATGAGAAGAAAATGATTGAACCAGAATTGATTCAAGAAACAGAAAGTACTGTTAAAAAGATTCGTGAAAGACTGAAGGCAGCTTAGTGATAAGGTATTTCTAAAAGTTTCACCTTGGAAGAAAATCATTAGATACGGTTGAAAAGGAAAACTTAGTCCTCATTTTATTGGATCATATAAGATTATTGAACGAGTTGGGCCAGTAGTATATCATTTGGCTTTGCCTCTAGAATTGCAAAAGATTCATCAAGTTTTTCATATTTCTATTCTCAGAAGATATCGATCAGATCCTTCTCATATTATTTCTACAGAGGATATTGAAATTCGACCTGATTTGTCATATGAAGAAGAACTGGTTAAGATATTGGCTCAAGAGGTAAAGGAATTGCGTAATAAACGAGTTCCTTTTAGTGAAAGTATTGTGGAAAAGTCATAATATTGAAAAAGTAACTTGGGAATCAGAAAAGACTATGAGATCACAGTATCCCCACCTCTTTTCAGGTAAATTTTGAGGACGAAATTTATTAAGGGAGGGAGAAATGTAATGACCCAAAATTCACGGGCATAAAAAAAGTACATTATCGAGCTTCTCTCTTAGCGAAATGGGTTCGTAAATATTTATTAGGAATATTTTTGAGTCTAGTTGTGTGTTTAAATATGCTTCAATTAAGTGAGTTTAGCCTAATTAAGAGAAATTAGGAAAAAGGACTAAATCGAATAAGAGGTAAAAGTTGAATTATAGATTAATAGAAAGTAAAAGTTGAGGCGGCAAACATGTTAAAATCTAAGATATTTTTAGATTTTAATCATGTAAATATATATAATTTAATTATAAAATATATTATTAAATTAATTAATTATAAATATAATATTATGAATTAAATTAAATTAAAGGCAAGTGTATGATGATAAA
The DNA here is from genome assembly GCF_025698485.1 of Gossypium arboreum. Taxonomy (NCBI): domain Eukaryota; kingdom Viridiplantae; phylum Streptophyta; class Magnoliopsida; order Malvales; family Malvaceae; genus Gossypium; species Gossypium arboreum. Next base: position 63,189,309 of record NC_069080.1, read on the forward strand.
AATATACAAATGTAATAATAGTATGCATACATTTGTAAGATATTTATTTAATTACTTTTTATTTAAGTAAATGGATATTTAATATTTATCATTATTATTATTCTATCAAATTATAATTTATATTATTAAATTATGATTATTATTATTAAAAATAAATTAAAATAAAGACAAATGTATGGTTATTAAATTATACAAGGGTAATGCATATATTTATACATTTGTAATATATTTATTTAATTACTTTTTATATAAGTAAAAATATTTTTACTATATTAAAATATTAAATTATATAAAATAAATAAAATAAGGACAATTGGATGGTGATGATAATAGGCAAGTGTAAAATATATGTGTGTCCAATTGTAATATATATATTTTTATTAAATAAGATATTTACTATAATTATTATTATTTTTATTAAGTTAATAAAGTAAAAGAATTAAAGAAATGAAATAAAGAAAGAAAACAAAACAAAGTAGAAAAGAAACATAGAGCAATTCAAAACAGGGGGAAAGAAAAGAAAGAAAGAAAATAAAAGGAGAAACTAGGGTTTGGGAGCTTTAAGCTTTAATTGGTAAGTCAATTAAATCTTTTTTACTTAATTTTGATGTTTTAGAAGTTTTAAAACAAAGTTTTGTTGAAATTAAGTTGAAGTCTTGGAAGTTCATAGGTTTTTAAGCATGGCTCATGTTGGATAAATTGTTGAATTAGGGATTTAATTGAATGAATTTCAAGTTAAGATTGACAAATGGATTAAATTGTAAAAGAAGCTATAAGTTTTGTGATTGAGGTACAAAATTGAAAGAAATTTTAAATTAGGGTTTTATTATGAACACTTGATAGTTAGGTTGAATTTGATAGGAATTTAAATAAGAATGAAATATGAATTAAGTTAGTAAAGTGAATTAGTTAATTAGGACCTAATTGAAAATAAGGTGTAAATTGAATAAAAATTCAATTATTTGTTATAATTAGTGATGTATTAATAATATAAATTATTTTTATATTCGTAGCTAGCAAAGAACCCGAGACATCAACAAAGAAAGGAAAAGAAAAGGTCGACGAATAGTAGTTCGAGAATTACGGTTTGTATTTCTATAAACTGAACTTAACATTTAAAAATTGTTGTTTTATTATTTGATGTGTATAGAAAGATATTAAGGTAAGTATTAGTGTTTTTATATTGAATTGAATGTATGTGAATTTGTAATTATTGTGAAATGGATATTGAAATAATTAATTACTGTGAATTAAGAAATGAATTGAAATGGATATTGAAATAATTAATTAGTTCGACCTTGAGTCGATGAGGCACTATAAGTGTTGTACTGTTAGTTCGACTTCGAGTCGATGAGGCACCTTGTGTGTCGTACTGCTACTGTTACTTCAGTTTAATCCAATGAGGTACTAAGTACCGTGCTACATCTGTTTACTTTGGCAAAGTCGATGAGGCACTGAGTGCCGTACTGGTGTGTTGGTTGGATCCCTGTATCCGTCTAAGTCCGAGCTATGTTAATAGGGGTAAACTATTGCACTGAATAACTGGATGACTATATTACTGGACTGAATAATTGATTGTTATTGATTGTTTGATACTAAATAATTGATTGTTATTGAATAACAATAAACAAATAATTGTTATTGAAAAATAATGATTGATGCTGAGTTTGAAATAAAATAGAGCACTGGATTGAAAAGGTAAATATTTGAATAGTTATTGAATTTGAGTAGTGTTATATATGTATTTTATAATTATTTAAGTGTTGGTTTATAGAAATACCACTAAGTGCATGCTTAGCGTACGGTTTGTTTCCGTGCGCAAGTTAGGTACAAAAGTGATTAACAACTCAGCATCCAAGCCGATCCTGAACTCAAATACGTGGTGATGTATTTTCTCTTTTAAAAATGGCATGTACCTAGGTTGTAATTTATTGTTATTTTGATACATAAATGTTAATAATAAATTATGGTAATGGTTCTTCCATACAATTACATATGTCTTAAACATAGTCTATGTCATAGCTTTGGACAATTTTGTTGAATGATAATTTAAATGAATCAATTAGAAATTTTTATTTTAGATTGTTATAAACATAAAAATGTTAGATCTTTGTATTATTAGTTTGTTATAATTAGAGATGTATAAATTCATGAATTGATTTGTTTGGATTGGTCTCGATTTGAATTTGTAGGGAAGGTTAGATATTTATAAAGAGGTTAAATTAAGTTTGCACAAAAAAAAATCGGAGTACCTGAACAAGTCCATTATAAGGACTTTATAATTAAATCAAGACATGTATGTCATTTATTTTGAATTAATTTTAAATTGTCCGATAGGTCCGGTAATGCTCCGTAACCCTATTCAACTGATGGTTTGGGGTTAGTGGGTGTTACAGTATCTGCCTTTGGTTGAATTTGCTTATAATAACAGTTATCAATCCAGTATCAAAATGGCACCGTATGAAGTTCTGTGTGGTCGCAAGTGCAAAAATCTATTGTATTGGACAGAACTCAATGCGAAAAAGTTACATGGAATTGACTTAGTCCGTGAAATTGAAGAAAAGGTTAAGATAATTTAGAACAGTCTGAAAGCAGCCTCTGATCATCAAAAGTCTTATGCTGATCTTAAACGGAAAGAAATAGAATTTCAAGTTGGTGACAAGGTATTCTTGAAAGTACCACATTGGAAGAAAGTTCTTCAATTTGGTCATAAAAGGAAATTGAGTCCACATTTATTGGACCATATAAAATTACAGAAAGAATTGGACCTGTTGCATATCGGTTAGCTTTACCACCAGAACTTGATCAGATTCATAATATTTTTCATGTCTCTATGCTATGATGGTATCAATCAGATTCTTCATATGTTATTTCTCCAATAGAGGTAGAGATTCATCCTGATATGACATACAGTGAAAAACCGATCAAAATCTTAGCTCAAGAAACAAAAGAGTTAAGAAATAAAAGGTGGTATTAGTAAAAGTTATCTAGCAGAGACATGGTATTGAATAAGCAACTTGGGAACTAGAGGATACCATGAGAAAGCAATATCCAAACATTTTTACGGTAAGATTTTCAAGGATGAAAATCCTTAAGGGGGAGAGTTGTAACAGCCCATTTTCAGTGAAATCAGAATAGTCATTTTGGGACCACAAATCTAAGTCAAAAATAAAATTTATTTTAATTTAATTGCAAGGTCCGTATTGTGATAGAGATGTCATGTGAGAATTCTGATAAGAAAAACTTTACCGATTATGTGTTTAATTACGAGAAAGACCAAATCGTATAAAATGCAAAAGTTGAATCCTAGTAGCTAGAAAGATTAAATAGCTATAGTATTCAAAACTTGATGTCCTTCTATGGTAATTAGACCAGTAATCAAAAGTTAGTAAATATTTTTGATGATTCATCCATGGAAATTTAGAAAAAGGCAAAGACTAAATTGGAAATAGAAATAATTAAAAGATGATAAATAATTAAAAAGAAATTAACAACTTATTTTATGTCATCTTCTTCCCCAAAATACATGGAAACCCTAGGAAAGAGAAAACAATCTTTCTTGGCTTAATTGGGTAAGTTTTCTTGTCTCATTTTTAGTAATTTTTATATTTTTGAAAGCTGGATAGTCTAATCTATCTATTTGGGGGATTAATTTGAAAAGTTATCAAAGTATAAAAATTATGTCGTGGATCAATATGTTGAATATTAGAAATTTATGGTAGAAAATGAAAGATTGTTGATAGATAAACAACTTTTACAAAGTGTTTTTTGATAAAAACATGATTTAGGAACTAATTTGTAAAGTTGTGAAAATTGAAGAAAAATTCTGAAATTTATAGAATATATGTGTTGTAAATTGTATATTGGAATTTTAGTTAGGCTTGGAAAAGGGAGTAAATTGCATGAATTTCATTTTTCGAGCCTAGGGAGGAAATTGGAATTTATGGAAAGTTTAGGGGCAAAATGGTAATTTTGTCTAGGATGTAAATTGAGTCCATCTAAAAATGAAATGTGATAAATGGGTGATTAAATTCATTTATATAGATCCAAATAACACAAATTCGAGGCTAGATCGAGGAAAAGAAAAAGTTTCTGATTAGTAGATTTATATACGCGAACAAGTGTCAAGGTAAGTTCGTGTAACTTAATCAAGCTTGTAAATATGTTAAATTGAATGTTGTGTTCGTATGGAATGTGTTTTATATTTATGTGAATTAATTTAAATGTTATAATAAAGAAATGAATACATGTTTGTAATGGTTTAAAAGGGTTAAGTTCCGCTTGAATATTGGATTTCGATGGATAAATGTGATTTCCCTTATTGAATGAGGTCCTGCATTTGGTGCTGACGGGATTTAGCTTGGATGATTAATTCTATTGACATCATTACAGATAGGATTTAGCGTGGACAGGTAATCCTATTATAATCCCTATCGAGCATATGTTATAATTAGGATTTAACCCGGACGGGTTACTGAATTGTACACCTTGAGTGTACTACCTGAGTATCCATCAAAATTTCAATGATTTAACGGATAAAATACTTGGCATGATATGAGAGTTATAAGATGAAATGATTAATGTTTTGAAAGAATATAGTATGATGAGCTCATCTATGTTTACTTGATTTATGTAAAAATTTTATGACTAACATGTTTGATTGAATGCATGTGTTTAGGCAATCTTGCCAATTAATGGAAACATGTTATTATATGCTTAATTGTAATAAATGAGATTGGAAAGTTTAATTTCAGTTATACAAACTTACTAAGCATATAATGCTTTCTAGGTTTACTTTTCTCTGTTTTATAGTGCTCGAAAGCTCGCGAATGTTTGAGATCGGTTAGAGCATCATCACACTATCCACATGCTTTTTTGGTATAAATAGTAAATGTATTTTGGTATAATGGCATATATAGGCTAACTTGGTCATAGATGGCTTGAATCTGTTGTTTGTAATCTAGCCATTGGAATGGCTAGTAATGGTATGTTTTGGTACCTATTAAGCATAATGTCAAGATAAACACTTATGTGTTAAGTATGAGTGATCAAATGATGTTTAATGTTTAGGTTAAACCAAGGTAAGAACTTAAAACATGTATGGATGCAACGTTATATCATATTAGATGTTAGAAATTACTTGAAATCAATGTTTGGATTGGTTGGTATTTTGATGCAAATTTTGGTGTAGGTTATTGGTAAAATTTTGGGTGAAAAATGAAGCTAGAAATGGATTTATTTTATCCACATGGGCAGACACAGGAGCATATGTCTATACTATATGTGACACAAAGCCTAGTACATGGGCGTGTGTTTAAGCCATGTGTCCCCTTAATCTTAAATTTGAGAAAAAGGATGCTCAGAATTGAGCACACGAGCAGAGACACAGACGCGTGTCTCAGCCGTGTATGCTACACGGCCTAGAACATGGGCGTGTGTTTTGGCCGTGTGAACTCTATACCTAATTTTCGAAAATTAAATTGATCACACGGCCTACTCATACGGGTGTGTGGCTGGCCGTGTGGCACAAGCAAGAGATTTACACGGGGTCAAACACGACCTGCAGCATGGGCATGTCTTAGGGTCGCACGGACGTGTTGTAACAACCTGGTTTTAGTTAAATCAGAATAGTGGTTTTGGGACTACAAATCCAAGGTTGGAAAATTATTTTAATATTATTTTTGGTGTTTGTAGCATGTCAATATGCATGTGTGAAAGATTGGTGTACTAATTTTATCGTTTAAGTGGTTAATTTGAGAAATAGACTAAATCGTGTAAAATGAAAAAGTTGCATTCTAATTGTTTAAGTGCTTATTTGATATGGCTTATTAAATGATAGGTCCTTATGTTGTAATTAAACCATTGGTAGTGGAATTTGACATAAATGGGCATATATCAGGTGATTTTATAATGGTTTAATTAAGGGTAAAATAGTTAATTATGTATTATGTATAATAAAACAAAACAAAATTGAAAATAGTTGTCATCTTCATTAATATTCAACCGAATATGGAGAGAAAAAGCAACCATTGAAGCATTTTAGGGTTCAGCTCTTTGCATTCTCATTTGAGGTATGTTTTGAGCTCAGTTTTTGATGATTTTTGTGTTTTTGTGATCGTTGCTTTGAGTACTAGCTAATCTGTACCCTAATTTCTAAATTTGTTGGTGATTTTGTAAATTTCCATTGATGAATGCTTGAGTTGTTGAATGTTTGATGATGGAAAATGAGTATTTGTTGATAGATTATCATGTTTTGTAAAGTGATTTTTAGTGAAATTGCATAAAAAGGACTAATTTGTGAAAGTGTAAAATGTGTGGTTAAATGTCAGAAATAAAAGAAAATATGGGCTGATATGAAGCTATATGAAATTTGACTAGCATAAAATTAGAAAGAAATTGTATAATTTGTGATTTTGTGAAATAGAGACTAAATTGAGAAAATATGAAATAATAGGGGCTAATGTGCAAAATGCCCATTTATATGTTTTTGGGTGAAATTGTTTGAATTGGTGATTAAATAGATTAATTTTGAATACATATAGATCCTGAAAGAAAGAAATCGGATCCAGACCAGAGGAAATTGAAAGTTGTCGAATAAGCGATCTAGTCCCTCTATTCCGACTACGAGGTAAGTTCATATGCAAATAAATGTCCTTAAATTGAATTATATGTGTTTACTTGCCATTGAATTGTTACAAATGTTGAACGAGCATTTACGAGCAAGAATGAATAGAGTTTTGACATCCAAATGTCCCGTACAAACCTTAGGAATAGTATAAGATACGAATGTCGTGACATTAGGTTATCGAGGTGTGATTACATGTAAGACCATGTCTAGGACATTGGCATTGTATTGAGGTTACGTGTAAGACCATGTCTGGGACATTGGCATCGTTAATTGATTTCATGTAAGACCTTCTCTGGGACAGTGACATCGATATGTGATAACATGTAAGGCCATATATGGGATATGGCGTTGTACTAGCTTATATGACTTTCGAGTATCCTTAATGTAACACCCCGTACCCGAGACCATTTCCGGAGTCGGACACGAGGGGTTAACCGACTTAATTCATTTACTTTCACAGTCTATTTTAAAAATTTCTAGGCAGTTAGCTACTGCATCACTGTCACCTTAAAACTCATATCTTGAGTTCCAAAACTCGAAAATCAGTTCTGTAATTTTTTCCTGAAACTAGACTCATATGTCCATCTACAGATTTTTTTCTAGAATTTTTGGTCAGGCCAATTAGTACATTTTATTAGTTAAAGTTTCCCCTGTTACAGGGTTCGACTACCCTGACCTTCCTGCATTTCGACCTAGATATCTCCCTGTACAGAGCTTCAATATTTATGCCGTTTGTTTCTATGGAAACTAGACTCGAAAATAAATCTATACATATATTGCATGACTTTTAATTATCTCTGGTTAATTTATAATGAATTTCCAAAGTCGGAACAGGGAATCCAGAAACCGTTCTGGCCCTGTTTCGCGAAAACTTAAATATCTCATAATATACTGTTCATAGGATTGTTTTGTTACTTTCCTATGAAAATAGATTCATCAAGGTTCGATTACATAATTTATTCACTATTTAATTCCATTCCTACTATTTTTAGTGATTTTTTACATTCACGTCACTGCTGCTATCAGCATCTATTTTTAAGGTAGACTTTACCTATTACATAGTTTCCATGATTCAACTAGCCCTTTAGCATATATAGCACAAAATATGATCATGATTAACCATTCCAATGGCTAATCGTTCCCAAACATTTCCATACCTCTTAATAAACATCATACAAGACGATTATAATACTAAGCTCAAAGTGTATATAAGCCATTTTTGCATGGCTATCCAAATTTACACAAAACCAAAGGGTCCATGACCAACAACAAAAAGGGTAGTCCTATACATGCCATTTCAAAGTTCAACTAAAAGTGTACCAAAAGGGGCTTTGATAGTGTGGGCGACTTCGACTTCAAAAATCCCGAGTCCGATAGCTGAAGAACCAAAATCTATAAAACAGAGAATTAAATAAACGGAGTAAGCATTAAATGCTTAGTAAGTTTTGAGCAAAGAATTTAAGCACATCTGAAGTATAGCATTCATATAACTAAACGGATAATTCCATATATACATATTCTCAAATCATTCCTACTTCACATTCCAACCCCTATATTCATACATAAGGGATCATCTTAGCCAAATACCGGAAGCTCATTACTCGACTGAGCGAATATTATTCGAAAGGAATCAACTATTCCAATGCACATACGAAACATACCTCATTGTTGGGATTTTACAAGCGTATTAACTGAAATCTTTACAGCAAGATCGCTCATTCCCGAATCACGTACCTTCGGAATTTAACCGGATATAGCTACTCGTTCAAATGCCTTCGGGACATAGCCCGGTTATAGTAACTCTCACAAATGCCTTCGGGACTTAACCCAGATTTAGTAACTCGCACCAATGCCTTCGGGCTTAGCCCAGAATTAGTAACTCGCACAAATGCCTTCGGATCCTAGTCCGGATATAGTCACTTAGCACAAAGCCTTCGGGACTTAGCCCGGACATCATTCGAATAACCATGCACATTTATCAATAAATCATGACACATCCGTATTTCATTTTCATTGCCAAAGCTCAAACACAAGACACTTATCACACTTGCAATTTCGGCTCAATAGCCAAATACAAAGAGCATGATTTTGATTTGCTTAAACATGATCTAATCAAATCATAATCTAAGTTCCATTACTCGAAAACTTACTTCGGATGTGGTCAAACGATTTCGGCGGCTATTCGATAACTTTTTCCTTTCCCTTATCCAACTGTGGTCCTCTAAGCTCTTGAGCTAATTCAAACAAATTTAACTTATTAAAGTCTCATTATGCTAGCTTATGGCCGAATATGACAAGGAGTTTAATAGGTCATATGGCCACCCTTTAGCTCAAATACACAATGGTCATGCGCATTTTTAATCACATTAAGCAATTTAACACAATTCATTTGAACATCAAAAGAGGACCTCAAGGTACTTAGCCCATATATACATTAGGCATTAGAGTCACATATATATGGAATCATAAATCAAACTCAACATTTTAGCCCACACTCTCTTTTATCCGATTATCTAAGCCAAGATAAAAGCATCAATATGCTTGCCTCTAACCGAACACATACAACACAAATCTATTTCATGTGGCCGAATATACATGTCTAGGTTGAGGCCGATTATATGCTTAATACTTCCTACAAATATGGTTGATTGTATTGACTACATACCATTTTGTTTCAAATTCAAAACTCGGCTAATACACATATACACACTAGTAAATCAAACATTAACATTTGCTCTTCACCTTACTACCATTTCTCATCCAAATAACGTGAATAACAACCATATTTCTCCTCTACTTTCTACCATGGCCGAATGCATCACAACACCATACCATTTCAATTTTGGTCATGGTTAAACAAAGAACTTAATGTCTCACTCAAAAATGCTAAAAAGAATATTCAAGAGTCATCAATCCATCATCACATGCATCATTACAAAGCTTCATTTTTAGTATGTAAATGACATCAACACCAATCCACCTTAGCCGAATACCATCTCCATGACATAGCAAAGATTTGAACCATGGGCTAGCTAGAACTCAAGCTAACAACTAAAACATGCATGAATCTCATGGCACAACATCAAACATACCTCAATCTAGTGAACCACCATAGCCGATTTTTCTCCAAGCTCCTTCCCTTCCTTTCTCCTTAAAGTTTTCGGCCACAGATGTTCAAGGATGAACACTTTTTTTTGTTTTCTTTCCTTCAACTCACGGCAATGGGGGGGGGGGAACAATCACACACATTCTTTCTCTTTTTTTTTTGTTTCTCATCCTACTAACACTAATATTTTATTGCCCATGCTCTTTATTTGATTATTCCTTACATAATGCATTAACCCAACATGTTTATGACATGTTTTTAGCCATAACATTTTGTCCACCCATGCTCATGGCATTACTACTAATTAGGGGGAATTTGACATGCAAGTCCCCCTTTGATTACATGCACTAATAGCTCTTTATAGATTACCCTATCACAATTCAAAAGTATCACGCATAAGTCCTATTAACTAAATTCACATGCAATTAATGAAATCGAAGCTTAAAACTTTCACACATTTATATTCACATATTTTAGACAATAAATATCATATTAAAATAATTTGGTGACTCAGTTTAGCGGTCCTGAAACCGCTTTCCGACTAGGGTCACTTTAGGGCTGTTACAACTCTCCCCCACTTAAGAAATTTTCGTCCCCGAAAATCTTACCGGTAAATAGGTTTGGGTATCGTTCTTTCATAGAGCTCTCGGTTTCCCAAGTAGCTTCTTCGATTCCGTGTTTGAGCCATAACACTTTTACTAACGGAACCTTTTTGTTTCGCAACTCTTTCATTTCACGAGCTAGGATACGAATCGGTTCTTCTTCATAACTCAAGTCGGATTGAATTTCAACTTCTGATGGATTAATCACGTGTGACGGATCAGATCTATAACGTCGAAGCATCGAAACATGAAAGACGTCGCGAATCTTTTCAAGTTCAGGGGGCAAAATCAATCTATACGAATCGGACCAACTCGTTCGAGATTTCAGACGGCCCAAATGAATCTCGGACTCAACTTGCCCTTACGGCCAAATCTGAGTATCTTTTTCCAAGGTGAGACCTTAAGAAACACTTTGTCTCCACCTGATACTCAATATCTCTTCGTTTTAAATCCGCATACGACTTCGACGATCGATGTCGCCTTCGACTTTCACAAATTATTCTTACTTTCTGTTCAACATCTTTAATCAAATCCACTCCGAAAATTTTTCTTTCACCGAGCTCGGTCCAAAACAATGGTGTACGGCATTTACGCCCGCACAAGGCCTCGTAAGGTGCCATCTTAATACTTGATTGAAAACTATTGTTGTGCGAATTCAATCAAAGGTAAATACCGCTCCCACGAACCATCGAACTCGAGGATGCAACATCTCAACATATCCTCAAGTATCTCGAATTATCCGCCAGATTGACCATCGGTTTGTAGATGAAAAGCGGTGCTAAAATGCAGCTTGGTACCCAAAGCTTCTTGCAATTTCTTCCAAAATCGCGAGGTGAATCTCGGATCTCTATCCGACACAATAGAAATTGGTACCCCGTGTAATCTCACAATCTGAGAAACATACAATTCAGCTAGTTTATCCAATGAAAAATCCGTACGTACGGGGATAAAGTGAGCCGACTTAGTCAGTCTATCAACAACGACCCAAATTGCATCTTTCTTACTTACCGACTTTGGCAACCCAGATACAAAATCCATCGTGACTCGTTTCCATTTCCATTCAGGTATCATGATCGGTTGAAGCAAACCCGTAGGCACTTGATGTTCCGCCTTCACTTGCTAACATACTAAGCACTTCGAAACAAAATCGGAAATGTCTCGTTTCATACCATGCCACCAAAACTGGCGTCCCAGATCGTTGTACATTTTCGTACTTCCCGGGTGAATTGACATTCGGCTACAATGAGCTTCGTTCAGAATCATCGAAATGAGTTCTGAATTTCTTGGAACACACAACTGACTTCTGAACCTCAAACAATCGTCATCATCAATTTGAAATTCGGATTCCATATTTGGAACACATTCAGCCCGTTTTGCAACCAATTCATCGTCAACTTTCTGAGCTTCACGAATTTGATGAATCAATAATGGTTTGGCCTTTAATTCAGCTACTAACACATTGTCGGGTAGAATAGACAAGTGTACATTCATCGCTCAGAAGCAAACAAGGTGATTTCCACTTAAGGCGTCCGCAACCACATTAGCCTTTCCCAGGTGATAATCAATGACAAGCTCATAATCTTTCAACAACTCAAGCCAACGCCTTTGTCGCAGATTCAAGTCTCTTTGAGTCATCAAATATTTGAGACTTTTGTGATCCAAAATACATGGCACTTCTCACCAAATAAGTAATGTCGCCATATTTTCAAGGCGAATACGATGGCGACTAATTCGAGATCATGGGTCGGATAATTTTTCTCATGTGGCTTTAATTGTCTCGACGCATAGGCCACAACTCGACCTTCTTGCATCAATACGCAACCTAACCCAAGTAGGAGGCGTCACTATAGATGACAAACTCTTTGCCTAATTCGGCTGCACTAAAATTGAGCTTCATCAAATAAGTTTTCATTGATCAAAACTTTTCGACATTTTCCGTCCATTCGAACTTAACATCTTTTGAAGTAGCTTCGTCATGGGTGTGGCTATCATCGAGAAACCTTTACAAACCGTCGGTAGTAACCAAGCAAGTCCCAAAAAGCTCGAACCTCGATAATATTTCTGGAGGCTTCCAGTTAAGTATGGCTGAAATTTTGCTCGTCAACTCGAATACCGTCACGGATACCACATGGCCCAAGAAGCTAACCTCTCTTAACCGAACTCACACTTCTTGAACTTAGCATATAATCGCTTATCCCGTAAAATTTGCAACACTAATCTCGGTGCTCAAAGATGCTCGGTCTCATCTCTTGAATAGACCAAGATGTCGTCAATGAACACAACTACGAACCGGTCCAAATACTGTCTGAAGATCCGATTCATCAAATCCATAAATACCGCAGGGGCATTAGTGAGCCCAAACGGCATCACTAAGAACTCGTAGTGGCTGTATCTCGTTCTGAAAGTAGTTTTGGGTATATCCGAATCTCGAATTCGCAACTAGTAATAACTCGATCTCAAATCTATCTTTGAAAACACTGAGGCTCCCTTTAGTTGATCAAACAAATCATCAATACGCGGTAACGGATATTTATTCTTTATCGTCACTTTATTCAGCTGACGATAGTCAATGCACAACCTCATGGTTCCGTCCTTCTTTTTCACAAACAATATTGGTGCACCCCAAGGTGAGAAACTTGGTCGAGCGAAACCTCTATCCGTCAATTCTTGCAGCTGAGCTTTCAACTCTTTTAACTCGGTTGGTGCCATACGATACGGAGCTATCGAAATCGGCGTAGCCCCAGGTACAAGCTCAATACCAAACTCTACCTCCCGAAGAGGTGGTAAACTCGGTAATTCTTCAGGAAAAACATTCGGGTATTCACAAACCACCGGCACAGATTCGAGTTTCTTTTCTAACTCTTTGTCATCAAGTACATACGCAAGGTATGCTTCGCACCCCTTTCTTACATATTTCTGGGCCAACATTGCTGATATTACAGCTGGCAACCCCTTTAAGTCTGTAGACTCAACTTGGATTATCTCGTTATTTGCGTACCTCAAATCAATAGTCTTGTTTTTGCAATTCACAACCGTATCATGCACGGTCAACCAATCAAAACCAAGAATAACATCAAATTCATCAAACGGCAAAAGCATCAAGTCCGCCGGAAAACAGGAACCTCGAATTACTAGGGGGCATTTCTTACACACTTTGTCGACAAGCACGTAACGACCCAAGGGATTTGACACCCGAATTACGAACTCAGTAGACTCAATAGGTAAAGTCTTACTGGATGCTAAGGTTTCGCATATATAAGAATGAGTAGAACCAGGGTCAATCAAAGCAATCACATTAGTATCAAAGAGAGTAAAAGTACCGGTAATAACATCTGGCGAGGAAGCATCCTCGCGTGCGCGTATAGCATAAGCCCTAGCAGGAGCACGAGCCTCAGATCTGGTCGCAGCATCTCTAGATCCTCTCTGACCACCACTAGCATTGCCCGTATTTCTAGATGGTCTACCCCGAGCAGTGGTAGCACCCGGTTTCCCACTCTGATTTACATTCTGTTCAGACAATCTCGGGCAATCTTTGATAAAGTGGTCGGCTGACCCACACTTGTAACAGGAGCGGTCATGGACTCTACAGCTCCCCGAGTGCCATTTACCGCAATACCGATACTCCGTTCTGTCTCGACGATCATTTCCAACACTGGCGACTGAAGTGACTCGTGCACTCACAGGGGGTCGATCACGGTCTCGTCTAGAAAAATCCAATGTGTCTCTAGATCAGCCCAAATCATCTCTAAATTTCTTCAATGACTGTTGAAAGGGCCTCCCCGAAGACCTCTTACGAAACTCCTTTGCTCCCATATCAGCTTTTCTTTTCTCCATACTGAGCTCTTCGGCTTTGCAAGCTCGCTCGACAAGTACCACAAATTCTCGGATTTCCAAGATGCCAACATACAGCTTTATATCATCATTCAATCCATCCTTGAAACGTTTACACATTACGGCTTCTGAGGAAATGCATTCTCGTACGTACCGGATAAGCCTTACAAACTTTCATTCATAGTCGGTAACCGACATGGAACCTTGTTTAAGTTCAAGAAATTCCTTCCGTTTTTGATCCATAAATCTCTGACTAATATACTTTTTCCGAAACTCGGTTTGGAAAAACTCCCAAGTTACTTGCTCTCTAGGCACAACAGAAGTCAACGTATTCCACCAATAGTAGGAAGAATCACGTAGCAAGGAGATAATACACTTTAGGCACTCATCGGGTGTGCAAGATAGCTCATCGAGTACCCGAATAGTGTTGTCCAACCAAAATTCAGCTTGCTCGGCATCATCACTATCTGTAGCCTTAAATTCAAGAGCCCGTGTTTTCAATTCATCAACTGGGGCTTATTTGACCTTATTTGGTCAGTTACCAGAGGTATGGTAGCTGCGGGGGTGGTTTTTGTCGAGAATGGAGGTTGTGGAACAGCCATATTAGTTCGAATGTATTGGTTGAACCAATCATTCATCACGCTATAGAAAGCTTGTCTAGCTTCATCATTCGGATTACTAGCAATAGGTTGAGAGTCCGCCGGAGCTGTCCCTTGTGTGGGAGCAGGCGCTACACTCTCAAGATCATCAGCTACCGCTCGGTCGGGATCGGGATCCATTACTATAATAAACACATTTTCAATTGTCAGAAATCACCACACTATCAAATAATCACATAATGGCATGTATAGCTAGACCCAAACGTATTACGGTAGTCCTAGAATCGACTAAACCGTAGCTATGATACCAATTTAATTGTAACACCCAGTACCCGAGACTGTTTCCAGAGTCGGACACGAGGGGTTAACCGACTTAATTCATTTACTTTCACAGTCCATTTTAAAAATTTCCAGGCAGTTGGCTAACTGCGTCACTGTCACATTAAAACTCATATCTTGAGTTCCAAAACTCGAAAATCAGTTCTGTAATTTTTTCCTGAAACTAGACTCATATTTCCATCTACAGATTTTTTTCTAGAATTTTTGGTCAGGCCAATTAGTACAATTTATTAGTTAAATTCTCCCCTGTTACAGGGTTCGACTACCCTGACCTTCCTGCATTGCGACCTAGATATCTCCCTGTACAGAGCTTCAATATTGATGCCGTTTGTTTCTATGGAAACTAGACTCGAAAATAAATCTATACATATATTGCATGACTTTTAATTATCTCTGGTTAATTTATAATGAATTTCCAAAGTCAGAACAGGGAATCCAGAAACCGTTCTGGCCCTGTTTCGCAAAAACTTAAATATCTCATAATATACTGTTCATAGGATCGTTTTGTTACTTTCCTATGAAAATAGATTCATCAAGGTTCGATTACATAATTTATTCACTATTTAATTCCATTCCTACTATTTTTAGTGATTTTTCACATTCACGTCACTACTGCTATCAGCATCTATTTTTAAGGTAGACTTTACCTATTACATAGTTTCCATGATTCAACTAGCCCTTTAGCATATATAGCACAAAATATGATCATGATTAACCATTCCAACGGCTAATCGTTCCCAAACATTTCCATACCTCTTAATGAACATCATACAAGACGATTATACTACTAAGCTCAAAGTGTATATAAGCCATTTTCGCATGGCTATCCAAATTTACACAAAACCAAAGGGTCCATGACCAACAACAAAAAGGGTAGTCCTATACATGCCATTTCAAAGTTCAACTAAAAGTGTACCAAAAGGGGCTTTGATAGTGTGGGCGACTTTGACTTCAAAAATCCCGAGTCCGATAGTTGAAGAACCAAAATCTATAAAACAGAGAATTAAATAAACGGAGTAAGCATTAAATGCTTAGTAAGTTTTGAGCAAAGAATTTAAGCACATCTGAAGTATAGCATTCATATAACTAAACGGATAATTCCATATATACATATTCTCAAATCATTCCTACTTCACATTCCAACCCCTATATTCATACATAAGGGATCATCTTAGCCAAATACCGGAAGCTCATTACTCGACTGAGCGAATATTATTCGAAAGGAATCAACTATTCCAATGCACATACGAAACATACCTCATTGTTGGGATTTTACAAGCGTATTAACTGAAATCTTTACAGCAAGATCGCTCATTCCCGAATCACGTACCTTCGGAATTTAACCGGATATAGCTACTCGTTCAAATGCCTTCGGGACATAGCCCGGTTATAGTAACTCGCACAAATGCCTTCGGGACTTAACCCGGATTTAGTAACTCACACCAATCCCTTCGGGCTTAGCTCGGAATTAGTAACTCGCACAAATGCCTTCGGATCCTAGTCCAGATATAGTCACTTAGCACAAAGCCTTCGGGACTTAGCCCGGACATCATTCGAATAACCATGCACATTTATCAATAAATCATGACACATCCGTATTTCATTTTCATTACCAAAGCTCAAACACAAGACACTTATCACACTTGCAATTTTGGCTCAAGAGCCACATACAAAGAGCATAATTTTGATTTGCTTAAAACATGATCTAATCAAATCATAATCTAAGTTCCATTACTCGAAAACTTACCTCGGATGTGGTCGAACGATTTCGTGGCTATTCGATAACTTTTTCCTTTCCTTATCCAACTGTGGTCCTCTAAGCTCTTGAGCTAATTCAAACAAATTTAACTTATTAAAGTCTCATTATGCTAGCTTATGGCCGAATATGACAAGGAGTTTAATAGGTCATATGGCCACCCTTTAGCTCAAATACACAATGGTCGTGCGCATTTTTAATCACATTAAGCAATTTAACACAATTCATTTGAACATCAAAAGAGGACCTTAAGGTACTTAGCCCATATATACATTAGGCATTAGAGTCACATATATATGGAATCATAAATCAAACTCAACATTTTAGCCCACACTCTCTTTTAGCCGATTATCTAAGCCAAGATAAAAGCATCAATATGCTTGCCTCTAACCGAACACATACAACACAAATCTATTTCGTGTGGTCGAATATACATGTCTAGGTTGAGGCCGATTATATGCTTAATACTTCCTACAAATATGGTTGCTTGTATTGACTACATACCATTTTGTTTCAAATTCAAAACTCAGCTAATACACATATACACACTAGTAAATCAAACATTAACATTTGCTCTTCACCTTACTACCATTTCTCATCCAAATAATGTGAATAACAACCATATTTCTCCTCTACTTTCTACCATGGCCGAATGCATCACAACACCATACCATTTCAATTTTGGTCATAGTTAAACAAAGAACTTAATGTCTCACTCAAAAATGCTAAAAAGAAGATTCAAGAGTCATCAATCCACCATCACATGCATCATTATAAAGCTTTATTTTTAGCATGTAAATGACATCAACACTAATCCACCTTAGCCTAATACCATCTCCATGACATAGCAAAGATTTGAACCATGGGCTAGCTAGAACTCAAGCTAACAACTAAAACATGCATGAATCTCATGGCACAACATCAAACATACCTCAATCTAGTGAGCCACCATAACCGATTTTTTTCCAAGCTCCTTCCCTTCCTTTCTCCTTAAAGTTTTCGGCCAAAGATGTTCAAGGATGAACACTTTTTTTTTTGTTTTCTTTCCTTCAACTCATGGCAATGGGGGGGGGAACAATCACACACATTCTTTCTCTTTTTTTTTTTGTTTCTCATCCTACTAACACTAATATTGTATTGCCCATGCTCTTTATTTTATTATTCCTTACATAATGCATTAACCCAACATGTTTATGACATGTTTTTAGCGATAACATTTTGTCCACCCATGCTCATGGCCGGCCACTACTAATTAGGGGGGGGAAATTTGACATGCAAGTCCCCCCCCTTTTGATTACATGCACTAATAGCTCTTTATAGATTACCTTATCACAATTCAAAAGTATCACGCATAAGTCCTATTAACTAAATTCACATGCAATTAACGAAATCGAAGCTTAAAACTTTCACACATTTATATTCACATATTTTAGACAATAAATATCATATTCAAATAATTTGGTGACTCGGTTTAGCGGTCTCGAAACCGCTTTCCGACTAGGGTCACTTTAGGGCTGTCACACTTAAAGATTCCGAATGGTTCAACAGGCAAAGTTCAGTCGAGAAAGAACATGTGTATGAGCTAAATGACTCAGGTATATGAGATTCATACGAGAATTGGAAAGAGAAGTGCTTTATTAAATAATAGGTAAATTTGAATATGTATTCATTGAAAAAGGTTTGTGTATCTATATGTGTTTACTTGTATTTGGCCTATTGATAGAAATGTTGTGATTCATGTGGTAAATTTATTTGTATATGCCTTACTAAGCTCTTATAGCTTACTTTGTGTGTTCTTTTCATGTTTTATAGATTATCGAAGCTAGCTCAGAATCGGGGATCGTCGGGAATACGTCATCACACTATCGAACATCTCGTTGGTATTTTTGGAAGCTTTGTATATATGGTATATGGCATGTATAGGCTAATGTCATATTGGTATGTTTTGAGTTATTATTTTAGCCATGTGATTTGGCTTGTAAATGTTGAAACATAGCCATTTAAGCTAGCTTGAAATATGTGTTTATTATGTGATACATATATTGTATATAATGCCTTATGTGATGGTTATAAGTTTGTTTATGTAACTAGTTGTTAACGGGTAAGCTAATGCTAGAATGATGATATGTTGGGCCTTGAATTTGAGATGATATAATGGTATAATTTGAGGTATGAAGTAGGTGATAAGTTGATGGGCAAATTCATTTAGAAGTTATGCATGTTTGATGATTTTGGCATAGTGAAATGGTTTGGTTGTGGAATTGAGTAGTTGAAATGGTTGTGAATAGATGGCATGATATGTGTAGGAATTGGTAAGTTTTTGGTTGTTTATATATGTGCTGAAATGTTACCATTTTGGTTGATTTATGTGTATGAGAGAAGGGTGGCAAATTGACCTTGCAAATGGCCTATTTTTTCCACACAGGCAAAGACATGGGCGTGTGTCTCAGCCCTGTGCGACACATGGTCATGTTATACAGCGGTGTGTCCCCTGGGGCACCCTTCGAATTAAAGTCAGTATACCTATAGGTTTGACATGGTCTAGACACACGAGTGTGTCTACTGGTCGTGTTGCACACGGGCTGGCACATTGGTGCGTGGTCGGCTGTGTGACCCAAGTCAGTAACCCCCTTAGATTTTACACGGCCTGACACATGGGCATGTCCTCGGCCGTGTACTGTAAATCAGTATGTATGCCCTGTTTTCACAAGACTTGTGACACAGGCATGTCTGGTAACCGTGTAAGACACACGGCCTATTTACACGGACGTGTGACCCTTTAATGTTTGAAATATTTCTAAGTTTCCTAAAGTTTGTGAATGTTTTCAGTTTAGTCCCGAACCACTTCTAAGCATGTTTTAAGGTCTCGTAGGACCTTAGAAGGGATAATATGATTGAGATGAATGGATTTTGATTATTAATGTATGTGAATGATGTGTGTAATGATCGATAATGTCTCCTAAAATAGGTGCAGACTTCACACAGCTAGGGCACAAGCTCGTGTACGAGGCCGTGCCGTCCACATGGCTGATACGCACGCCGTGTCTTTGCCCGCGTGCTCAATTATGAGCATTATATTTCTCAAAATTAAGGTGCAGGGGACGCACGACCTATACACATGCCCGTGGGACAAGCACAAGGCCTAGACACATGCCCGTGGGGCAAGCACACGGCATAGACACATGCCCGTATGTCTACCCGTGTGGACAAAAATAAGGCTATTTACCAAGCCATTTTGCCACCCTTTTATGCACACACCTATACAACATAACATAGCACCAACCCAAACATATACATACAAGCAAACATCCATAACCAAGACATCAACACATCATTCATAAAAGGCATCATTATATGAATATACTTATAACCAATACTAGCTTATTTCCAATGGCCTTATACAAAATGAACTTCTAACCAATATAAGCCAACACATTTGGCCAAATCAATTATGACACATAAAAAAATAACCAAGTTCCCTATACATGCCATAACTTAAAATGTTGAATTTATTGGTACCAAAATAATTGTTGATAGTGTGAATGGATCTCCGACGATCTCTGAACCCGAGCTAGCTTGGTGACACTAAAAGGCAAGGGAAAGAAATGGGAGAAATCTATATAGCTTAGTAAGTTCATATGCAAATAATATTCATCTTAACAACACCTTAATCATACAATTTATATAAAGTGAGATAGCATAAATTTTACTAAAGTGAGACAGGATAAATTTTACTAAAATCTCATAGTCATAACTTGCTCAATCACAACCTTACCAACAATTAATCACCCATCGAGTTTATTACTTATGAGTTCTATGTACATACCTGTACCAACTCGTAACATAACCACATCCTTTCACATCTTAGACATTCCCGTTGAACACTTGGAATATTATCAAATACTCAAAAAATCTTGCACATAAGTGCCGCATATGTAGTCAAAGCTACCTCTTATCTCATAACACATATAGGCTCGCTCTTGAGCTATTCACGAGCCTACTCAGACAAGTTATCAGCCAAGACGTAACTACATAGTGCTGCTTACACAAGCTGTCAGGTAACCGCAACATATGCCAGAATACCCAGCCACTGGTAGGACGTAGAAGACCAACACCCGAATCACATAAACACATATACACACAGGGTTCCTAGTGACATGTCACACCATTCATGCAATAATAAATCATTTAAAACATAAATATAACATCGCATTATTTATATACGAACTTACCTCGGTACAAAAATAGTAGAATTGGACCTAATCGTCAAACACTTTGTTTTTCCCCCGATCTAGGTTCGAACCTCATTTTTCTTAATCTATAATAACAAAATTAACTCATTTAATACTCACATTATCAATTTAGCCCAAAAATCATATGGAAAAATTATATTTTTGCCCCTAATGTTTCACATTTTTGCAATTTAGTTCCTAAACTCATAAAATGAAATGCATTCAATTTCATCAAAACCCAAGCCTAGACGAACCATTTTCATACTCATATCAGCCCATATTTTCCACATAATCACACTTTTACTACTCATTTTATAACTTTTACAAATAAGTCTTTTTTGACATTTTTACCGAAAATCACTTAGCAAAAGTTGTTTATCTAACACCAAACATGCATTTTCTACCATTAGAAATCAAAATACACAAATATCTAACATGGGTAAAATTTTAAACTTCATATTTCTTTCAAATTAGTCCTTGAAATAACTAGATTAAGTTACAAGTATCTCAAAAACATGAAAATCATTAAAACGGGGCTAGAACAGACTTACAATCGAGCTTGAAAGCTTGGTAAACCCTAGTTATGTCTTCTCTATTGATTTTCGGGCATGGGAGGATGAAATTGAAAAGATGACAACTTTTATTTGTTAAATTTTGTCTTTATTAGCTAAATGACCAAAATGCCCTTAATGCCAAACTTTGAAATTTCACCCTACCATGTCTATTTTTGTCCAACTTAAAGTAAAATGGTCTAATTACCATTTAAGGACCTCCAATTTAAAATTTCATACCAATTGGAAACCTCTAGCTTCTAGAACACACATTTTGCACCTATTGCAATTTAGTCCTATTAGTCAAATTAGACACCTTATCGATAAAATTTCTTAATGAAATTTTCACAGAGTCATTCAATCATACTGTAAACCTTAAAACAATATCACAATAAATATTTCTACTTCATATTCATGGTCCTAAAACCACTGTTTTGTTTTGACCCTAAAATGGGTTGTTACAACTATTTCCCTTTAGGGATCTTCATTCCCGAAAATCTTACCAAAAAAAGGTTTGGGTAATGTTTTCTCATAGCTTTCTCATGTTCCCACATAGCCTCTTCAACCCCATGTCTTTGCCACAAAACGTTCCCTAGGACTATGCTTTTATTTCTCAAATGTTTAACTACACGAGCCAAAATCTTGATCGGTTTCTTCACCATAAGTCATATCTGGTCGAATCTCAACTTCTGTTGGTGAAACCACATATGAAGGATCAAAACAATATCATCGCAACATCGACACATGAAACACATTATGAATCCTTTCTAACTCTGTCAGTAAAGCTAATTGATATGCCACTGGCCCTATTCTCTCAATAACCTCATATGGCCCAATGAAACATGGACTTAACTTGCCTTTACGGCCAAATCTCAAAATCGTTTTCCACGAAGATACTTTTAGAAATACCTTATCACCAACCTGAAATTCAATTTCTTTCTGTTTCAAATCTGTGTATGATTTTTGTCTATCCGAAGCGGCTTTTAAACAATCATGAATTACTTTCACTTTCTCTTCAGTTTCTTTAACCAAATCATCCCCGTGAATCTATCTCTCACTGAGCTCAGTCCAGTACAACAGATTTCGACACTTACGGCCATACAATGCCTCATACGGTGTCATCTTTATACTTGACTGAAAACTGTTGTTATAAGAAAATTTGACTAAATGTAGATATTTCTCCCAACTACCTTCGAACTCTAAAACACAGCAGCGAAACATATCTTCAAGTACTTGAATCGTTCTTTCAAATTGACCGTCGGTTTGTGGATGAAATGTGGTACTAAAGTTCAGCTTTGTACCCAAAGCTTATTGCAGCTTCTTCCAAAATCATAAAGTAATTCTTGGATTTTTATCCGATATAATAGAAATAGACACTCCGTGCAATCTCACAATTTTAACAATGTACAATTCAGCTACATTATCAAGTGAGTAGTTGATACGTACCGGAATAAAATGAGCTTATATTGTCAATTTGTCAACAACAACCCAGATGACATCTTTCTTTTTTAGAGTCAAAGGCAAACCCGTTATGAAGTCCATCGTAATCCTATCCCATTTCTACTCGGGTACCATCACTGGCTGAAGTAAAATCGAAGGCACTTGGTGTTCAACTTTTACTTGTTGAAAAATCAAACATTTCAATACAAATTTAGAGATATCTCATTTCATACCTGACCACTTATACAATTTCTTCAAATCACTATACATTTTTGTAGTACCTGGATGAATTGGTAAACAACCACTGTGTGCTTCATGGAAAATTTTTTGAATAAGTTCATCATTTTTTGGTACACATACTCTATCTCGAAACATCAAACAATCATCCAAACTGATCCAAAAGTCTAAATCACTACCCAATTCACACTGAGCTCTTTTGGCTTGCAAATCACTATTATTTTTCTGAGCTTCACAAATTTGTTGAAGAAATATCAATCTAGCTCTCATCTCGGCCAAAATTGAACCATCGTTAGACAAAGTTAGACAAAATTTTTGCTCAAGGCATTTGCGACTACATTCGCCTTTCCCAGATAATAGTCAATCACTAATTCATAATCTTTCAATAACTCAAGCCATCTCCGTTGTTGCAAGTTCAGATCTTTCTAACTTATCAAATATTTTAAACTCTTATGATCAGTAAAAATATGGCATTTCTCACTGTAAAAATGATGATGCTAAATTTTCAAAGCAAAAACAACGACGGTTAATTCTAAATTGTGCGTCGGATAACTCTTCTCGTGCGGTTTCAATTGTCTCGAGGCATAAGCTATCACTTTGCCCTCTTAAATCAACACACAACCCAAACCATTCAATGAAGCGTCACTATAAATTACAAATTCTTTTCCCGATTCAAGCTGTTCTAAAACCGGTGCCTCAGTCAATAATGCTTCAATTTCTCAAAACTTTGTTGACATTTTTCAGACCATTCAAATTTAACATCTTTTTGCAACAACTTGCTCATAGGAGTAGCAATCATCGAAAATCCTTTGATAAGACGTCGGTAATAACAGGCTAAACCCAAAAAGCTTCTAGCTTTTAATACACTCCTTGGCGGTTTCCATTCAACAATTGTCGAAATCTTACTTAGATCAACCCAAATACCATCACCTGAAATGATATGTCGCAAAAATCTGATTTCTTGGAGCCAAAACTCACTTTTACAGGATTTAGCAAACAATTTCTTATCTCTCAAAATTTGCAATACAATTCTTAAATGTTTGGCATGCTCAGGCTCATCTCGAGAATAAATCAGAATATCATCGATGAACACAACCACAAACTTATCTAAATACAGTCAGAAGATCCGATTCATCAAGCCCATAAATACGACAGGAGCTTTAGTTAATCCAAAAGGCATAACAAGAAATTCATAATGCCCATACCTTGTCCTGAAAGTAGTTTTCATCACATCCAACTCTTTAGCTCTCAACTGACAGTAACCAGATCTCAAATCAATCTTTGAGAACACTGTTTCTCCTTTTAACTGGTCAAACAAGTCATCAATCCTCGACAAAGGATACTTGTTCTCAATAGTCACCTTGTTGAGCTGTCGGTAATCGATACAAAGTCTCATAGATTCGTCTTTCTTCTTTACAAATAGCACTGGGGCACCCCAGGGAGAAAAACTTAGTCTCGCAATACCCTTATCTGACAACTCTTGCAACTAAGCTTTCAATTGTTTTAATTCAGTTAGAGTCATCCTATACAGAGTAATCGATATCAGTAAAGTCTTAGGTACTAAATCAATGGCAAACTAAACCTCTTTGATTAGAGGTAACCCAGGAAACTCTTCTAGAAACGTATCTGGATATTCATAGATTAGTGGCACTGATTCAATTTTCAATTTAGACATCTTTGTATTCAACACATAAGCAAGATAAGCTTCACAACCTTTCCATAACATACCTCTGAGTAGATATAGAAGAAATCACAATAGGCATTTCACTTCATTCATTAGTTTGAACCCAAAGAATTTCACCATTTCCACATTTCAATTTAATAGTTTTCTGTCTACAACTTCCTATGGCATCATGCAGTGTCAACTAGTCCATACCCAAAATAACATTGAATTCATCAAATGGCAATAACATTAAGTTAGCCAGAAAATAGTGACCTTGAATCATCAAAGGACAATTCTTGCAAACTTTATCAACTAGCACATATTTGCCTAAGGGGTTTGATACTTTAATCACAAACTCAGTAAACTCAACAGGCAAATTCTTACTAGATACCAAATTCATAGAAACATAAGAATAAGTTGATCCAGGATTGATCAATACAATAACATTAGTATCATAAAGAGAAAATGTACCAGTAATCACATTGGGAGATGATGCATCCTCAGAAGCACGTATGGCATAAGCTCTCGTAGGTGCTCTATCTTCGGATCTCACAGTTATAACAGCCCGATTTAGACCCTATTCAGAATGGTGGTTTTGGGACCATGAATCCGAGTCAGAAATATATTTTAAAATTATTTGTACATTTATTATGTGTGAATTTATATGTGTGAAATTTTCGTGTTTTAATTTTGTCGTTTGAGTGCTGATTTAATAAAAAGGGCTTAATCGCGTAAAATGAAAATTTGATAGTTTAATCAGTAAGGGCCGAATTGAATGTATCTTTATAATTTGAAGTATTTATGTTACGATTAGGCCATTGAATATATGAATGGACGGTTATGGCATGCATTATTAAGTTGTTATATTAAATTGTAAAGGTTAATATGGTAAATTATGAAATAATATGTAATATAATAAAACATAAATTAAAATAACCATGCATATTCATCTTGGTTTGACTGAAACTTGAGAAAGAAAGAAAAGAAATAAAGCTTAGGGTATTTTTCCATTTGATAGCTTGATTAAGGTATGTAACTAGCTCGGTTTTTGATAATTTTTACGTTTTTGAGATTGTTGCAATGTATTGTACAAAGCCCATGCTTGAATTTTTGATTTTGATGAATATTTTGAGTTATGCCATTGATGAATAATTGAGCCTTATGATGTTAGCTGATGAATTATAAAAGATATGGTTTGGATTAATATGTTTTGTATTGGAATTTTTGATGATTTTTAGTAAATAGGAATGAATTTAAAAAATAATAAATTGAGGGGCTAAAATGTGAAATAAATGAAATGTATGGACTTGTATGAACATAAGTAGCATTTGGCCTAAGCATGGTGTGTGCAAATTTTACTTGTTTTGTGTTTTGTGCAATTTGGACCAAATTGTAGTGTAAAATGTCAGGGGTAAAATGGTAATTTTATCATTTATGTGCTTTTGGACTAAATTGAATGGAATTATGCTTGAATGAGTTTAATTTGAATATATTTAGATCAAAAACCAAAGAAATAGAATTTGGATCGGGGAAAAACCAAAGTTGTCAAATAGTCATCTCGTTCCGATTATCATTGTCCGAAGTAAGTTTATAAGCAAATAGATGTTATTAATTTTAATTAAACACGAGTTTTTTATGCTGAAATGAACTATGTGAAAATATATATGTGTTAGTCGAATGTGTACTTGGGAGCTATGTTTACGAATTCGTTTCGACCGAGTTATGACGTCTAAAATCCCGTACAAACCATAGGAATAGCTAGGATACATATGTCATGACATAGGATTTTCGATATGTGTTCTCGTGCAAGACTACGTCGGGGATGTTGACATCGATATGTGTTCTCGTGTAAGATGCTGTCTGGGACAGTTACATCGATATGTGATTACATGTAAGACTACGTTTGGGACGTTGGCATTGTACGATATGTGTGATTATCCGAGTATCTTATTCGATTCTGAATGGTTCAACTGGCAATGATAAGTTATGATTGAATGTGAAGTCGAGTTAAAGTGATCAGGTATTTGATAGTTAAATTGTCTATTTGAAAATAAGGTAAGTTGACTATTTGATATGTAAGACAAATTATATATGACGCAAATGAAAATATATGTGTATATGAAAAGTATATTCTTCCAAATGTTATGTATAAGTGATATCATATTTGTGATCTATGTACAAACATGTATGAATAGTTATATTCGGCCTTATGACTACAAATTATAAATATAAATGAGATGATTCATGAGATGCAATCTTGTTTACGTATATTTGATTGAGTATAGCTTGTTTCACCGGATGATATATGTATGAAATAGTAAAAGTGTGAAATACATGTTTATACTAAAAGTTAATTGTGTATTCAATTATGTGATAATTAAATGCAAATGATATTTTAATGAAATGAAAAATTATGTATAAGACATGTATAATTTAGTAATTTATTTGCTTATGACTTACTAAGCTATGGTAGCTCACTGTGTGTGTTTATGTTTACCTCTTTTTTATAGATTTTGGAGACTGGTTACGAGCTCGGGGATCGTCAGCAAAGTTATCACACTATCGACTGTTTTTGGTACTTTATAAGTTTGAACTTGAACCTATGGCATGTATAGGCTAGATTATATTTGGTTAACTTTGAAGTTGTGTATATATTAAGCCATGCGAAAATGGCTAATATGTTATGTGAGTATATGAAACTTTAGTCAAGTTTATATGTGTTGTATGTATTGAAAATGGTTGATGATTTTGGATGTGTGTTTGGTTGATTCAGCTATGGTTCATATATAGATAAATATATATGTGAACTTTGTTGATGTGCTTTGTTAAGGTGTTATTATGTGGTTTGGTATTAAAGTATATTAGTTTATGGCATATAAGTGAAATTATGGCTGGATATATGGTTGAGTAATATGTTTAATGAATTGTTTTAATTTGATCATGTTCGAAGGTAATGTGTATTTTAATGATACATGATATACATGAGATATGCATAATATCATGGATGGGTGTATTTGGCAATTGAGATTGAAAATGGATTATTATGTAAAATGTGGTAATTGTTTATTGATTTGTCATAGATATGTGATTAATTGAGTATGTAAACATGCAAAATGAATTATTGATTATGGAATGGTTATTTAGGCTGGAAATGCAAGTGTTTAAGTTGAATAAATGGTACATTATGATTTGAATATAAGTTTCAGCTATATATATATATGTGCATAACTGAATTTGTATGCAATGAATTGGTCTTTTGTATGATTTTGATACTTTGAGTTAATAGACAAGTGTTTGCAATGTTTATATATATACATATTTGTGATTTGTTTGATGTGAAATGAAAATTATGATTAACATATTATTTTGGTTATATGAAATGTTATATGCGTGTAAAGTAGTAGTGTAAAATGGAAGTAAACATGATAAACCGTAATTTATACATATTTCTATCCCATGCTTAGCACATTTTATGGATGATTTTTACTTAAAATTGGTGAATTTGATGCTCCTAATGCCTTAATTTCATGTTTTATACTTAGGTGAGCATAGGAGAGTGAAAGGAATGAGAAACAGGCCAAAAACGGAGAAAATGGGCCAATGTACGAAATCAACACGGCCTAGACTTCCTCACACGAGTAGACCACACGGTTGTGTCCCTTTGGCAAGGTCAAAGCATGATTTACACGGGTAAATCACACGCCCGCTCCTATTTAACAGCCTTAACCACTGCCTTAAGCAATCGCACATAGGTGTGTTACACGGGCGTGTCCCTGCCGAGCCCAAGTTTAGTCCAATTCAGAAAAGGCCAAATTTTAGGCTCTTAGGCATTCCAAAGCCTATTTAAACACCTGAGGAGGCACTTAGAAAGAGGGACGCACAAGAGGAAGCAAGGAATTGCTCAAGGAAAGCTGATCGATCCATCTTAAAAGCCAGATTCACCATCAAGACTGAATATCTCCCTTCAAATTCTCTCAGGAGTTTTGGGTTTTCTTATGTTTTGTTATTTTTATTCTTTTGAGATGTTTTCTTCCATTATTATGAACTAAAACCCTTAAATACCTAAGAGGGATGAAACCTAAGATGGATCTTGTTATTATTATCTGAATTGTATGATAAATATTTGACTTGTTCTTAATTATGTGTTCTTAATTCTTGTTTTGATATTCTAGGATATTGATTCAAGTTAAGCTCTTATTCAAAGGAGGAATAGACCCTGTCTAATAGTAAATTTTTCATAATTAAGCGGAGTTGGTTACGCGCCTAGAGATAGGGTGACAAGATTTTGCCGGATTAGGGTGAAACCTAATAAGGGGATCCATAGATCGAGTTAATGCAACCTTAGGGTGTTAAGTAGAAAGAGATTTCAATTATTCAATCTACGCTTAGACGTTGTTAGTCTCAAGAGAGATAATAATATAACTTAGGAATCTCTAAGGAATAAGTTGAATGAATAAATCGTCCGATTCAGAGTCAAATAACAAGTGAAGTCTAGATGGATTTTTCTTTAGGCATTGTTTTAATCAATCGAGTTTTTCCAAAAAGTATTTTCCCCAAATTTCTTTTCTGTAATTTCTTAGTTTAATTAATTAGTTAGATAAACAAAAACCCTTTTATTTTTTAGGCTAGATAATAGAAAGAAGGTTGATACTAGTACTTTTAGTTCCTTTGGGTTCGATAATCCGGTCTTGCTAAAGCTATACTACTGTTTGATAGGTACACTTGCCTTCATCGTGATAATCGTTAGTTTCAAGAATGATTCATTATAAATATTTAAAACCTATCACAATATCACTATCAAGACACAAAATAAAGCATAAGTATTTAGCATGTTTAATATTCGGCTACAGCTTTAGAAATTGACCATATGAATAGTAACTTATGCTTTTATTAAACAAGATGGTTTGATGCAATTTTAGTATGTGGCTTTGTTATTGTGCTTTAATTATTAAGTATATGTTATATGACGTTTTGTGTGTATTAATGGAATAGAAAATAAGTAAGCTTAGTTTAGCCAAAACTTATAATAAGGTTGCATGTATATTTGGTCTTGAGTAATAAGTAATAAGTTGTTTAATTCATGTGTTTATATTCGGCCAGATGATAATAATTTATGGTTGAATGTTTATTGAATTACGTGTAACCTGTAATGTTTTGGTTTGGTTTATTATACATTCATATGTGGTTAATTAAAATGATTAATTCTAATGTGTATCCATGAATATCTGGAAGCTATGTCTCGTTCGATAATACCTCGTAACCCCATTCTGATGACAGATATGGGTTAAGGGTGGTACAACAGCTAAATCCTTCATCACACCTTTACTGCTAGTTCCATTCTCGGTATTTCTTAGTGGCCTACCTCTATTAGTAGTATTACTCGGCCTTGTACTTTAGAATTTTTCTTCCTCAGCCATCCCAGTGTAATCTCGAATAAAATGCTCTTGAGAACAACACTTGAAACAAGCTCAGTCATTCATCCTACACTCACCGGGATGTCATCTACCACAATGCTAACATTCACCTAACAGTACCCGTACTTGCCATTAAAGTAGCTTGAGCTTTAGGACCTGAATATTGTTTCCCGCAGTCTCTGTGTGAATGCCCAGCCGAAACATTCGAACAAGAATACAACTCTCTAGATTTCTTTGATTGAGATTGAAATGACTTACTCATCGGCCTTTTTCTTGTATCTCTAGCCTCACTCTCAGCCTTTCTTTTCTCTTTGCTTAGTTCTTCGGCTTTGCAAGCTCGTTCAACCAATAAAACAAATTCTTTTAGTTCTAAGATTCCAAGTAACAGTCTGATGTCCTTATTCAGCCCATCTTCAAACCTTTTACACATAATAGCCTCGGAGGAAACAAACTCTCGGGCATAGCCTCAGAGGAAACACACTCTCGAGAATACTTACTTAGCCCTGATAAATTCTTGCTCATAATCCATCACTGACATTTGGCCCTGTTTCAGCTTAAGAAATTTTTTAAGTTTCTGATCGATGAACTGCTGACTAATATATTTATTTCAAAATTCTTCTTGAAAGAATTCCCATGTAACCCTCTCTCTCGGTACCACTGATACTAGTGTCTTCCATCAATGATATGTTGTGTCCCTCAATAACGATATAGCATACTTCAAGCATTCGTCAGGTGTACATGATAACACTTCAAATACCTTGATAGTATTCTCAAGCCAAAACTCGGCTCTCTTGGGGTCATCATCTACATTTGCTCTAAATTTTTCAGCCCCTTACTTTTGAATCTTATCAACAAGAGGCTTATTTAGTCTTACCAATTCTACACCTTGAGGAGCTATGGGAATCGGTTGGCGATAAGGAGGGGGTAAAGGATGTTGAGTAGTTGGATTTGTTTGAAAAAACTCCGAATACCACTCATTCATCATGTGGAGGTAGGTTTTCCTAGCCCCTCCTCCTTGACTAACTGTGGAAGGTCTAGTTTCAGATGGCGCTACTCTTTGAACAGGAGCCGGCGCATTACTTTCTACCTCATCAGCTACAGCTCGATCGGGGTCCATTTATTATATGAAAACACAATTTAAAATTGTCAGGAGTCATCACACTATCATAGTTTATTCATGGAATGTAATATCTATGATTTTACTTAAGTATAATCTCCATTTCATCATTTTAAAGCACAAACATTACTCAATATTATCCAAGTTAACATTCGGCCATAATACACATAACATGTTAGCCGATTTTTTTCCCTTTAGCATCTAATGTACATGCATGCTCATTTGTTTGGCTCAACTTCACCTATCTTCCATTATTCATCAAAAGAGCATGAAACAACAACCATTTCCTTCATTTCCATTCATGACCGAATGCTCACAACACAACCAAAAATCAAAAATATGCTTCATGGGTTAAGGTAGAATCAAGAAGAACTCAAGAACATCAAAATAGAAGCAAACTACCATGAACTTACCTTGCATCTTCTCCCTCCTTAGTGACCGAATTTTTCAAGAGTTTCCTCCTCTCTTTTTCTCTAAATTTCAGCTATGAAGAACAAGAATGAACAAACCTTCTCCTTTTTTTTTCATTTTGTTATTCTTATTATTCTTTATTCCTAAACATTTTATGACACAAAATGGCATATACTAATTTGTGCCATACCTATGCCATAACTTCAATAAAAAATTTTGCACATGTTGTCTACCATTAACATCATGGCCGGCCACTACACAAAAAAATGGGGAGTTTGACATGCAAATCCTCCTATTTTGTACTACCATTTATTTGGCCATTACAAATTTGCCTATAGCATTTTCAAAAATTTTCACATAGGTCCTATTTCATAATTTCACTCACAAATGGAAAAACCAAAGCATGAGATTTTCACACATACACTTTCATATGTAATAATCACAGAATATAACATTTAATTATTTTTGTGACTCGGTTTTATGATCCCGAAACCACTTTTTGACTAGGGTCAAATTAGGGCTATCACAGTCAAGGACAGGAGAAAAACTTTAGATTCTTTATATTCTCATTTTTCTCTAGTACATAGTCTCAAAGTTTGTTTTGTGAAATTTTCTATCGCATTTAGTTCATTTTCTTAGTGAGACAAACTTTGTAACCACGTACCTTTCTAGAGGTAATATTGTTAATTTCATTTTTATCATCAATTGTAAATTGAGAAGGTTTTAGTTGAGCAGACAAAAAACTAAGAAGGGTTCACGTTTAGCAAAAAAATAAAAGCTTCTATCTAAGCTTCAAGGAAAAATGGTAGTTTTGTAAAAGTTATACCTTCTCCTTGAAAGGTATCAATTCTTATAATGAATTGGGAAATCATTAATTGTAGTATACTAAAATAGTAGAGATAATCAATTGGTATCAAATCACTATAAAAAGGATTGTGCAAGCTTTTCTCCATTCTTCTTTTATTTTAAAAATAGTTTATCAAAATTTTAAAGATACCAATTCACTACTTTTTTTTTATATTTTCACGCCTAACATCTTTGTTAAAAGTGATTGTTGTAATGCTATTTTTTGGTTTAGGTGCCCTTTAAAAGCCTCAAGGTGTGTTAGGTCTACCGTAGAGTTTTGCATTCATCACGGTAAGAGTTAGAGTTGGGAGATTAGTGAAATTTCGAAGGAGTAAATGGGAATGCTAATTGCCTTGCTAAGGGTGGGGTTAATAGAAAGTCTAACAAGTTATCATGTTTTAAGTCTTTATATTTTTTTATAAATTTAAAATTTATCTTTTGTATTTTTTTAAATTTAGTCTTACTTTTTAAATTTTAATGTTTAAATCTAATTGTTAACATTATTTTTTTAAATTCAAGTTCATTATAGTATCATTATTTCAGTTACGATTATGAGTGATTACTTTTTATTTTAAAATGTCACATAAACAAATTTTCAAAAAATTAATAAAATATGAAAGTAAAAAATTCCTAAAAATAAAAATTAAATTTCAAATTTATAAGAAATACAAAAACTAATAGTATATCTCTTTATTCTTATAAAATGGGACCCATGCGTTTTGTGAGGCTCTCTTTAGGTTGACTCTAGTTTTATCTTATGATTTTAGTCTCTCCACCCAAAAAAAAAACAAGCACTAACTGAATTCAAAATGACAAATCAAAATAATTTTAGACAATTTAATTTCAAATAAATCCATGATTTGAATGTGCGACATTAAAATTTCTAATATCTCCTATTTACCATTAAACAAATTTATTGGCAAAACTATTCGGTTTATATATATACATTAAATGATGATATTTTTATTCACATAATACAAAATCAAATCCATGCGTATATTTATTTTCTTAGAAAATGATTAGAAATTTTTGTAAAAAATTATAAATATATTATTAAATTAATAATTCGCAAATTAAAACATAAATTATACATAAAATTATAAAAGCATGCTAAATTAATTACATTTTCTCGGTTAAAATTTTAGTGGGAGCTGAAATATGGAGGTCGTAACTTTACTTGTAATTTGATTAGCTGTATGCAAATATCAATCCAAAAAGTCCATTTCTAGCCAACTAAACCCTAATCAATCGAAACTAACATATTACAATAAAATAATCAAATATATATATCCATATCCAATTTCCATTGAAGTAGCTTTTCTTTGCTAAACGGCAAACCATTCCCAGTCCGCTTTATAAATTTGTCTTTAATAATCAAATTATTAAATAAGATGACATTGACTTAAAAAAAAAAAAACAAATTATTGACTTTGAGCTAATTGTCAACTCTAAATTGTCGAAATATAGTGGTTGAGATCATCATAATGATGAAGAAACAAAGAGGATGTGGCGCATATAAACCACACGACGGCTTGATTTGACTTTAAATTGGTTTTTTATTCTAAAATTTGTTCACCAACGCCATTATGGATTAGGTTTTAATGGCAATTATATTGCTAGTTACCCAATTATAAAGCTAATGCTAACACAATTAGTTTTGTCCACTTTGAACAAATTATCTTTATTTGGTAATTATGTTATATATTTTACTTGGCTATTATAGATTAAAATATTAGGGTTTTGTTGAGTTTGGTGTTGTAGTAGTATTAATTATTAAAGTAGGGTAAAAGTATAGCTATTATTAAATCATATCTTGATAAAATGAAGTGAATGTTTAAGAGAATTGTGGTTTAATTGATTTATTTTGAAAGTTCATAAAACCATAATTAGCAATAGCTAGGTTTTCGTTTTAATGATATGTATTAATCCATCAATAAATTTTAAATTTGACTATTTGTTACTAATATATTTGCTAATAGAATTAATCGAAGTTATGAATATATTTTGTTTTTAATTAACTCTGATTATATTTTGCTGTTTTTTTTAGAATTTTATATTTTCTATTTTTATATAATACTTAAAACTATTTATACTCTCTTCTCAATATTTAAATAAGAGGATAAATACATTTCGTTCGAACTTACATTTTTCTTATATTGATAATGATGTCAATACCAATTAAACTAAAACTCAATCAATTAATATTCTCTAATTTTATATCCCGATTTTAAAGGTTTCATTTCTAATAATTCCGACTTAACAAAAAATATATATAGGCCCTACATTTAAAGTAATGAGATTTAAAAGCGTTTAAGGTTTTAGGGTTTAAAGTTTTAGGATTTAAGATTTAAGGTTTTAGGGTTTAAGATTTAGGATTTAGGGATATTTAAATTGTCTAAAGCTTGGACTACTTATTCCATCTAATAGGCCCTACTTTTTTGGATTGAGGCCCGCCTTAGATAAAGTTATTCACAATTCGGCTGGTTTGAAAGGATCGAAATAACTACTTAGCAACAAAAATTGTTTTAATTTAAATTTAGTTACAAAGCATATTAATATTAAAGGTAATTATTTGATACATTATTAATGAATTTTTAAATTTCACAAGTGATAAGTGTTATATTTATTTATAAAATTAATTTTTATTATATCCTATAATATATTTATTAAATTCTCGGAGTTTAAAAACTCTATTAACGGTACATGAAATGATTTTTCAAAAATTAATATAAAATCTACTTTAATATTTTATGAATAATTGTTGAAACATAAAAGATTTTCAAATAACAATTTAATTAGATTTGACTCTCGACTAAATACGACTCGATCCATGTCCTGATGTGCACATCAAGTCTATAAGGGTAAAAGAAAATTACTTGCCACTAAAGAAAAAGAAAAGTCATGCTAAATACTTTCAAACCATATAAAAGAAAATTGTTTGTGCATAAACAGTAAAGGGAATTGAAGAACTCACATTGTCTTTTCTTAAATTTTGATGGCAAAAAATAAAAAATAAATCATATTTGTTAATAATATTTGTACATTGAAAATGTTTAATATAATATCTAAATTATTAATATGTTTTATTATATTATTTGATGTTAACAATATTAATGAATTACTAAATCAACTAATTAAAATTTAATATATAGAATGTTTTTCCACATCATGGAATCCACGTAAGGAGATGACATGAGTTCCATAAATTATGACATGCCAAAACCACTAATTAAAAATGGTTGGACACAGGTTGGACATGTGTCCTCCATATTAGTTGGTGAAAACATAAATGACGACCTTTCAAAATTCAAGAAAGACACTGTCCAAAAGTCTCATTTGCACAACACATGCTACCTCTTCACCAAACGTGCATTGCACGCGCATTCATCATTACAAACAAAAAATGATGATCATCTCAGGGAAGGCCGCTTCATATCATCTTCCCTTAACTTGGGGATAATTGTTATAAAATACTTTGGTAATGTAAGCTTCGCCCCCTTATCTCATTGTGGCACAACTTTGTCGGCTATTCCCCTGTTAAGAGCAACAATTGCCAAGGTCAGGTTTCGTGAACATATATATGCATAACATGTAAAACTCAATTGCCAAGGTCAGGTTTCGTGAACATATATATGCATAACATGTAAAACTCTTATGATCTACATCACAATGACAGGTGTTGAGAGGTTTCTTGCATGACTCACACATGGGACTTTGACTAATCGTCTCTATCTTATCGTCGCTTATCTAAAGGGTTATTATGCTCCTTAAGAGACTGACCAAGATGAGACACGTGTTAAAATCCAAGACTAAGAGATGGCCACTCTCACCTTTAAATACTAGTCCTTAGCCTTGGAAAGGTCTTATGTCTTTCCCCTTAGTCTTCATATTAAGAATACAACACCTTCCCTTACGGCTCTCGATATGTTCTCCACATTATGAATCATCATCTCCTCATTCAACTTTGATTCGTCATTAACAAAAATTAAATTTCATTTTTAAATGAAGTAGCAAAAATTCTCAATCGAGAATGTAACACCCCTTACTTGTATTCAGTGCCGGAACATGATACGAGGCATTACCGGACTTACAAAGCAAGAAAACATACAATTTCGAGTTGTAAATTTGCACCAAATTAAAACCATTCGCATTCAATCATAAAGTCCCTAATACGAGCCTTCGAGGCTCGAAACATGCTTTGGAAGTTGTTCAGGACTGAACCAAGCACTTATGACATTTTTACAAAACTTAAAAAATTTTTAATATGAACAGGGGTAACACGCCTGTGTAGCTTGGGACACGCCCGTGTGGGCAAGCCGTGTGGTCACACACGCTCGTGTCCCTAACCCGTGTAACTCTCTGTTTTGCAATGCATGAACAAATTGATGTCACACAGCCAAGTCACACACCTGTGTGCCAGGCCGTGTGGTAAATTATATTTTCATAAAATAGATGCAGACTTCACACGAGAATCAAGCACATGCCTGAGGCTGTGTCCCTCATATGGTTGAGACACACGCCCGAGTCTTTTCCCGTGTGCTCAATTCTGAGCATTCTGTTTCTCAAAATTAAGGTGCAGAGGACATACGACCAAAACACATGCTCATGGGGTAGACCGTGTGTCAGACACGGCCTAGACACACGCTCGTAAGGAAAAAACAAAGGCTATCTACCAAGCCATTTGTCACCTTCATTTACACCTACACACACACAAGTTTAATGGCATAAATCCATGGCATGTTTAAGCACCCAAAACATCCATAATCAAGTGTAACAGCCCGATTTTTGGGGCTAGTTAGAATAATGGTCTTAGGACCACAAATTCAAAGTCAGAGAAATTATTTTATTATTAAAATAGAGTCATAGCATGTTTATAATAGTGCATGAAAAATTTGGTGAGCTAATTTTAACGTTTGTGAGCCCAATTGCGAAAAATGACTAAATCGCATAAAGTGCAAAAGTCTTAAATTGATAACTAAGGGTGCCAAATTCCCATG
Source organism: Gossypium arboreum (assembly GCF_025698485.1). Classification (NCBI taxonomy): domain Eukaryota; kingdom Viridiplantae; phylum Streptophyta; class Magnoliopsida; order Malvales; family Malvaceae; genus Gossypium; species Gossypium arboreum. The sequence goes on from NC_069080.1 coordinate 63,227,078, forward strand.
TATCATAAATTTGGGGTTTTTAAAGTGAAATTGGGCCATTAAATGGGTAATGGCCGACCATGGTAGATGGAAATGTTGAAAAGTCCATATTAGGGGAAATTTGATAACATAAGGTGTATTGTAATAATACCTAAGCCTAGCTATCATCTTTTTCTTTCATTCTCTCTTTATTCCACCGATTTTTTCAGCCATTTTTAAGGTTTTTGAACTTCAAAATTTTCAGCGACTTATTCCTCTCACAAGTATGTGATTTTAATGAGTTTTCTTGAAGATTTTTGCATTTTTGAGACCCTTGAAGCATGAGCTTTCAAATGAGGGGTCTATGTTGCAAAATGATTAAGGGTTTAGGGTTTGATCATGAGAGTATTTAGGGTGTTTTCTAAAATTTTAAGGAAGAAAATGAGTCTTGGGTGTCTTATAAACAACTTTTGTGAAAGGTGTTAGCATGAAAACACCTAATAGGACTAATGTGCATAAGTTGTAAAATAAATAATAAATATGTGAAATAGTGGGAATTTGGAGTTGCTATAAGAGTCAAAGAGGTTTGACTAGTCTTGAGAAATAAAGAAACTCGTTAAAAATTGATTTTCAGGCTAAGGGGTAAAATGGTCATTTTGCAACAGTCTAGGGGCAAAATGGTCATTTAACCCAATTGTGAATTTTTGAGTGCTTAGGTTGATAAAGTGACTTAATAAGTGCATTTTGTTATTATAGATCAAGAAATACTGAGTCCAAACTTAGATCGGGGGAAAGCAAAGCAAACCGACTAAATCGGCTAGTCACCACATTTTGTAATCCGAGGTAAGTTGTATGTAAATAATACAACTACATTGTTAATTATATGTGCTTGAATTATTATAGCATAAATTGGTTGATTGTGAAATTGAGAATGTATAGTGATAATTGAGATAGTAGAATTTCCGTTGGAACCTTAGGAAGTAAATCGGATATTCATGCCATGACAGTTGGGTCATTCGTGTGTGAGTTAGTGTAAGACATGTTTGGGACATGCTTCAGCCACATTATGAGAGCCAGTGTAAGACCATGTCTGGGACAGGGCATCGGCATTGAGACGAGGGCTAGTGTAAAACATGTCTGGGACATGCATCGGCCTCAAGACGTAAGCCAGTGTAAGACATGTCTGGGACATGCATCGGCTACGAGATGATAGTCAGTGTAAGACCATGTCTGGGACATGGCATCGACTTGAGATATGAGCTAGTGTAAGACCGTGTCTAGGACATGGCATCGACACCTTACCCTATGCTTGAGGCATATGTAATATCCAGTAGTATTCCGGATGGTTCAACGGTGAAAGTTATATTCTTAAGCTAATGAGGGAAGTGTAACCGTGTTGTGAGTGGTACAAGTACCTAGTTGGTATGTATGAGATATGAGCTCAATATATAATATGTGACTTGTATGGATGGTAATGAGTAAGTTAAGCTTGTGCCTACCTTGGTGTTATGAGCATGTTGATTATTGATAAATTGTTATTGTATACTTACTTATATGCAACTTACTAAGCTGTTATGCTTACTCCCTTCCCTTTTCATTTCCTTACAGTGCTGCCTAACTAGTTCAAGGATCACCAAAAGTCAGAGATATCGATCACACTATCAATCGAAGCAGTCGGTATAGTTGGATTTATATTTTTGAATATGGCTTGTATAGGACTTAGAATTCATTATTTTGTGTCATTGAGGTTTGGCCATATGGATTGGCTTGGGATGGAAACACCTCAATTTGTATTAAGCCTTGAATGATGGCTAACATTCATTTTGAATTTATAAAAGATGCATTATCATGGTTGAATGAATGTCTATTGTGACTGATTTGGTTATAGGAATTATGCTTGTTTTGGTATTGGTTGGTATTTGTATAGAACTACATATGTAAGGGTGGCAATGGGGTTTGGTAAATAACCTTATATTGTCCACAAGGGTAGGCATACGGGCGTGTGCCTAGGCCGTATGTGACGCACGATCTACCCCATGGGCGTGTGGTCCAGCAGTGTGTCCCCTACACATAAAAGATTTCAAGTCAGTATGCATGGTAGTAAACACACGGGCAGAGACACGCCCGTGTGTCTCAGCTATGTGAAGGGCACGGCCTAGCACACAGGCGTGTGACTTGGCCGTATGGCCCTTAAGAATTGCTGATGTTAGAAACAAAATGTCCAGGTTTTTGTACACGGGCTAGGACACGGGCCAAAGACACCGGTGCGTGCCAGGCTATGTGAAAACCCCTGTAGGTGTGCATTTAGAATTAATTCCACATGGGTGGAGAACATGGGCGTGTCCCTGTCTTTCTTAGGTCGTGTGAGACAGATGGGCCATCAGCACGGCCATGTTGGAATGCTCACATGGGCGTGTTGCCCCTCCCACACGGGTGTGTGCCCCTGTGTCAAGTGACATTTCTCTATAGTTGGAAAAAGGACCCGGATTGGTCCCCAATGATTTTCGATGTGTGTTCTGGGCCTCATAAGCTCATATTAAGAATATACTGCTAAGTTTGAGAAAGTTTTAAATATTCCAAGTCATGAAGACTCGTAATTGGTTGTAAGTATGAGTTCAAGTTAGGTAACACCTCATATTCCGCCCCTGCGTAGGATACGGGAATAGGGTGTTACATCAAGGTTAAATTGTATCATTCATTACCAACACTAAACATATTTAATATAGCATAATTTACCAAATCAATTCATATCAAACTCACTTTCACAAGTATCAACATGAATACTTTCATCATGCATAATTCTACTTAGATTCCCTAGCACACCAAAGGACCCATCTCATACATTTATCAACAAGTCATTTAATCATAATAAACACATAGCAACCCTATTACAAACACAAAAACAAGAAGGCATTAACACATTACTTATATAAATAGGGTTACAATCATCTTGGCCAAAATAAGCCAATTACATGGCTAAGTACCAAATCACCTTAGACAAATATAAGCCAATACATTTGGCCAAATCAAATGACACATATAACAAAATGACCAAGTCCCTATACATGCCATACTCTGAAAATGTTTTAAAATTATCGGTACCCAAAAGACAGTTTGATAGTGTGATACGACTTCCGATGATCTCCAATCCCGAGCTAGCTTGGTGACACTATAAAACTTTGAAAATAAAACGGAGTAAGCTATATAACTTAGTAAGCTCATATGAAGAAATAAGCAACCTTACCATACATTAATCATGCAAGTAATATAACATAAGATAACATAATTTACCACAATCTCATGATCATAATTTACTTCCACCACAACTTACCTTGAAATCATCATTTCACAAATTTATAATCATAAGCTTTGAGTACATACCTGTACCATCTCGTAACAATTTCACGCTTACTCTTATCTTTGACATACCCGTGAACCACTCGAAATAATGTCAGATACTTAGGAAGTGCGACATATGTAGCCAATGCTACCTCAATCTCATATCACATAATTGCTCGCTCTCGAGCTAATCAACGGGCCTACTCACACAAGCTGTCAGTCAAGATGTAGCTACTCGATGCTGCTCACACAAGCTGTCAAGTAGCCGCAACATATGCCAGTATACTCAGCCACCGGTAGGACGTACGAGACCAGCACCCGGATCACATAATCACATAACACATGGTAACCCTAGTGACATATCACTTGTATCCTAATTTATTCCTAAGATTCAAATGAGATTTCTTGCTTATCAAATCATCGTCGAACTCATTCGTAAAGTTAAACTTATCCACACAGCCAATCATACATTCCATGCAATATTAAAGCATTTAAATACAATTATATTAAAGCTTATTTAACATACGAACTTGCCTCGGATAAAAAAATGACTATTAGTTCGATTTAGTCCACAATCTTGTTCTTTCCATGGTCTAAACTCAAAGTTCATTTTCTTGATCTATAATATCAAATTTAACTTATTTAATCATCACATTATTCAATTAACCCAAAAACACACTATGGAAAAATTATATTTTTGCCAATAAACTTTTAACATTTTATATTTTAGTCCCTAGGCTCGTTCATTCAATTTCTTCACAACCCAAGCCTAGCCAAACCTTTTTCATACTCATGATAGCCCACATTTTTCATTTATTCACATTTTTCTGCTTATTTTGTAGACTTTTACAAATAAGTCCCTATTTATCATTTTTACCGAAAATCACTTTACAAAAGTCGTTTAACAAACAACAAACAAGCATTTTCTACTTTCAAACATCAAAATACATACATGTTCAACATGGGTAAAATTTTAAACTTCACCTTTCTTTCAAATTAGTCCTTGAAATATCTAAATCAAGTTACAATGATCTCAAAAATATAAAAAACGTTAAAAACGAGACAATAATGGACTTACAATCAAGCTTGAAAGTTTACCAAACCCTAGCTATGGCTTCCCCTTGTAAAATTCGGCTAGGGGGACTAAATTGAAGAAGATGAACACTTTTATTTGTTAATTTTGTCTTTATTTACTAAATGACTAAAATTCCCTTAACGAAAAACTTCAAAACTTTACCTAACCATGTCCATTTTTTTCCATACTATATAATAGCCTAATTACCATTTAAGGACCTCTAATTTAAGAATTCATAGCAATTAGGCACCTTTAACATAGAGAACTCAAGTTTTGTACCTATTGCAGTTTAGTCCTTCTAGTCAAATTAGACACTCAATCAATAAAATTTCTTAACGAAATTTTCACACAATCATTCAATCATACTGTAGACCTTAAATAATAACAAAATAAATATTTCTACTTTAGATTTGTGGTCTTAAAGCCACTGTTCCGATTTGACCCAAAAATGAGCTGTTACAGAGAATAAAAGTTTGATCTAGCACGATCAGAAAAGAAACTTACATAAGTTAGTTCATATAGTGATCTATTTTTTTCTTATACAAAATCAAGAGTAAGGGATGCGAGTTATATGATTTGAACGCATGCCACAAGAGATTTAATTACCACTCTATACAAGTCAAGAACAATGATCCATTTTTATTCATAGCTTTTAAACAAAAATAAACAAATGATAAAGATTATATCACACTTATAATATATGTGTAAAAATACTTAATTTTAACTGTATTTATATAAAATTATTTAACAATTAAATTAAAGATAAAATATTAAAGTATTTATTATATACATAAGCTATGGTAAATTTTAACCTAATAAGAAGTTGAGATTTTATCACATGCCTTATTTATTTATTTACTAATTTTTATATATAACTTAAGATTCATAATAAACTCTAAATTTTTTGTATAATTAAAATTTTGTACTACAAATATATTTTTATTTAAATATTTATATAGTTTTGATATAGATTTTCGATTTTTAATCCTTGAAAGTTCTGTTTAATATTCTCTAACATGTAACCCTGATTTCCTCAAAATGATTTTGTTATATTATACTAAAGATCTAACCTGCCATTATAGAAATTTATACATACATACAAACATACATACATACATATATATGTTGAAAGATTAGAACAAATTAATTTTCTTTGAGATATGAACCAAAATTTGAAGCAAGGAAGGCTCTAGATGAAAATAAAGTAATCAAGTAAACTTTCAAATTTTTAATACAATTCTAAGTCTGAATAAAATAATATAATTTTACTATCGCACCATATATCGATTATGAACCAAAATATGAACCAATGCATTGAGCAAATTCCTTTTAAAGCTAAAATAGAGTTAAACAGAAATGAAAAAAAATACAATTCTATTAAAATTTAAGTTCAAATCTCATTTAAAAGAATAGAACTATTTGATACATAATAACAATGTATTGATTGGGACTAATTCATGGACGTCTTGTAGAACTATTTTTATACAACAATCAAAACTTTAAAACATCGTTTGAAATATTTTTGGATTAATATGAACTCGTCCAAAAAAGATTATAAAGGGTTTGAAATGCTTTTGGATTTATATGAAATCATTTAAAAGTATTTAGTTAGTATCTAAATTTTGTGTGTATTTACTTAATACTTAAATTTATATTTTGTCACTCAAGTTGATACTCCTATTTTAATACCGTTAGTTTGTACCGATGTGATATTAATAGTCAATCGATGGTGATATGTGAAAGTTTCTCGGTATGCTATGCGATGATAATTTTTTAAAAATTCTTTAAAAATAAATTAATAGAAAATAATATAATTTTTGTCGAAGTTTATTCTTGATGTGATAAAATTATAATTTTAAATTAATTTATATATTTTAAAATTTTTATTTGTCACGTGACATATTGAGAGGTTGGCACGTGTCATCACCAGATTGGTTATCAGTGCCAAGCCAGCATAAAGCAACGGTGTTAGTGCAAAAGTACTAACCTATGTGATAGAATACAATTTCAAATATTAATTAGGTCAAAAAAAATTAAAGTACCAACTATATACTTTTGAACAAATTTAGAGGACATACTACATATTAACTCAATATTTTTCGATTTTTATTTTTTAAAATATTTATATTAGACTATAATTCATCAAATATATTAAACAAATTAAAAATTAAATATGTTCAAAAGCTGTATACGTGGCAATTAAATGAAACCTAACCTCAGTTGGGTATCATGTCACATCTTCTTTCCCCTTGTGGGCAAAGAAATGTTCAAGACAATACTTATCTGTTTACCACTATACGGCTCAATTAAATTATCAGAGGGTGTTATCACGAATTTTTTGAAGGGTCCCGAAATTAGAAAATCAAAGGGCAAATCTCCATCGACTTACAGGTCCTTCCGGACCATATTCTATCATCTTAAGATAAAGCAAAACCAGCAAATAGGGTAAACCACAACAAATAATCCAACACCAATATATCATGTAGAATCTATCTATATTATGGTCCACGACAAATATAATTTTCCAGTTTGCTACGACGGATCCAAATTCTGAGTTAAAAAATGAAAAACATAGCTGCCATTGCCAAAGAGAAGATGTAAGAATTTAAAGCCAAACACAATATCATCCACCATTGCTGGTTATAAAAATATATGAAAAAAACAGTTTATTTTTGAAGTTATAATGGAGTAATTATAACTAATGCTTATAATAATTGAAGAACAGTAACATAAAAACAATTAGTTATGCAGTTTGGTAATTTTTAATATCTATGAGGTATTACCTAAAGAGTCCACCTATTATCTTTAACATTGTACAAAGAATGATTTAAGTCCTACTACTTACTAGTGTAGCAACCTCGTATTAAAGATCTAGCCCACTTTCCACGAACTTTTCCTTCTAAAAACTTAGTTTGTAAAATAAAGTGACTCACTTGTTTTACTTACAAAAGTAAGTGCTAAAAACGCCGAGCCCACTAATGTATACAAGTCTCACATTTATAAGCATTATTGGGCTTGATATACAAATCAATTATAATATTAATTCCTACCAGAGTAGCCATGTAACATCCCGAATTAGGGTCTAGTCGGAATATTAGTTCGAGACCACAAATCTAAAATAGAAATAGTTATTTTATGAGCATTATGAGGTTTATGATATGATTGCATGTTTGTATGAAATTTTCATGATGAAATTTTATGCCTAAGGTGTCCAATTTGACTTTAGGGGCTAAATTGAATAAGTTGCAAAACTTTTGTTCTAGAAGCTTCAAGCATGAAATTGTATTAGATTATCAATTAGAGGTCCTTAAATAGAAATTTGACCAAGTTCTAAAATTTTGGACAAAAATGGACATGAAAAGGAAAAATTTGAAAGAAAGGCCTTAAGGGCATTTTTGTCGTTTGAAAAATAAAAGAATAAAAAGGGAAAATGAAGTGAAAATCTTGTCCATCTTCTCCAAGTGCTAGTCGAAAATTTTGTGCTCTTCATAGCTAGGGTTTTCCACTTTTCAAGCTTGATTGTAAGTGCTCCCAAGCCCCGTTTTTAGTGTTCTTTACATTTTTGAGATCCTTGAAGCATGATTTATCCATTTCTAGCCATATTTTGAAGTAGGGTTCATGTATGAAATTTGACCCATGTATGACATGGTTGTATTTTTATGTTTAATGGAAGAACATGAAAGTTTGATGTATGTTTAACATCTTTTACTAAAGTGATTTTAGTGAAAACATAAAAAAAGGACTTATTTGTAAAAGGTGTAAAAATGAGTAGTAAAAATGTGCAATAAAGGAAATGTGGGCTGATATGAGCTTGATATAGGTTCGGCTAAGCTTGGGTAACCAAGAAAATGTATGCATTTTATTTTACGAGCCTAGGGACTAAAGTGTAAATAAGTGAAAAGTTAGGGGTAAAAAAGGTAATTTTACCAAAGCATGAATTATGGGTCAATTCAAACAATGTGTGTATTGAACAAGTTAAATGTGGTATTATAGATCAAGAAAAACGTGATTCAGGTCTTGATCGGGGGAAAAATAAGGTTTACGAAGATTAGGCTCGTTTCTATCATTTTGTACCGAGGTAAGTTCATATATAAATTATGCAACATGCACCATACTTTAAATACTTTAATATTGCATGCATGGTAAGTACATAAATATTTAATTTGATGTTGTATCATGTATTTAATGCTTAAATTTTATTATGAATTATGCTTTGATTATTCCGTGAGCATGTAATTGGTGCTATGGATACTGAAATCAACATTAGAAGCAAGTTCGATAGATATGTGATATCGAAGAAAATCTCATTTGAACCTTAGGAATATATTAGGATACGAGTGATACGAGCACGCCGCGTGAACTTCATCGAACAAGTCTGTCAAGCCGAGCATTGACATGTTGGCAAGCTGATCCCAGCTCGTTTCTAACTCCATGAGCTCCGTCCAGCTCAAATCCAGCTTATTCGAGCTCAATTCAACTTGCCTGAGCTAAACCGAGCTCACTCCTAGCTCATATTCAACTCACGAGCTAAACCTTAGCTCAACTTCAGCTTAGGAGTTTAATCTCAGCTCAACTTTAGCTCACAAGCTAAAGCTTAGCTCATTTTAGTTTAACTCAGTTTTGTCTTTAATGCATTAAATAAAATTTGCACATATTTATTTAAGCATTAAACCTGTCTTATATTAATATTTGTTTTTAATATGTCATAGTCATAACATATTTTAATTATGTTCACATTTTAGCCAAATTAATGCATGACACTAATGTGTTCACATCATGCCAAATTTAAGAGTGTTCATGAGATGTCTTAATGATTTGTTTATTTCATATAGGTGCATCCCTTTGGATGGCACATGCATGTAAGGAGATTAAAAGCAAGCATGAATTTTGAAAGGTGTATGGACGGTTGGGGGACTTGAATCTCTTAGGTGCATGTTCAGTGAAGTGCATGTATGACCATATTCAATGTTTTCAAGGTTCATGAATGTTTCCATTCATGTATGGTGTGCTATCTCTTCATTCTTCAAGGTGACCATTCGGCCAAAGGACACTCACACATGCATTAGACGGTTCATGTATTGATCATGTGTTCACACCTTGTGTTCACACCATGATGACCATTCAGTTGGACGTTCACACACAAGAGTCTACTCAAGCTCCTTGTTCACACTAGAAGACTCTTCAACATTCGGTTTTCACACCCATGATGGCCCTTTGGAGTGTCCACAATTAATTCATACTTTTTGGCCAAACATTGCTTCATTTAACAAGGTTGGCCGAACCTACAAGTGACCATTGGATATCATGCATTCACTTTGAGTTTTCTTAAGCATGAAGATGCATTCATCCACCATTCCCAAAGCCGAATCTGGTCAAGCATATTAAGAGTTATTTTTCTAGAATTTTCTTTATTTAATGTGTAAGTATTAAAGGCCATTCGGCTACCTAGACTTTAGGCCTATAAATACTTGTTCAATTTCCATGTAAAAGGACTTTTTACCAAATCTTTTATTGAATTTAATCTTGTGAGAATTTTCTTCTCTAAACTTTGTTTGAGACTTTGTTGACTTATCTACCTAGTAGTGGCGTCAACCCTGTTTCGTTCACCCTTATACCGAGGTTCCTACTTTGTTAAGTAGTGGGTCGAGGTTCTATCATTTTCATTTTCGCCTTGAAAGCTTATAAGCATTTGGGTCGATATTTTCTAATATTGGTTCGTGCTTGCTTTTGAGTTCTTTCTTTCCATTCTTTCATTTACTTTAAACCGAACCTTAATATTCATATTTTAAACCCTTCATTTGAACCCCTTGAATAGCTTCCGCATAATTTATTGAGAAACATCTTTTTTGAACAAACCGAACGATACTTTCTCGTAGACGATCGGGCAAAGTAGCATACGACTCGACTCTCCCAGAGGCGATTTGTATCATTTGGTATCAGAGCTACTAAAACAAGGAGTTCGTGCGACGAAATCATTCACGAGCTAGTCCAAGTTTACGCAAGTAAGTAGGATCCGGAAAAAAAAAGAGTATAGAAAAAAAATTTTCGTATACCGAAGTTTTCTCATTTTGATTGGTTTGTTGCTGTTATTATAAAAGCAAAAATCTACGCAGCCGAAGAAAAAAAGCGTGTACAAAAGTGCTTCTATTGTATTTAGTTTGCTGATATAGTACAAAAAAAAAGTTATACAAGTTTGAAAAAAAAACCCGAAAAAAAATTCGAAAAAAAAGTGATTTATGCAAATTTTTTTTTTTGCTATTTGAACGTCAAGTCTTGATCCGATATAGTTTCCCGATCCATCTTCTGTTCTAAACCCCCTAATCATATGCACGCCACACTTTCTTACCCAATTCCCTGTTCTTTCAGGCAACCTTAAACCTATATGCGTCTCCCTTGTTAACCATTTGAAACCGATCCACAATACTAGAGATCAAGTCATACTAAGTCTGTTACAAGGTTATAAGAGGAGAAAGGAGCGGAAAAAGGCATGAGCGAGTGATATCATTCGAGTGGAGGTAAAAGCCAAACGAGTGTAAACACGAGTGGGAGTGACACCTTTTTTCTTCTTCTTTCTGAGCAAAATTGTGAGGTTTGTGGTGAGGTACCTAATTTTTTATTATTATTTTGTTTTGTGATCTAACATTTTCTTTTTAGCAACAAAAATCATGTCACGGGAAGAGTTCACCGAATCGGAATACCAATACTTGGTTCAAGAAATACGAAGAATGGCGACTAAACGAGACCAAAGTGATCGAGTTTCTTTAAGTCGTAAAACAGAACCAAGAACCCTACGGAGATATACCCCCGACTACTACCTGAAAAAAAGTTCCAATCGTGATTCCTTTTCGTCATCTACTTCGAGACAAAGAGATTCATACTATGACTCATATTCATCAGCGAATTCGAGGAGTGACTTCGATCGAAAGTCCTTTTCATCAAGAAATTCGAGAAGACGAGAAGCCGATTACGATTTTGATTCGTTCCAAGATGGCGTTCAAAGAGAAAGACATACTCCTACTAGGTCTTCAAAGAAAACTTACTCGGAGTATTCTTCACGAAGTTTTGATTGTGAATCATACGCAAATAGTTCTTCATCTTTTGAACAAGATTTGTATTCTCATCTTTCTTTTGTACATTCTTGTAAAGAGAAAACAATAAAAAGAAAAGAGAGGCAAGAGGCAAGTAAGAGAGAAAATGAGTGAATCTTGAGAGAACTTGAAAAAGCCTTCGAAAAAGCCTTTGAAAAGCAAAAAAAAAAATGAAAAAGAAAATGAGATTGAAAAAGAGAACAAAAAGAAATTTGAGAGTGAAAAACAAGATGAAAAAGAAATTGAAACAAAAGAAACGAGTGATTCAGAAGAAAAAGAATCGAGTGAGAAAATAAGTGAGCAAGTGAGGATTATTTCTACTAACCCACATGTTCGATCTTCTTGTGAATTAACTTTTCAGGTTCCTAGAAGCTTGTGCGACTAATTCCATCTACATTACCTTCCAAACGAGAGGTGTTTTAGGTTGTTCGAAAAAGGTAAGTTCGCGAATGACTACCACCCACTTACAATTGAAGGTAAGAAAGGTAAGGATTCCTTATTTATTGATTCGAGGCCGTTTGAATACAAAGTTGCTCATATAGATTTTTATGGCCTTATTTTTGAAAATCTTCCATCTTTTGATTTGGTTAATTACTGTTCACATATTAATGTTAACGATGTTGTTTCAAAAGATGTCATGAAGATTCCGTCTTATGACATGTTTTATACCGACAATTCGTTGATTCTGTTGGATTGGTTTATCCTGCAAATTGTGAATGTGTGTGATAGCGCTTTTCACGTTTTGATTTGTTTGATTATAAAAATTCTTTGAATTCATCTTTCTGTTTAAACGTGCCTATTCAAATGATTTGTGATGGATTTGAATTTCTGAAAGGTCGCATGATCACAACTTCTTTGCTCGATATATGCGTTAAAAGATTTTTGCATGAAGTAATTGATCTGTTTGACTTTGTTCTTCAAGATAAATCTCTGAAATTTTGTGCGAGATTTCCATGCTTTGATCTATCTATTCGAGTAGAAATTATGATACAAGATTGTTCGAGTATTTGCATGTTTAAGTTTCCTTTGATTTACTTGCATGATAACATGTTGCATCATTTCTTTGGTGATAAAATGAATATGCTTGGTTGTGCCAATTTTTCAAGTCTAATTGAACGAGTGAAATTTGAATCATGCGATGAGTTGGTTATATTTTCCTTATTTAACATGTTGCCTGCTAAATCAAATGATCAAGTTCGTGTGTTCAAGCTTGGTATTTGCTACATGAATTCATTTTATGGAAACATTAAGCGCTTTGCATCATTTACATTCAAATTATGTTTGCTTGATGTTCGATATTTTGATAAGAAGGTGAAATTCAATGATTTGGGTTTCAATTTTGTTTCGTTTGCTAATCACCTTGCTTGGCCACATCTGGAATTTTCGTTTCATTTCGAGAAGGTAAGACTGACCTATGTTTTTAGAATTGAATCAAATTTCCATGGTAACTTTCCTTTTCCATTTAAGTCTATAGTTTTTGATAATACTAACCATTCTTATTTTTGTGAATTCCACCCCTCGAGGAGCAAGACATGTCATGGTGCGTCACCACCTATTCAAATTTATCAGAGTAATAGGTTTGTCTTACGTTATCTATCCAAAGAGAGAAGATTCATTTTGACCGAGAAAGGTAAACCCAATCCTCAATTGTCTTCTCTTCATATTCGTCAAGGTAAGTCATCTGAAAATTTTTAAATAACTTTGCTCAATTCGATTGAAGTTGAAAATTCCCTTGATTTGTTGTTTGGAAATTATTTATACTTTGATGTGATTGATTTTTTCTTTTGGCATTGTAATGATGTGATTATTATGTTGGAATTTGGAGACAACCCTCATGTTGTTCAAAAATGAAAGAAAGAGTTAGCATACCTGTGGCCATGGCATACCTTGCATGAGCAAGACAAGGGATCAAATGAGTTGCTATATTCGATTAAAGAGATTAAAATGTTTTGGATGAGGAATAATGTGTTTAAGTGCCTGCTATCATTTACAACCAATTATCCCTTGATCCAACTTAGTTTTCATGTTTGCAACGATAGTCTAATGAAACTCTTTGATAAATTTACGTATGCTTACTTTGTCCAATTGAGATTTTTGGCATATGTCCGATTGAATGAATTTTTTATGAACTATCGAACACATTTGAATTTGACTCCTTTGAGTTTATTTTTACTGGCTGTGGTAAGAATTTTTCAGGTTTGTGTGATATCTTCCATTCCATTCGATCGAGGAAAACCATGCACGAGTCAAAGTTCTCCCATGGACAAACGGCTCGACTTGAGGACAAGTCGCCTAAAAGAGGGGGGGATGATACGAGCACGCCCCGCGAACTTCGTCGAACAAGTCTGTCAAGCCGAGCATTGACATGTTGGCAAGCTGATCCCAGCTCCTTTCCAGCTCGTGTCCAGCTCCTTTCCAACTCTACGAGCTCCGTCCAGCTCAAATCCAGCTTATTTGAGCTCAATCCAACTTGCCTGAGCTAAACAGAGCTCACTCCTAGATCATATTCAACTCACGAGCTAAACCTTAGCTCAACTTCAGCTTAGGAGTTTAATCTCAGCTCAACTTTAGCTCACAAGCTAAAGCTTAGCTCATTTTAGTTTAACTCGGTTGTCTTTAATGCATTAAATAAAATTTGCACATATTTATTTAAGCATTAAACTTGTCTTATATTAATATTTATTTTTAATATGTCATACCCATAACATATTTTAATTATGTTCACATTTTAGCCGAATTAATGCATGACATTAATGTGTTCACATCATGCCAAATTTAAGAGTGTTCATGAGATGTCTTAATGATTTGTTTATTTCATATAGGTACCTTCCTTTGGACGGCACATGCATGTAAGGAGATTAAAAGCAAGCATGAATTTTGAAAGGTGCATGGATGGTTGGGGGACTTGAATCTCTTAGGTGCATGTTCGGTAAAGTGCATGTATAACCATATTCAATGTCTTCAAGGTTCATGAATGTTTCCATTCATGTATGGTGTGCTATCTCTTCATTCTTCAAGGTGACCATTCGGCCAAAGGACACTCACACATGCATTGGACGGTTCATGTATTGATCATGTGTTCACACCTTGTGTTCACACCATGATGACCATTCAGTTGGACGTTCACACATAAGAGTCTACTCAAGCTCCTTGTTCACACTAGAAGACTCTTCAACATTCGGTTTTCACACCCATGATGGCCCTTTGGAGTGTCCACAATTAATTCATACTTTTTTGCCAAACATTGCTTCATTTAACAAGGTTGGCCGAACCTACAAGTGACCATTGGACATCATGCATTCACTTTGGGTTTTCTTAAGCATGAAGATGCATTCATCCACCATTCCCAAAGCCGAATCTGGTCATGCATATTAAGAGTTATTTTTCTAGAATTTTCTTTATTTAATGTGTAAGTATGAAAGGCCATTCGGCTACCTAGACTTTAGGCCTATAAATACTTGTTCAATTTCCATGTAAAAGGACTTTTTACCAAATTTTTTATTGAATTTAATCTTGTGAGAATTTTCTTCTCTAAACTTTGTTTGAGACTTTGTTGTCTTATCTACCTAGTAGTGGCGTCAACCCTGTTTCGTTCACCCTTATACCGAGGTTCCTACTTTGTTAAGTAGTGGGTCGAGGTTCTACCATTTTCATTTTCTCCTTGAAAGCCTATAAGCATTTGGGTCGATATTTTCTAATATTGGTTCGTGCTTTCTTTTGAGTTCTTTCTTTCCATTCTTTCATTTACTTTAAACCGAACCTTAATATTCATATTTTAAACCCTTCATTTGAACCCCTTGAATAGCTTTCGCATAATTTATTTAGAAACATCTTTTTTGAACAAACTGAACGATACTTTCTCGTAGACGATCGGGCAAACTCGCATACGACTCGACTCTCCCCGAGGCGATTCGTATCAATGAGTGACTTATCACTAGGAACTATGTGATCTGAGCTCATGAGTTGTGATCTGAGTTCATGATATATGTGACACATGTTATGGCAATCCGGGTGCTGGTCTTGTATGTTCTACCGGTGCTGGGTAGTCTGGCATGTGTTACGGATACTTGACAACTTTGGTGAGTAGCCTGTGTAGCTACATCCTGACTGACAACTTGTATAAGCAGACCTGTGAATACCTCAAAAACGAGCAACATGTGATATGTGATGGCTACATATGGGGCACTTAGGTGTGAGATTTTGATGTATCCTATGGTATTCCAAGTGTTCAACGGGTAATCTAAAGAGAAGTTCAATGAGAAATCTTAATGAATACGTCAAAGAAAAGAAAGTGAGCTATTACGTGCAAGTGGGCACAGGTATGTACATCGAACTCATGAGAATGCCATGAGATATGATAAACTTGTGGTAAGAATATGTACATATATACATATGAAGAGTAAGTTTAAGAGATTTGATTATGTTCATTATGTTAAATGTATGATTAATGTTTATTTAAGTTTCATTTTATTTGCATGTGAACTTACTACGCTTTTAAAGCTTACCTTCCTTCTTTTCCTTTTTCTTATAGTGTCACCAAGCTAGCTCGAGGATCGGAGGGCGTCAGAGTTTTCAATCACACTATCAATTGGATATTTGGGTATAGTTAGTCTCAACATTTTGAATATGGCATGTATAGGGACTTGGTCTTTTTATTATGTGTCATGTTGATTAGCCAAATGTGTTGGCTCATGATGGTACTGTGCTTCATTTTGTATATGGCCATGAGAGATGGTCCATATTGATTATTGGGTTGTAACCCTAATTGATTATGCATGCATGCAAATGTGTTTATGCTTGGATGTGGACTGTGACTGCTTGTGGATGATGAGTGTGATAAATGGCATACGTGCTTAATGAATCAATTGGGATTAATAGGAATGACCATAACTATGAATAATTGAGTAGAATGAAAGTAGGTTCATAATGATAAATAAATATAAAATTAGTGTGGAATGTAATATGAAGGTATAATGGTTTAAGTATGTGATATGTTGACAACACAAAGTCATAATTTAACCATGAATATGAATGCTTGAGTAACCAAATGTGTCATGAAGTTGGTTTAAGTATGTGAGTGTTTAAGGGTGGTAAATGGCTTGGAATAGCCTAGAATTTGTCCACACGGTCAGACACACGAGGATGTGTCTAGGCCGTGTGTTACACACGGTCTGCCCCATGGGCATGTGATTTGGCCGTGTATCTCCTGCACCTTAATTATGCAAAATAGAATGCTTAGTAGTAAACATATGGCAGACACGGTCATGTGTCGTAACTGTGTAAAGGACATGGCCTTAGGACATGGGCGTACGTGTGAAGTCTGCACTTAATTTTTTGGAATTTAATTCGATACACGGCCTAGGCATACAGGTGTATGACTTGGTCGTGTGCCCTAAATGGTTGATGACGTCATAAATAGGGAGTTACACAAGCTAAGGACACGAGTGTGTCCCAAGCCACAAGGGCGTGTGTGACCACACGACCTACCCACACGGGCGTGTGTGACAACACGGCCTACCCACACGGGTGTGTGACCCTCCAAATCAAGAAAATTTTCTAAGTGTCGCAAAGTTTCCTGAAGTTCTCTGTTTAGTCCCAAACCACTCTCAATGTATGTTTTGGGTCTTGTAGGCCCATACAAGGGATAATTTGCATATGAATGAATGAATTTGTTTGGAACGAAATTTTATGGCCTAGTTTTACATGTTTGCTTATGTTTAAGTCCGGTAATACCTCGTATCCTGTCTCGGTGTTGAACACGGGTAAGGGGTGTTACAAGCCAATATACTAGAACTACCAAATCCTAATAAAGTCTAGGATAATCTAGATATCCCTAATATATTCAATCAAATCATTAGAGCTAAACTCCACGAAACATGTGATTCAATTTGTATAATCTAGATCGATCCAATCCTTAATGGTTTGTTTCTCCATTAGATTGAATTGCTTAGAAGGACCAATTCACTTCCACAATACCAATTTAAGTCCTGACCCAACACTTCTAATTTTAAATGTTGCTAACTCCAAATATGGAAAGTTATATAGGCATAATTGTAATTGTCATTGTTATTTTTCTTAAGGTAAATTACTTGGGTAGTTACCCAACTTTGGGTTCAGTTTTATTTTGGTCACCTAACTTCGAGAACTTTCATTTTAGTCACCAAAATTTTTAAAATTTAAAATTTTAGTCATCATCATTAAATATTAAACAGACTTGCTAATGTGGCCTTTTTAAATATCATTTTATTTCCACATTAGATTTAAAATGCCACATATTTAGAATTTAAAACTTATTGTCAATCTTTTATTTTTATTAGAGGCATGAAACCCTAAAATTAATATTAAAGTTCTATTTTTCCCATTTGAAGGCATCAGGTAAGGAAGAATGAGAAAAACAACAAGAAAAGAAAGGTAGCAAAGAAAAGAAAGCAGGGAAGAAAGAAGAACAAGAATAAGAAAAAGAAAAAGAGAAGATTGAAGAAAAGAGGAACATAGATATACCGAATGCTTTTCAGGTTTGCTTTTATGGATTCCCATATGATATAAGGACATCTTTGTTAGATGGTAAATCTAGTAGTGTTGGAAAAAATTCAATTTGAAAAATTGTCACACCCGAATTTGTAAGGTTTTAAATAGCAAAAGAGTTTGGCATACTAAATTGAAAGATTATCTAATTTGGTAGTTTTTTTTTTTTTTTGCAAATAAGAACAAGTAGCGGGCTAGTTAAGAATAGTTGAATTTCAACTATTGAACTAAGTATATGTTAGTGGGAGAGATAATGATTAAGGTATTTCTAGGTGGCCGTGAATTGGTTTTGCTGGTAGAGGTCAGAAGGACTAATATTTAGAAGAAGCATTCTACTTCGGGGATGATTCTTTTATTTTTCTGTTTTGTTTCTGGTCTTTTGTTTGCCATGGAAAAGAGAAAGATTGAGGAATGTCCTTGCATGAAACAAAGAGACTAAGGATAGAAATTGGAAATCTTGCATGCTGGTAAGTTTGCTAATCTCTCTGCATTAGCAGATTCAAGAAAAAGAGGGTAGATAAGGGTATCAATTAATTATTGGTTCTGTTCTGTTTTGAGGTAAAGTGACAAATATGTTGGATCTGGTGCCCTAAGTGTAGTATATTCATTTGTAAAACTTGTAATTTTTTCCTAATAGATTGATTAATAAAAAAAATTAATTTATTACAATTAATATACTTTGTATTATTGTCCTCAAATGGTTTTCAAATGCAAAGGAAAATAGAAGAAAATGTTGCTCACTAGTTGTCTATTGTTTAAACTAATACTAAGTGGCATTACATGGTCAGATCATAGTATAGAAAGACAACTTATAATAGTATACGAACCTAAACATGTCCTTAGTCTAATAAAAAATGAGCAAATCGATTAAAAGACTAATATGTTGTTTATCATGTCCAATTGGGGAGATGCCTTGTCTTGGGCATTGGAGTGGACGACTCCAAGAAGATAGAGACATAGATATGACTGACTGGACTGACAGTACATCTAACTGGACCCAAGCAGAATAGATCTTGAATTCGTTTATGGATTTATCCACTTCAGACGTTCATAGAGTGACATACCTAAGGCTTAGTTTGGATGGGCGATGTGTTTACCTCCGGTGAGGTTAAAAACAGCAGTGGTGGTTAGATTAGTTACTGAAGAGGTGAGATTAGAAACAACGATAGAGTGTGTGTTTGGATTCAAACGCAGATGTAGTGGTGAGGTGAGAATAGAAAATGACTATTAAGGACATTATATTAGAAATAATATATAATATAAGTTTTAAAATTATTTTCTTTATTACGAAATTATTAAAATATGTGAATTTATAAATTCATTTAATAAAATATTAAAATGTACCTTCCGATATTTTATTATATAAAATGGGAATTTTAACATTTTAAATCAAAATAATTAAAAATTAAAAATTAAAATAAATAATCTAAAAGTAGTTAATTCAAGGAATGGTAAATTAAAATTTCTTTTGATAATAACGTATATTAGTTTGTTA
Organism: Gossypium arboreum; assembly: GCF_025698485.1. Lineage (NCBI taxonomy): Eukaryota > Viridiplantae > Streptophyta > Magnoliopsida > Malvales > Malvaceae > Gossypium > Gossypium arboreum. The sequence goes on from NC_069080.1 coordinate 63,246,558, forward strand.
TAAAATAATGGGGAAAATGTTTATTATTTTTCGTTAACCATCAAAGTGTTTTTTTACTCTTCTTTATTCAATTTATTAATAAATGAAAAAGAACAAAAAAGGCATGTAAGCTTTTGCAGCTTTGAATTTTCAACTGGACATTATTGGAGTAGTGGAAATTTTAGGGTGTGGCGCAATCTATTCTGTTCCACCGTACTGGAATTTGGTCATCCAAAGGGAGCTTTATGCTGCGATTGCACAAAAATCAATAGAAAACGCATTGTACTGATGCTAAATGGAGAACCAAAGGAAGGCTAAATCCTGTGACAAACCTAAATCTTGAGTGGATGGCAGACTATGTATGTGTGACTTGTACACTTTGATGTAAGAAAAAGCCTGAGTTCGAATAGATAAGGAATCGAAAGTTGGCACGTTGGGCGTATGACTTTTGTTGTACGTAGCATCATTTACAGTATTGGAATTCATAGCTCGGGACATGGGTAAATAATATCCTCTCATTGACATTACATGGTTGATGAAACGTAAATATGGCCACAGTTCATCTGTCTTTGTTATGGATGGCTTGGTCACTATTTGATAGTGATTGACTTTTCATGAAGGAAGATGTAATGGTTACCATGAGATAAAATAAGATTATATTTGGAGAGCAGATATTATCCTAAAGAGATCAAGGATATCCTATGAGGGTAACACATTTATGATAAGGCCACTTGAGGAGCACTAAGTAGTTGCTTTCGTAATGGTATGTCATTAGGGAGAGCTTAATCACGATGTTATAGTGGAATAAATTTGTGACTAAATGAGTTTATAAAACTAATAAGTGAAAAATCAAAACTTAACTATAAATCATTTGAGCCCTAATTACATATGTCTAATCGGTCCCTTCACTAGCTCTTTGAAACCATAAATGAATTTCATGTTTGAATCATGAATGAACGAAATGAATAGGAAAAGTGAAATAGGAAACATTTAGGAATGGTTATGGTTTTTTTCGAAATGGAGAAATAGAATCATTTGAAAATGAATGTAGGTGTCCAAAATGGAAATGGAAATAGAAATGGAACTGATTCATTGCAATTCTATATGGATTACTTAAAAATGATTAGAAGAATGAGTTTATATTTTTGAGCTGCTTTGAGATTCGAAAATGAAAATAAATCATTCGGTCATAGTGAACATGTTGAGATATGAAACATTGAACATATTTTCTTGAAAATTTACCTAGGGTAAAATCGTCAAAAATTTTAATGAGGGTAAAATCGTTAAAATTTTACTGGGGGTAAAATAGGGATGAGAAAATTGTTTAATACAAAATATTAAAGTTTATTTTGGGTAATAGAAAAAGCGAATCAAGTTGGATCACATTACAAAGTACTAGGTCAAAAGGCTTAAGAGCTACTCATAATTGGACCTGATGTGAGAGAGGCCCGAATCCCCATCATAATACATATGAGGGGAAACACACCCTATTAGCCCCTCTTTCTATTGTATTAGTCTAGGATGTTGTTTCTCTATTTGAAATAAACCTTTACAGTTCAATAAGGGTTCTACCTTCTTTCCTGATCAATTGATGGCATCGGAAGAGTTGTGAACACAATTTTAAGAGATTGTTATTCAGCCAAAAATTAGAGAGAATTTATTCTCAACTATTAAATATAATTTTCAATAATAACAATTCTATCGATTTTATTAAAGAAGAGAGAATTTCTAGTTTTGTCTTTTGATTCAGTTGGTTTGAGCCTACACTAGTTCATGGTATGAGAGTAGTGGAGAAGATCATTTGGTTGAAAATTGGAAACATTCAACGCCCTCTAAGTGAAAAACACAAGTATGATTTTGGTTAAGGTTTATTGCTATAAATATAACAAATCGAGTCTATTTTCAAAATTTTAATTTTTTGCTGCGCAAGAAAATCGTTTCAAACCAGATTCTTTTTCCAACAATTAATATAAAGAGCCAAGTTGTGCCATGTTCATGGTGTAAACCGAGGCCAAATCATGGTGTAAACTGAGACCGAATCATGGTGTAAACCGAGACCGAATCTCTCTTTTTATCTTGTTTGACTAATCTTTGGTAAGATGTGACGTTCTTGTAATTATTCGCATGCTTAGGGGCTACATGTGAACTAATGCAATATTATATATATTTTTCATAGGACTATCATCTCCACATAGGACTCTTTTTTTTTATATATAGAACTTTTATGAGCCAGAAACAGACATAGGACATAATTGTAATTTTTCCAAAACGGAGTCTGTGATGAGGAGAAGATGGAGCAGTGGTGGTCGAAGACCCAAGTAATGCCCTGTGGTGAAAAACTGTGCAATCTTGTTTGTCATTTATTTTCTAGAAATAGAACCATAGAAACCTTGACTAACAATGTAACAACCCGTTTTTCAGTGGTGCTAGAAATAATGGTTTCAAGACCACAAATTTGACGAGTAAATTCGTATAATTAGTAATTAAATCACACGAGTCAATAATAATTTTTATATTGAATTTGATTTGATGATTTTAAGCAATTGAATTAAAAGTTAGTATAAGTGGTTTGGTTCAAAAGTCAAGTGGTTATTGAAACGAGGTATTAGGACGTCTTTTCCGTAATCTAAAGCCATAAATATTTTTATTAAATACTTACAGAGTCGTATTAAATGTGAATTGAAGTTGGGCTTGGTAGTTTTGATGATTTATTACTTAATTAAGGTAAAAGGATTAAATTGCAAAAGAGGTAAAAGTTAATTACTATAGATTAAAATTAGTAAAGGGAAAAAAATGGTAATTAAACCGTCTTAAAAAATTCCAAGCGTGGTGGATATGAATAATCCACTAACTTTTGGGCTATTTGCTCGTTTAGTCTTAGTTAGTTTAGGATTTAATTGTAATTAAGTTTATTTAGTTGGAATTTACTTTAATTGAAGGACCAATTGTGCAATCAAACATTCCTTGGATGGTAATTATACACTTTTTTCAATTGATGGACAAATATGGACATGTTTTATCTATTTTATAAGTATATGGAAAAGGTTAAAATTGTAAATTAAGAAAATAAAAGGTTAAAATTAAAATAATGTTAAATTAAAACTTATCATCTTCTTCTTCATAACCGATTGGCCATTGTTGAGGGGAGAAAAATCTTGGTTAGCTAGGGTTCATCAAATAGGTAAGTAAACATTGTCCGTTTTTGGTAATTTTTATGTTTTTGAGCACATATTAACTCAATTTAGCTAATCTGAGGACTAATTTGTAAAATTTTCAAATGTTATGGATTCTGCCATTGATGAATTTGAGATGTTCTTGAAGTTTTATGCTAGAATATTAAGCTTGGTTGCTAGATAAGACTATTTTGTAAAGTAATTTTTGGTAATTTTAATGTTTAAGGAGTAAAATGTGAAATTAGTAAAAGTACAAGGACTTGAAGTGAAATAATAGAAAATATGGGTTGTAATGAGGTTCCAAACAATTCAGCTAAACTTGAAATTGAATAAAAATGGTTAAATTGCATGTTTTGGGTTGAGAGACTAAATTGTATAAAAGTAAAATGTTGGCGGCAATTTTGTAAAAATGTCAAAAATAACTTAATTGCATAAAATAAATTAATATTTCTATTAAAATTATTGAATTGAATGAAATTATTATTTTAGATCCTAAACGAGTGGAAAACCAATAAAAAGAGAAAATTATCAAATAGCTCATGTACTCTGCCGTTGCTGCAATTTAGTTTAGTAAGTTCGTATGGTTTAAATTTATTATATTTTTGAATGTAGTATATGCCTTAATTGTATAATGTTGTGATTATATTGTTGTGCATAATTGAAAATGAGAATAATGAATTGACACAACGTCGATCATTGATTGAGCTATTCTGGACAGTTACTTCAAATTAGTCCTATAAGTTTGTTCGGTTTAATTCTAATGCATTTAAATGTGTATTGAATAAATTAAATTGTTTTGGATTGAACATTATAATGATGTTATGTATATGAGTATTGAAGTAATGGATCGTTATAACATTGAGTGCTAACGAGATATTTTGAATCAATGAATTTTTGGTTGATGAACTAATGCCTGTACATGGAATATGAGATAGTGAACCGTTCATATATTGATTTCTATTGGAATAATTTGAACCAATGAACATAGAATAGAGTACGATCGGCATGGCAATAGGTTATTTTCCGCGCGGTACAGGATTGATAAGAGGAGCATAAATGATCTCTTTATATCTTTTGTTCACAGAATATATCGAGGTTTTGCATTTTTTGTGGACTTTCGTGTTATATTACAGTGTCTATTGGTGTATTACGGGGGTGGTTGTTAGTGTAACATCCTGATTTTGGGCCTAGTCGGAATAGTGGTTTCGGGACCACAAATTCGATGAGAAAAATTTTATTTTTATTATATTTTTATGGTCTACAATTTCACAGAATGATTTCGTGAAAATTTAGTTTGAAAATTTTGACGTTTGGACACTCAATTTAGTTAAAAGGACTAAATCATAAAAAGTACAAAAGTTGAGTTCTACATGCTAGAGGTGTCCAATTATTATGAAATTTTAAATTGGAGGTCCTGATATGGAAATTAGACCATTGGTTAAGTTGGTGGACAAAAATGGACATGGTTAGGCATGTTTCCAAAGTTTGTCATTAAGGGCATTTTGGTCATTTAGTTATTAAAATGAATTAAAAACAAAATTAAAAGCCAATTGTTGTAGGCCAATTTTAACCCATTTACATCAAAACCCAATTTAGCCTTACCTAACCCACCAAAATTAAACCCAAAACCTAAAATCTTAACTACCCAAAGCCCAATTTACATCAAAACCCCAATGCCCAAACCCTAAGCCCAAATCAAAATAAAAAAACCTAACCCACAACCTAAACTTTTCTCAACTAAATCCTAGCCTTTGCCACCACCAACTCCACTAACCACACTTGCTCCACCACCAACTCCACTAGCCACACTTGCTCCACTACCTACTCCACTAGCCACACTTGCCCCACCACCACTTGTACTACAAATGAAGACATAAACAATAAAAAAAAATATTTTGTAAATGGCTATATAAGCCTTCTCATATTTTGTATTTAGGGAGGAAGAAGTTTTTGGGGAGAAAGTTATTGTAAAGGATTTTTGAGAGGTTTTTTGAGAGTAATCAAGGAGAAGAGTTATTGTAAAGGCTAGTTTTTGGAGAGAGTAGTTTTTTTGGAGATTAATCAAAGATCAAAGCAAAAGAGGTTTCTTCGTCTATTCTCGTTTTAAGTTCTTTGTTTGCTTATCATTTTTTCTTTCAATCTTATTTTGTTTCTTTTATCCGAAAGTAAAAATAAAAGGAGGAAGCTTATCCATTTTTACCGAAAAAGTTTTTTTGAGGTCTGTCATTTAGATGTCTGATGAGGCGTACGGCAATGGCGTAAGAATGTCCGTGATCGAGACGTTGGCGACCTTGTATGTAAAATCACCCACTCTCCCTCTCTCTTTTTTGTTATTATTATATTTCTTAATATTATATTATATATATTCTTTTAATATATTAGGTATATTCTAAATTCTATATTACGTATATATATATTATATTATTTTATGTATATATCTTTAATACTATATTATTTATATATATATATTTTTTTACATGTTATCTTATGCATATATTTTAATTATATTATGTATGTATTTTTACACTATATTATGTACATATTTTAATATTATCACGTATTTATTATTTATATATGTACATATTTATGTAGTATTATTAATAGTATTATTTTTAAACATCATTGTTATTTCTAATATATATATATTTGTACACTTTTTATTTCTATTTTATTTTTTATTTTTCAATATTAATTATTATTATTCTAATATTTTGATATTTTAATATTTTATATTATTCACATCACTATTCGCATTTTTTACAATAATATTCTTAGATTTTTTTTACTATCATTTTAGAAACTTTTTACATTTTAATTTTAAGAATAAGGCAATGTACCGATTTTAACATTAAGTCATTGATTTTAGCGCTATGTTGGGTGAAGTTAGTCGGCTCGTGTTAAAAACGGGACATCATTCTAAAAAACCAAAAACTTACAACTTCTCATTTCCTTCAATCGGATCACACTTAAATGTCAAATTGAATTCGTATTTTTGAAAATCAAGACAACACGTGTTTAATAAGATACCAATTTTGGGCGTCGCGAGGGTGCTAATACCTTCCTCGCCCGTAACCGACTCCCGAACCCAACGTTACTCTGGCTTTTGACGTAGACCTAAATTCGGCCTTCATTTTTGTGCAAGAATAAGTTTTCTTTTCTAAAAAAGGATGATTTATTAGGTGTCCGGTCACACCTAGAAAAATGATCGGTGGCAACTCCCTTTTTTAATAAAATCGAAACTCGATTTTTTAAAATTTCAAATAATCGCCTCAATTAGCGACCGAAAGTGAAATTTTTACGTCGCTACAGCTGGCGATGCCACTGGAGAGTGATTTTTGAGAGTCGAGTTGAATTAAACGTATGTTGTCAAAATTTTCAAAGTTCCTTGTTCAAATTAATATTTAATCATGATCCTTAAGTTTTGTTTTCGAAAAAATCATACATACATATCTCCTAATTTGTTTTATCTTTCGTTTTTCAGCTTTAAGTTTTATGGTTTTAGTTTTGTAGTTTTAAAATAAATGAAAGGTTTGCAAGTTTCTCCTCACACACCGTGCATATGCATTTTTGTTGCATAACATGAGCTCTATACCTGGGCTCCGTCCCTGTTAGGTGAAAGTAAACGCTACGCCTTCATGAGTTAACTCATTTCTTCGCACAAGCTAGTGAATACTTTCGGGTTACATATGACTTATGCTTTCGTGAGTTAACTCGTCCCTTCGTATAGGCATAAGTAAATGTAATCCCTCGAATTGATCTCGTAAGCCTATGATGGGCCATGACCGAGGCTCTGTACTAATATTAGTAGATGACAGTACAGACGATTCGAGTATCCATCTAGAACCAAAATCGCATATAGTGAACCATACGAGCCATCCAACTAGAGCCGTGCCGAACCTCCGTCCGTTTACTGGTCACCGAAATAAGTACATGGGAAAAACACATCTTACCTTCTGTTTCTTTTACATTTATGCTTTCTATGCAAGGGAATCAAGTCTATTGGACCAAGTAGCTTAATTTATTAGATTGTCCACAGTTTTTCTCTGTTCATATGTGTTGTGCTAACCAAGTTTGTTTGTTTTTATTCTTATTTTACATCATGCATTATAGTCATCATATTAGGAAGGTGTTGACTAGAGATCGGTTGCCAAAAAATGGGTTTCTAATGGAAGAGTCAATTATACAAACAACTGAGAGGAATGCCGCGGTTCGAGATTGGTCTCTAAAGACTCAGAAAGAAAGAGGGGATAGTCTAGTGGAGGGATGTATTGCCAATTTGCCCGAGCACGTAACTGTAAATGTTCGCCAGAATAACCTTGAAGATTTGGTTCGGGTGTGGAATCAGTGGGACTCGGATACTAGGGGTATCTTCACTGAAAGATATGGGGACATAGCTGACTTGATTACTGTCAATGTAGACGAACGATTGATCCAAGCCATGGTCAGATTTTCGGATCCAGCCTACCAATGTTTTACTTTCAATTATGAAGGCATGACCCCGACTATAGAAGAGTACGCTGCTTTGCTTCGTGTCGAAAACGTACAACCCTATAAGATATATGTGAAAGAACCTAAGCCAATGACCTTCAAGAAAAAGTTAGTGAGATTGATAGACATGACTGACGAGTGGACCAAAAAATAGATAAAGAAAAAGAATGAAACCATTTGCATTCCATGGTCTTCTCTACGGGACTTAATTCTGAACCATCCCGACATATTGAAAAGGGTAAATCTGTTCGCTCTGGCCATTTACGGTTTGATCATCTTCCCAAAGGTCCTTGGGCACATAGAAGTTGCGGTGGTAGATTTCTTCGAAAGATTAAAACAAGGAATCAACCCTGTCCCAACTATCCTGGCCGAAACCTTCAGATCACTAAGTAGATGTAGGAAGAAAGGGAAGGTCGTTTTATTGGATGAGCGCAGTTACTCAATGTTTGGATTCTGAGCCACTTCTGGAAAGTAGAGTGCACACCGTTCCATATGTTTTCTAAAACGTTCTCTCCGTTAGAAGCTTATCTCAAGAAAGAATGGCCAAGGGAGGTCACCGAACAATACTGGGTCTCAGTCTTTCAGAATCTTCGCGTCGAGGACGTAACTTGGAGAGCACCGTGGATACACCCGTCAGTTCTGCTATACAAGGTCGGAGATCAAGATTGGGTGCCACTACTCAGGTTATGGGGAGGAGTTGGATATGCTCCGTTAATGGTCCAAAGGTAATTTTCTTTACGACAATTCATACCCGCCACCGGAGGATTAGCACAATCAGAGTTTGCTTTTGCGGGTGAAGGATATATGAAGAGGGTCTGAGATACTGCAAAGTCTTGGAAGAGAATTCATCACATGAAATTAGCTCTATATGCTGATACCCTCACCCAAGATTATGACATATGGAGAAAGCAACGGGTGAACAGCCAGCAAATCTCGTCGACAAATTACACCGTCCAGAATCCTTTCTCGGCAGAAGTGCCATCCGAGCTAGAAATAGCAAGACAGGAATTTAAGCGTGAAAAGGTCAAAATGTTGCGGGACATTAGTATTCTTCACGAAGAAAATTACCAGTTGAAGATCGACATCCAGATCGAAAGGTCTAAAACCGAGAAAGTACAAAAGGAAGTTGAAGTCGTAAGAAATGACTTAAGGGACCTTCATCTGGAAAATAAAAAGTTAAGAGTCACTATCAAGAATAGTGGGTTGGGTAAGTCGTCAACAGAGTGGAGAGAAGAATTAAACAATGCTAAAGGCGGGATGGAATTTTGGAAAAAGAGGGCAGAGAATGAGGAGGAAAAGGCTACGTGGGTTATGATAGAATTAAGAAAGAAAAGAACTGAACACGAAGCTATGTCTACCAAATGGACAACTAGTCAATCTGAACGTCAAAGCTTTAGAGAAGGAGTACGGGATCTAGAAGATGCGTTGCGAGCTCGTCAGCAACAATTGGATACTCTCTTAAAAGCCTTGGAAGAAAAGAATGATCAGTATGATAGAGACACTCATGCTTATAAAACGGACCTCCAAGAAAGAGAAATGCAACTTGGCTTTTTGATCAACAAAATCCGTCAAGCAGCTATGCACATGGTACAACTATCAGATGAAGCTGAGGATCTCAGTTGCCAATTCTTGCCGAGCCAACAATCGAGCATATCGGAGTTCTTAGAGCGAGTAAAGAAATATAGCGATATAGCTAGAAAGTTTGTGTAATGACTGAATCAAAAATGGCGAAATGTTTTGTAATGAACTCTTTTGATGAACGAAATGCCTAATAGGGACTATCTCGAGATCAACACCAATTTCTCGCATTTCTTTCATGACTGACATTCATTCAACATTTATTCATTCACTTATTGCATATACATATCCCATAATCATTCGCTAAGGTTAGAATCATATAATTTGCAGTTGCAACACTTCAAATCTGGAACCACACCATTCGTATAAAATGCGTCGACAAGCTAGAGCAATAGAGGCTGAGTTCAATGAAAGAATTGAAAGGATGGAAAGAGTCTAGAAGGAATTACAAGAACAACTGGCTAAGTCACAGCAAGAAACGAGGGATTTGATAGTAAGATCTCGAGAGGAATCACTTGAACAAAAGGATCAAATGACTAGAATGATCGAGATGATGTCAGTTTTGGTCAAAGGAAAAGGACCTATGCAGAACCCCAACAGTATGGACCCTTAATCAAGAATTAATCATGACCAGGATCCACTTTATCCCCCAGGATTCACTCCACCACATGCCCACGTAGCACAAAGAGGGTATACTCAAGGGGAATCCACAAGCTTGGAACAACGACCTATGCCATTTGCTCATCTAGGGCAAGGAACATTTATGGCAAATCCCGGAGCAACCCCTGCCAATCCTGTAGTTCCAGATTTAGATGATCCAGTTGAAATAGCCAAGTTGAAAATAGATGATCACGAGGCTCAAGAGAGGTATAGGAGCTTGGAGGAAAGACTTAAGGCAATAGAAGGCACTGAAATCTTCTCTGCACTAGGTGCTAAAGAACTCAGTTTGGTACCTGACCTAATCCTGCCTCCGAAGTTCAAGGTGCCTGATTTTGAAAAGTACGATGGGACAAGATGTCCAAAAGCACATCTTGTCATGTTTTGCCAAAAAATGACCGGTTACATGAACAAAGATAAGCTACTTGTACATTGTTTTCAAGATAGTCTAGTAGGATCGACTCTTCGGTGGTACAACCAGCTCAGTAAGGAAAGGATCCGATCTTGGAAAGACTTGGCGTCGGCATTCTATGAGCAGTACAAGCATGTATCAGATATGGTGCCTGATCGGATGACTTTACAAATGATGGAGAAAAAGCCGTCAGAAACTTTTAGACAGTATGTGCAGAGATGGAGGGACGTCTCAGCCCAAGTGGAACCCCCACTAACAAAAACAGAGATAATCGTCCTCTTTATCAACACCTTAAAGGCGCCGTTTTATGACAAACTAGTGGGAAGTGCCATGAAGGAGTTTGCGGATATTGTAATATCTGATGAGCTTATAGAAAATGCCGTCAAGAGCGGTAGAATGGAAGGTCAAGAAAGTTCAAGAAGGGTAGCGCCCATGAAGAAGAAAGAACTAGAAGCCCATATGGTGGGGATTGGAAGTTGCTATACCCCGAGTCCGTATCCAAACCAATCCCGACCTCAAAATTATCCACCTTCAAATTTCTATTATCCTCCTCAAACCCCTTACTATCAAACATCACCTCTTTATTTTTCTTACCTCGTTTACGCCACAAGTAACCTGAGACCAACCGCCATATTCCCACAAAATACAATACCCGCCCAAGGTTAACCCAAAAACGAGTAGAGGCCAGCAAAACCCAATTTCGAGAGACCACAATTTACCCCTATTCTTGTGTCATCTGGGGAACTGTACCCAAAACTTTTGGAGAAGCAATTGATATCCCCGCATTATATTGCACCCTTGAGGCTCCCATACCTGAAATGGTACGACCCAAACGCTAGTTGTCCATACCATGCGGGAAACCAGGGACATTCCACGAAAAATTGCCTAGCCTTTAAGAGGAGAGTTCAAGGACTAATTGATGCGGGTATCCTACGATTCAATAGTGCCAGTAATGCAACTGGGAACCTGTTCCCTAACCATACTGAAGGGAATGTGAGCACAGTGAGGAAAGAAGATGAATGGCAAGTCAGAAGATTTGTTTCAGAAATAAGGACACCTCTGCAGAAAATCTGAGAGGTACTGGTTAAGAATGGATTGCTCTGTCGCTTCGACGATAATCTCAAAAAAGAATGTCAGGTTTTTTGTAATTTTCATGGAATTGTAGGGCACGACATTCAATCATGTGAGGAATTTAAAAGGTTACTGCAAGATCGGATAGATAATAAGGAGATTGAGATCATTAATGAAGGAGAGGCCAATGAGAGAGAAGTATGTGCCTCTGACAATCAATCATCAGGTTTTCTGTATAGCGCCGATCGACCATTCGTAATTTATTACGATGCAAGGAGGGAATCGGTGAAACCGAAAATGATAATTGAAGTACCTTTTCCTTTCCCCTACAAGGACAATAAAGCAGTACCATGGAAATATGACGTTAATATCGTCACACCTGAAGATGAAAAACCCAAAGCCATGATTGGAAGCGTCGGGGAAGTAGGTCATTTCACTCGTAGTGGAAGATATTATTCGAAGGAGGTGAAGAAGAACAGTGACTTGAAACAGAAAGGAAAAACACCGATGCGTGGATCAAGATGAGTATGAAGCGTGCTGAACAAGAAGCTAAAAAGCCTGTGGACAAGGAGGAAGCACAGGAATTCTTAAAATTTATCAAACATAGTGAGTACAACGTGGTGGAACAATTGAGTAAGCAGCCAGCACGAATTTTGATATTATCTCTACTGTTAAATTCAGAACTGCACCGGAACGCCTTGTTAAAGGTATTGAATCAAGCTTTTGTGGCAAACAATATATCCGTTGAGAAGCTTGATAGATGGGTGAATAACCTAAATGCGGATAATTTCATTTCTTTTAGTGATGATAAAATACCGCCCAATGGTAGAGGTTCAATGAAAGCATTACAAATCACAACCCGTTGTAAGGGCTATATAATATCGAATGTGCTCATCGACAATGGATCGGCACTCAACGTAATGCTTTTGACCACACATTCCAGAATTTTGATGGATTTGTCCTACCTAAGGCCTTGCCATTCTACAGTAAGGGTATTCGATGGAATAAGACAAGAAGTCGTGGAAAAAATCGAAATCCCTCTAGAAGTGGGTCCCTACATATACGATGTTGAGTTTCAAGTCATGGACATTACACCATCATACAATTGTCTCTTGGGAAGACCTTGGATCCATTCTGCTGGAGCAATCCCATCATCCCTCCATCAAAAGGTGAAATTTATCATGGATGGCTGTTTGGTCACTGTCGAGGGAGAAGAAGACATTGTAGCATCTATTTCTGCCGACACACCATATATTGAACTGAGTAAAGATGCTATGTAATGTTCCTTCTGATCTGTTGAATTTGTCATTGCGACATTCATCGCTGAGGGAAACAGAATTCCCGAGCCAAAACTGTCGAGAAATACCAAGATGGGTGTCAAGTTGACTGTAGGAAAGGGAGCTCGAGCAAGGAAAGGTTTGGGAAGGTACCTGTAAGGAATAGTCAGGGCTCTAAAGCCAGTGCACCACAAGGCCCGATATGGTTTAGGTTTCCAGCTAGACATGCATCAAAGAAGAAGGCAGTGGAAGAAAGATCAGGAAAGAATGATTGCGAGAACTTTGGGCTAAGAAATAGAATGGGAGCCCATAACGTACCCTCCTTTGTCAAAAACATTTACATCTGCAGGAATGATATACCCCAGACAGGATAATATACAAAGCACGTTGTTATTAATTGAAAGGGGTCTTCAGAATGTCAGTATAAATGTCATTGACAAAGGAGCTAACGCAAGTAAAGACGTCTTAAGAATACACCCTTGTCCCCTGGGTTTCAGGTTGAACAATTAGACTGCCGAGGATCTTCTTGTAGTTTATAAGTCTTCAGAGTAATGCTCAAACGTTAACATTCTGTTATGTCCTTAGATATAATAGAAATTTTTTGTAAGAGCCTGTATTCGCTCTTTATCATTCAAATGAATATCAATGAAGATGCATTTTGTCATGATCTATCACATTATCACTAATTTCATAATCATTTTCTCATTTCATAGCCAATCCTTACATTTGCCTCATGCCATGCCATAACATTTCGTTTGTTGGTTCTAATACTTGGATGCCCCTCTGTAGTTTCCTTCTCTATTCAACTTTCAGGTGCTCAGATGTCAACAGCATGAACAAACCCGTTACGAGTCCTGAAATCAATTTTGAGAAGACTATTTGTTCAGAAGAATTCGAAGCTAAAGAAAATGCTGAAGACTATGTCTCGTCTCCTGACTTGCTAAGAATGGTGGAACGAGAGGATAAACAGATTTTGCCTCATCAAGAGTCTGTTGAAACAATAAATCTGGGAACTGAAAAAAGGAAACAAGAAGTGAAGATTGGGACTACTATTTCAGGGGGCACCAGGTATAATTTGATTGCTTTGCTCCACGAGTACAAAGATGTATTTGCATGGTCATATCAAGACATGCCAGGATTGGATGAAGATGTAGTAGTCCATAAGCTCCCATTAAAGCCAGAATGCAAGCCCATTCAACAAAAGCTAAGACGAATGAGGCCTGAGATGTTGTTGAAGATAAAAGAGGAAGTCAAGAAGCAATTTGATGCTGGCTTCCTACAAGCCTCCAAATATCCAGAATGGGTGGCTAACATAGTCCTGGTACCAAAGAAAGATGGCAAAGTACGAATGTGCATGGATTATCGTGACCTGAATCGAGCAACTCCTAAAGATAATTTTCCCTTACCACACATTGATACGTTGGTGGATAACACAACAAAACATTCATTGTTTTCTTTCATCGACAGATTCTCGGGGTATAATCAGATCAAGATGGCCCCTGAGTGTAACAGACCTAATTTGACCCTAGTCGGAATGTGGTTTCGGGACCACAAAACCTAGTCATAAAATTTAGTTAAAATTTTATTTGCATACCTTAAATGTGTGGTAGTACTTGTATAAAAATTTGATGTTTTAATTTTTATCTTAGGAATGTGAATCTTGCTTGAAAGGATTTAGTTGAGAGACTTAGAAAATTCGATAGGTAAATAAGTAAGGACCAAATAGTATTGAAATATGAAAATTTGGGTTTGCATGTCAAAATGCCCCAAATTATGTTGAGTGGCCGGCCAAGCATGGCTTCATTCTTCCAAGGTTATGTTGTTTATTATTTAATATTGGTGAGTAATTAAAATAGAGAAGAAATAAAGATTAATAATAAGAAAATGAACAAAAAAAGTGTGTGTTCATCCTTGCTATCCTTTAGCCGAAAAATCAAGTAAAGAAGGAGAGAAAAGCTTTGGAGAAATTCGCCATAATTGTATCTAGGTTGAGGTATGTTGAAGTTATTCCTTTAAATTCATGTATATTTTGGTTGTTAGTTTGAATTCCATCTATCCCATGGTTGGATTTGGGGTTGTTGGAGAGTTGGGATTTGACAAAGAAGCTTAAAAATTTTAGTTGATACCTTGATGCTATTAACGTGTTAGTTATATGGATGTGTTAAGTTGCTTGTTATGTTAGCATGAAAGTTGAAGTTGTTAAGTCATGGTGTTGGAGGTGCCGAATGTAGGACTAAGAAGAGGATGAGGGTTCGCTAACATAGTTGAAAGGGATGTTGCTGATTTTAGATTTAGATTATGGGAGTGGCTATAATGGGCATTAAGATGTTAAACTTAAGAAATGTAGTCACATGGGGATTTATATGATATTACAAATAGAGGTGAAGCTATGCTAGATTGGGAAAAAGTCGATCAAGTGTGCATGAGAAGAATTTAGGTGTTTAGATGATGTTATAGATGACATTGTACATGTATATATATTCGGCCATCAAAGTGAGTATGTAGGTGATGTTGAATCAAATTTTTGGTGCACATTCGGTTATGTATATATATATATATATACATAAGTATGCCCATTCGTGATGTTACCTTTAACTATGTGTATAATCGACTAAATGGGTAATTAGTAAGAGTGGTTGCCGAATATACAAACATACATATGCATGTGTAGTTGAGTTATAAATGTTTAGCAAGATGACTAAACTAGTTGATTTATTTATTAAGCCCGAGAAGTTAAAGAAGGGAATCAAGCAAGGGTAAAGCCAAGGACATCGAGTAGCCGGTTGGAACCGTTATACCCAACACAAGGTAAGTCCTTAAGCACTTTTGCTAGAACTCCTTGGATAGATATTTTCAGAATGATTCCCTACTTAATAATATGACCATATGTACAATTTGAGTTAAGTAAATTGCTTTACCATGATGAAACAACATAGGGCACTATGTGTGCAAAATTATGTGGCACTATGTCTGCCGATTGGGAGGTTGAAGCATGAGGGAATCTCAAATGCACTATGTGTGCGATTTACTATGGCACTATGTGTGCGAACATAATAAGCACTATGTGTGCAACATTCAGTTGTTGGTATAAATTGTGCATGAACGAGGTAAGTGATTGAGCTACTAACTAAATATCGAAATTGAGATTGTGCGGTGTATGCATAAATTTATCTAGTGCATCGTTGTTCCAAACTTGAGGAAATGGATCTAAATCGATTGGGCTGACTTGGCATTTGATTTGATTGAAGGACTTGGCATGAGATCGAACCAAAATTTAAGAAATTGTAGCATAGTTTGTTATGGTTGGAAAAGTTGATTTTGTATTATTTGTTTTTCACTTATGATTGTTATTGTTGGACGGTAGAGTAGTGCTTACGACTTCTTGAGTTATGTACTCATTTGGTGTGCTTATTTGTTGCTTATTTAGGTTCTTGATCCATTTTGTGTGCTCGGGACCGTCGTCGAAGTCATCACACCGGCTAGCAACTTTTGGTATCTTCTTTTTAGTTGGTCTAGGAGAACATTTCGGCATGTATAGGCTATTATGTTTTGTTGAAATTGGGTATGTAAACTTTAGCCATGCGAAAATGGCATAATGTTCGGTTGGATTTGGTTCTATGATGTTTGGACACAAGTCTTGGTAATTCGATTTTGGTTGAGTATTGGTCGAGGCCTACTCGATTATTATGCCATATGTCATGGCTGATTATTTTCAGTGTTAAATTCATGATTCGGTAATAGTGTAGTAGGGAGATGCTCGGTGATGATTAACCCTTGGCATGGCTAGTCATGATCATAATTTGTAATATGTATGATGAATTATTAGTTAGATCAAGGAAAAATCATGAAAAGAGCATAGTTGCTTTAGTAACAGATGCTGACAGCAGCAGTGATGTGAGATTGAAAAATCACTAAAAATATTAGAAATGGAATTAAATAGTGAATAAATTATGTAATCAAACCTTGATGAATCAACTTTCACATGGAAGAAACGAAACGATCCTATGAGTTGTATGTTAAGAGATATTTAAGTTTTCGTGAGACAGGGCCAGTACGGTTTCTGGAGTCCCTGTTCCGACTTTAGAAATTCATTATAAATTGACCAGAGATAATTAGAAGTCATGCCATATATTTACAGATTCCATTTCGAGTCTAGTTTCTGTAGAAACAAACGGCATCAGTATTGAAGCCCTGTACAGGGAGATATCTAAGTTGTAATGCGCAAAGGTCAGTGTAGTCGATCCCTGTAACATGGGAGAATTTAACTAATAAAATGTACTAATTGGCCTGACCAAAAATTCTAGAAAAACATTTGTAGATGCATATATGAGTCTAGTTTCAGCGAAAAATCACAAAACTGATTTACGAGTTGTGGAACTCAAGATATGATTTTTAAGGTGACAGTGACACAGTTAGCCAGCTGTCTGGAAATTTTTTAAAATGAACTGTACTAGTAAGTGGATTAAGCCGTTAACCCCTCGTGTCCGACTCCGGCGACGGTCTCGGGTACGGGGTGTTACACTGAGGACATGGAGAAAACTACCTTCGTAGCAATGTGGGGAGCATTCTGCTACAAGGTGATGCCATTTGGGCTAAAGAATGCTAGAGTAACATATCAGAGGGCTATGGTGATGTTATTCCATGACATGATGGATAAAGAAATAGAGGTCTACGTCGACGATATGATTGTTAAATTTCGAAGGGAAGAAGAGCATGTAGTGAACCTGAAGAAGTTGTTCGATAGACTGAGAAAGTTCCAGCTAAAGCTCAATCCGGCCAAATGTACGTTTGGGGCTACCTCGGGAGAATTGCTGGGCTTTATTGTCAGTGAAAGAGGTATCGAGGTTGATCCAGATAAAATAAAGTCCATTTAAGAGTTACCACCTCCACGCACGCAAAAGGAAGTCAGAGGGTTTTTAGGAAGGTTAAACTACATCGCCCGATTCATTGCTCAACTTACCAACCAATGCGACCCAATCTTTCGGCTCCTTCGAAAACATAACCCGGGAGAATGGAATGAGGAATGCTAGGTGGCCTTTGATAAGATAAAACAATATTTGTCTAGTCCTCCAGTGCTAGTACCGCCAACTCCGGGAAGACCATTGATATTGTATTTGACTGTGTTCGAAAATTCAATAGGTTGCGTACTGGGGCAACACGACGAGTCAGGAAAGAAAGAAAAGGCGATCTACTACCTCAGTAAAAAGTTTACTGAATACGAGGCAAAGTATTCGTCTATTGAAAAATACTGTTGCGCTCTGGTTTGGGTAGCTCGGAGACTTAGGCAATATATGTTGTATCATACAACATGGTTAATTTCAAATCTGGACCCAATAAAGTACATGATGGAATCACCTGCACTCTCAGGAAGAATGGCACGATGGCAGATTTTACTGTCAGAGTATGACATCGCCTATGTGATCCAAAAGTCGATAAAAGGAAGTGCAATAGCTGACTTCTTAGCAACTCGAACAATGGAGGATTACTAGCCATTGAGATTTGATTTCCCAGATGAAGACTTGATGTGCATTACAGAAAAAGAATACAAGTCACCAAAAGAGAAGTCATGGGAGATGAGCTTTGATGGTGTATCGAACGCATTGGGGCATGGGGTTGAAGCAGTCTTAGTATCACCAGAAGGGAACCATTACCCACTCACTGCCAGGTTGAACTTCTTCTGTACTAATAACATAGCAAAATATGAGGCATGTATCATGGGACTTCGTGCAGCTATTGAACGAAACGTCAAAACTTTAGAGGTATAAGGAGACTCAGCCTTGGTGATTTACCAAATCCGTGGAGATCGGGAAGTGAGAGACTCAAAACTGGTTAAATACAGTGATCTAGTGGCAGAATTGATTAAAGAATTCGAAGAAATAACTTTTAATTACCTCCCACGAGAAGAAAACCAATTGGCTGATGCCCTGGCTACTTTGGCTTCAATGTTCAAAGCAAACAGAGAAACATAAATAATGCCTCTTCAAATGAGCATATATGAAGTTCCTGTACATTGTTTCAGCATTAAAAAAGAGCCAGATGGATGGCCATGGTTCCATGATGTCTTAGAATATATCAAGAATCAAAAGTATCCCGAACAAGAAAACAAGAACGACAAAAGAACAATCAGAAGAATGGTCGTAGGATTCGTTCTTGATGGGGACATCCTATACAAAAGAGGAAAAGATCAGGTGCTCTTGAGATGCGTAGATGCTGTTGAAGCCAGAAAAATACTTAGAGATGTCAATGAGGGAATTTGCGGGACACATGCCAATGGTTTCACTACAGCCAAGAAGATTATGAGACTCAGATATTACTGGCTGATGATGGAAAGCGACTGCATTAATTTCGCACGAAAATGCCACAAATGTCAAATTTATGGTGATAAAATTCATGTAGCTCCTTTGCCTCTTTACGTCATGACTTCTCCGTGGCCTTTTTCTATGTGGGGCATGGATGTTATAGGGCCAATTTCCCCAAAAGCTTCTAATGGACACCGATTCATTTTTGTGGTTATTGATTACTTTACAAAATGGATAGAAGCCACATCGTTTGCCAATGTGATGAAGACAGCAGTTTGCAGGTTTTTGAAAAAGGAAATCATTTGTCGATATAGTTTGCCTGAAAGAATCATTTCAGATAACGCATTGAATTTGAACAACAAGATGATGAAAGAAGTGTGTGAGCAATTCCAAATAAAGCATCATAACTCCTCACCCTATCGCCCAAAGATGAACGGAGCTATTGAAGCAGCCAATAAGAATATTAAAAAGATTATTGGGAAAATGACCGAGACATAAAAAGACTGGCACGAGAAGCTACCATTTCTTTGTATGCATATCGTACATCTGTGCAGACATCTACGGGAGCAACTCCTTTCTCTCTGGTCTATGGAATGGAAGCTATGCTACCCATTGAAGTTGAGATCCCCTCTCTACGAGTCTTAATGGAATCAAAACTAGAAGAAGCAGAATGGGTTCGAGCTCGATATGACCAGTTAAACCTTATTGAAGAAAAACGTCTGAAGGCAATCTGCCATGGATAGATGTAGCAGAAGAGAATGATCGCAGCCCATGACAAGAAAGTACGGCCAAGAGAATTCCACGAAGGAGAACTCGTGCTGAGAAAGATTCTCTCAATACAAAAAGACTTCCGAGAAAAATGGGTGCCAAATTAGGAAGGTCCATACGTCGTAAAGAAGGCATTCTCGGGCGGAGCTTTGATTCTCACTGAGATGGATGGGAAGGAGTTATCGAATCCAGTGAACTCAGATGCTGTAAAGAAATATTATGTTTGAAAAAGAAAACCAAGATGAAAACCCGAAAAGGGCATTTAAAAAAAAAAAGGTGATCAAGGTGAAAACCCAAAAAGGGCGTCTTGATTAACCACAAAAGATTAGGATGAAAACCCGAAAGGGCGTTCTAATGAAGCAAGCACTGGCTTAAAAAGAAAGGCGCTTTGAACGGTGGGTCAAATAGTGAGACTACAGTATTTGAAGCATTTCTGAAAGCTCGAAATCTTCTACGCAAGAAGCTATGCTCGAAAAGATTCTTGATTGAGGAACATGGAGGAATTCATGCATTGAATATTTAGAGCATTTGTATTCATTGAATGCAATCCCTTTTCTCTTTATGACACTTTTTTTTACTATCATTGGTTAACTTTCTTTGTTTGCTACATTTGAAATGAATAAATGTGAGGTATCCTTTTGTCCCTACCTGACCATTTTCATGCATCTCATTATGTGGTTCATTTACATGATAAATAGTGAAATGACATACTGTAAACAAAAGAAGTGCTAAGCATTACCCGGATAAGAATTTGATAAGTACAAGAGCCTCAAAGCAAGGACAAAGTTCAACCAGGGGCAAAAGAGAGATATCTGAGAAACGCAGATTAGTCATAAAGCTAGAGGACGGGTACAGGGCCTGAAGAGAAAGTCAAGAGTCAAAGCAATGAACGCAGATCATCAAAAATCATGACGGAAAGGGACATATGACAAGCAATCCCAAGGCGCATAGCATGATCATGTAGGCATAAAGGCATTTAAGGCAAACATGTGCATATCATGATAACATCATGCATGACATCTTTTGGTTTCGACGATAACTGTACTGAATCAAAGGAAAGGACACCTGAGTTCCACCAGATGACATCTTTTGGTATTTTGATGTTTTTATTTCTGTCTTTCAAAAAAATCAGCTCATATCGCGAGAGGTGAGTTGGGCCTCAGGTCACACGCTGAGGTATTTTCAATTTTCGTTTTTTCAATTTATGGTTTTCAAAAAATCAACTCATATTGCGAGAGGTGAGTTGAGCCTCAGGACACGCTGAGGTAATTTCAATTTATGCTTTTCAAAAATCAACTCATATTGCGAGAGGTGAGCTGAGCCTCGGGGCACGCCGAGGTATTTTTAATTTCTGTTTTTCAATTTCTGCTTTTATTTTTTGTTTTTCAAAAATCAACTCATATTGCGAGAGGTGAGTTGAGCCTCGAGAACCTGTTGA
Organism: Gossypium arboreum; assembly: GCF_025698485.1. Lineage (NCBI taxonomy): Eukaryota > Viridiplantae > Streptophyta > Magnoliopsida > Malvales > Malvaceae > Gossypium > Gossypium arboreum. The sequence continues at coordinate 63,267,698 of NC_069080.1, forward strand.
GGCATTTTCAATTCTGTTTTCAATTTTTGCCTTACAAATTCTTCTTTTCAAATCAACTCATATTGCGAGAGGTGAGTTGAGCCTCAGGACACGCTGAGGTATTTTCAATTTTCATTTTTTTAATTTATGTTTCAAAAAAAATCAACTCATATTGCGTGAACTGAGTTGAGCCTCAAGACACGTTAAGGTATTTTCAATTTCTATCTTTCAAAAAAATCAGCTCATATTGCGAGAGGTGAGTTGAACCTCAAGAAGCTGAGGTAATTTCAATTTTTGTTTGTCAAAAATAACTCATATTGCGAGAGGTGAGTTGAGCCTCAGGACACGCTGAGATATTTTCAAATTCTATTTTTATCAAAAAACTCAACTCATATTGCGAGAGGTGAGTTGAGCCTCGGGACACGCTGAGATATTTTCAATTTCTACTTTTCAAAAGAATCAACTCATATTACGAGAGGTGAGTTGAGTCTCGGGCCACACGTCGAGGTCCTTTCAAATTCTGTTTTTAATTTCTTTTTTTTTAATTTATGTGTTTCAAAAAAATCAGCTCATATTGCGAGAAGTGAGTTGAACCTCAAGACTCTGAGGTGTTTTCTATTTCTATTTTCAATTTCTGTTTTTCAAAAAAATCAACTCATATTGTGATAGGTGAGTTGAGCTTCAGGACACGCTGAGGTAATTTCAATTTTTGTTTGTCAAAAATCAACTCATATTGCGAGAGGTGAGTTGAGCCTCAAGACACGTTGAGGTATTTTCAATTTCTGTCTTTCAAAAAAATCAGCTCATATTGCGAGAGGTGAGTTAAACCTCAAGACGCTGAGGTAATTTCAATTTTTGTTTGTCAAAAATCAACTCATATTGCGAGAGGTGAGTTCAGCCTCAAGACACATTGAGGTATTTTCAATTTCTATCTTTCAAAAAAATCAGCTCATATTGCGAGAGATGAGTTGAACCTCAAGACGCTGAGGTGTTTTCCATTTCTGTTCTTCGATTTTTGTGTTTCAAAAAAATCAGCTCATATTGCGAGTGGTGAGTTGAGCCTTGACTCACACGCTGAGGTATTTTCAATTTCTTTTTTTTTTCAATTCATATTGCGAGAGGTGAGTTCAGCCTCAGGACAGGCTGAGGTATTTTCAATTTCTTTTTTTTTCAATTTATGTTTGTCAAAAAAATCAACTCATATTGCGAGAGGTGAGTTGAGCTTCAGGTCACACGCCGAGGTATTTTCAATTGATGTTTTTTTTTTAAAATTTTATGCTTTGCAAAAATCAACTCATACTACGAGAGGTGAGTTGAGCCTCGAGTCACATACCGAGGTATTTTCAAAATCTGTTTTACAAATTTTGTTTTAAAAATCAACTCATATTGCGAGAAGTGAGTTGAGCCTTGGCTCACGTGCTGAGCTATTTTCAATTTCTGTTTTTAATGTCTAGTTTTAAAGAGTCAATTCATATTGCGAGAAATGAGTTAAGCTCAAGATCACATGCTGAGTAAAGAATAAAGACTGGAATTAATCGAAGACACAGATTTTATATCCATGAAGTTACAGTGAAGCTAATTGAAGTTGCAGTGGAGCTGATCGAGGGTATCAGATCTTGCCTTTCTAAAAGTTGCAAAAGAGAAGACCACAAACTTTATCTGACTAAAGCGATGGAAGAGCAGATTGAAGCTGTAAATCTTATCTTTTTGAAGTCACATTGGAATATATCGAAGCTACAAGGCATATATCAGAAGATGCAGTGGATTTGATCAAGAAAATAAGATACAGTGGTTTGGAAAGAGACTACCTGGATGAGAAGAGCACCTAAAGAAGTCCATACTTAATAAGACCGGGCAAAATTGGTATTTCTTTGTGTCTTTGCTTTATTCCCGTTACACGATAATAAGCAAAGAGGGGCAGCTGTTGTAGGCCAATTTTAACCCATTTACATCAAAACCCAATTTAGCCTTACCTAACCCACCAAAATTAAACCCAAAACCCAAAATCTTAACTACCCAAAACCCAATTTACATCAAAACCCCAATGACCCAAACCCTAAGCCCAAATCAAAATAAAAAAACCTAGCCCACAACCTAAACTTTTCTCAACTAAATCCTAGCCTTTGCCACCACCAACTCCACTAACCACACTTGCTCCACCACCAACTCCACTAGCCACACTTGCTCTACTACCTACTCCACTAGCCACACTTGCTCCATCACCACTTGTACTACAAATGAAGACATAAACAATAAAAAAAATATTTTGTAAATGGCTATATAAGCCTTCTCATATTTTGTATTTAGGGAGGAAGAAGTTTTGGGGGAGAAAGTTATTGTAAAGGATTTTTGAGAGGTTTTTTGAGAGTAATCAAGGAGAAGAGTTATTGTAAAGGCTAGTTTTTGGATAGAGTAGTTTTTTTGGAGATTAATCAAAGATCAAAGCAAAAGAGGTTTCTTCGTCTATTCTGGTTTTAAGTTCTTTGTTTGCTTATCATTTTTTCTTTCAATCTTATTTTGTTTCTTTTATCCGAAAGTAAAAATAAAAGGAGGAAGATTATCCATTTTTACCGAAAAAGTTTTTTTGAGGTCCCATTGCCGATGTCTGGTTGGCGTACGCAATGACCATGATGATCCAAAGGACCGAGACGGTGGCGGCCTTGTGGTAAAAATCACCCACTCTCCCCTCTCTCTTTTTTGTTATTATTATATTTCTTAATATTATATTATATATATTCTTTTAATATATTAGGTATATTCTAAATTCTATATTACGTATATATATATTATATTATTTTATGTATATATCTTTAATACTATATTATTTATATAAATATATATTTTACATGTTATCTTATGCATATATTTTAATTATATTATGTATGTATTTTTTACACTATATTATGTACATATTTTTAATATTATCACGTATTTATTTTTTATATATGTACATATTTATGTAGTATTATTAATTGTATTATTTTTAAACATCATTGTTATTTCTAATATATATATTATGTACACATTTTATTTCTATTTTATTTTTTATTTGTCAATATTAATTATTATTATTCTAATATTTTGATATTTTAATATTTTATATTATTCACATCACTATTCGCATTTTTACAATAATATTCTTAGATTTTTTCACTATCATTTTAGAAACTTTTTACATTTTAATTTTAAGAATAAGGCAATGTACCGATTTTAACATTAAGTCATTGATTTCATATATATGTTGGGTGAAGTTAGTTGGCTCGTGTTAAAAGCAGGATATCCTTCTAAAAACCAAAACTTACAACTTCTCATTTCCTTCAATCGGATCACACTTAAATGTCAAATTGAATTCGTATTTTGAAAATCAAGACAACACGTGTTTAATAAGATACCAATTTTGGGCGTCGCGAGGTGCTAATACCTTCCTCGCAGCAGTATCGACTCCGAACCCAACGTTACACGGCTTTCAACGTAGACCTAAATTCGCCTTCATTTTGTGCAAGAATAAGTTTTCTTTTCTAAAAAAGGATCATTTATTAGGTGTCCGGTCACACCTAGAAAAAAGATCGGTGGCGACTCCCTTTTTTAATAAAATCGAAAGTCGATTTTTTAAATTTTCAAATAATTGCCTCAATTAGCGACCTAAAGCGAAATTTTTACGTCGCTACACTAATTTTTGTCCACCTTCAACCTCTTGGCCGAAACCTACATGGAGAAACCATGGCTAGGGTTTTTCAAGCTTCCAAGCTCGATTGTAAGTCCGTTCTAGCCCCGATTTTAATGATTTTTACGTTTTTGCAATCTCTGTAACAAGATCTATCTATTTCTACCATTAATTTGAGCTAGGGTTCATGTTTAAAAATTGACCCCTGTGTGACATGCATGCATTTTGATGTATAATGGTAGAAAATGAGTGTTGCGTGTTAAATATACGACTTTTACTAAGCGATTTTCGATGAAAACGTCCAAAAAGACCATTTTGTAAAAGTTGTAAAAATGACAGAAAATGGTGTTTTGATGAGAATTGTAGTCTTCTATAGTTATGAAAATGGTTCGGATAGGCCTATAGAGTGAGAAAATTGAATAAAATCACTTTACGAGCCTAGGGGCAAAAGTGTAATTTTGACAAAGTTTAGGTGCAAAAACATAATTTTGCCAAAATATGATTTTTTGATCACATTAAATAATGTGACTAATAATTAGGCTAAATGTGATATTATATATCAAGGAAAATGGGGATTGGACCTAGACCGGGTGAAAAATTGAAAATCGACGGTTAGGTTGCTTTTTACTGTTTTGGTGTCGAGGTAAGTCCGTGTGTCAATAATATTGCAATGATATATTTGAATTGAAAATTCTATATTATTATTACATGAGTGGCATGATTTAATATATATTGATAAGTGATGAAAGATTTATTTGTGAGAACAATGATATATGTCTAGTAGCACACGAAATGCTTGATGGTTCAATCATTGATGGCTTGCTATATAATAGCTGAATATATTGAGAATTTGATATAACATGATGTTTTATTAAGTTGGATAACTTGTGAAAGAGTGAAAGGGAAGGTAAGTCCATTTGTAAGTAAATACAATGTGAGAGGTATGTTAATTGCTCAAATGATGATTATGTGATAAATGTACTCTCTTGAAAAAAATATGATTTGAATGCCCAATGTATGAAAATTTATGAAACATTGACATGATTGATAATAAGAGGAAGAAAAATCTCGATTGAATGAAATAGGATATTCGATGGATTCTTGAAAAGGAATTGATGGTAAAAAGGATCTATCCCGGACGGGTGATCCAATCCTTATATAGCTATCCTGAATAATATGTGTTTGGTAATCCCGTTGTAAGATGCGAGGTTTGTGGGAGTGCATACTAGAAATGATCACTTGTACGATTTGACGGTACATGGGATATCCATCGAAATTTTCGAGAAAATTCAATGAGATTAATATGAGAAATGAAATAAAAAGGTTCTTGCCATGATAAACTCATTTATGTTATATGATACTATTATGATGCATATGAATTGTAATGTTTGGACGAGTGTTGTGCTAAATGATAGCACAGGTAAGTACTCGAAACCCATGGACTTGTGATAAGAATGAAAATGAATGAGTGATACTTATGAGAGTAATTTCATGAAAATCTTGTGATGGTATCATTATATTATACTAAAATAGTTTGGACAGCAACGGTAGTCCTACTTTGAAAATCCACCAAAAATTGTGGAAGTCGAATTAAAGGCTGAATTAAATATGAAATGAAATCTTATTGAGTCTAGTTTCACATAGAAGAAATGGTACAAGCAAAAGAATTTAATATTATGAGATATTCAAATTCTTGTAAGACAGAATCAGAATGAGTTCGGAATCCCCTGTTCTGACGTGGGAAAATCACTAGAAATTGTACAAAAATAATTATGGTTAGAATTCATATGACTAAGCTCTTGATGAATCTATTTAAAATCAGACAGTAACATTATCCAAATCTCGTACTAAGAGATAAATAAATGTTCGTGAAGAAATGTTGAAGCTGTCAAACAGCAAAACAGGGGAGAATTTAAAGAATAAACTGTACTTTTTGGCTGTACCAAAAATTTTGAAAATTTTATGGTAAGAAGATATGTGAGTCCAGTTTCAGGGAAAATTAGTGGATCTTAGTTTCAGGAAAAATTAACGGATCTTAGTTTCAGGGAAAATTAGCGGATCTTTATTTGGAGTTCCGTAGCTCTAGATATAAATAATTTAGTGACTATGATTCGAGAAAACAACTTAACTGGACTTTGAATAAATAAAGAGAAATTGAAAAATAGCATGTTAATACATTGCTTATTATTTTCATACGAGCTTACTAAGAGTAAACTTTACTCCCTCATTTCCATTTCTTTTAGTGTTGTTAGGTCAGATCGGGGTTGGAGATCGTCAGAGGCAGTACCATACTATCAAGCCAATACCGTTGGAGTATTGATACATATGTCAGAATTATCAACTGAGTGGCATGTATAGGGACATAGTTCTATGGCATGTGTTATTCTGATTTGGCCAAATATATTGTCCTATTTTGAGCTATTGTATATGTCCATGAGATGTGGCTCATATTGTTTATGGCTTGTAAGTTTAGCTAGTCATATTATGATTTATTGCTTATGATGTGAAGAATGATGTGAAGATATGTTTATGTTTGTTTGTCATGTATGGTTGGCAATATGTCATGTGTGTTGAATGCATGTTTTATGACCATGAATTAAATGTGTAATAAGGAGATAAAACAATAATGCTTTGAACATGAAAGTTTGATGATAAGTTGAAATAAATTGGCACAAGATAACTGTGGTATGACTAGTCTTGGTTTAATGTGAGAATGTGTAACACATGCATGTTGATAGGTAAATAATGTTTGTATCAGTATTGAGGATGTTGAATGCCATTGAATCCATGTCTATGTGTGTGCATGTAAGGGTGACGAAATGGCTTGGAAAATAGCCTAAGAGTTAACTACACGGGATGAGACATGGCCGTGTGTTTCAACTGTGTGAGAGACACAGCCTGGTGACACGGGTGTATGGCCTGGCCCTGTGGTTCAATTTATTTACTGACGTCATAAATAGAGAGTTACACGGCCTGAGGACACGTGCGTGTGACCCTGTTTCATGAGAAAAATTTCTAAGTTTTCCCAGAACTTTTCAAGGTTCTCAGTTTAGTCTTGAACCTTTTCTAAATTATGTTTTGGGTTTTGTAGCACCAAATAAGGGACTATGTGCATGTGATAGAATGATTTAAAATATGAATGAAATTTTATGGCCCGGTTTGCATGATTGTTTGTGTTTAAGTTTGGTAATGCCTCATACCCTGTCCCGAAGTAGGACACGAGTAAAGGGTGTTACAATTAGTGGTATCAAAGCTATGATTTAGTCGATTTTCAGACTAACCTAGCATATGTATGAGAGTCTAGCTATACATTCCACCGATCTGATATATTGTGATGTTTCCCGATGCATATGATAACCACTTTATTTAGACAAAGGTACTCTTCAAATAAGCTAAATCCGACCATATTGATTGTGATAAGGAGGTATTTGAGTAAAGCACAGTTATGAGAAGTTGAAACTTGGAAAGGTACGAATAAGATTCATAATACTCTGTTGTGGATAAAATGTCATAGTACTGATTGAATATTAAAATTTGATGGATTGCAATGAATTATTGAAATGAGATAAAGGATTATATGGCATAATAAGCTTACCTATGATTGATTGATAATTCCATAATGTATGTGACTGAATTGCTCGAGTAAATGCATGTGTTTAGATAACTTATCATAAATATTAATGGGATGAGTATTCATGTATATCTGTTTGGATGATTATGATTGGCAAGCTCGTACAGCTTAAGTAAATGTGTTAAATTGCTTGGTCTGATTTATGTGATTGTAATGATATGTCTAAATGATGGTGTACGAGGTAAAAGTATAGATTGTGATAAACTTATCCATGTTTGTTGGCCCTTGTATGATATCATGTGCATGACTTGTATGATTAAATGGATAGATAAGTAAATTTATTCAGAAAACATGGAATGCATGCATAAGTATACTTGTTAAAACGAGATAACTGGAAAGTGGGCGTAAAATCAGTATCAAAGTTAGTTTACCCGAAATGAATAACATGATTGTGATGGTGTTGCTATGATGATGAAAATTGTGTTACATGTATATGTATAGCAGAGTCGAGTCAGAGGCCCTGTGACCCCTTCCCCCTTACCAAAGTGGTGTTTTATAATGGAAATTCCTGAGATTTGTGTTGAATGAGTTCTTGGGTGTTACAGTTAACTTTTGGGCTAGGCACTTTGTGCCGAGGCGTGTTATCGGTAGGTCTAGCTTTTATGAGCATTTGGTATGCTGAATGGTATTGGCTCTTATGAGCATCTAGTGTGCTAGATGGTATTGGCTCTTATAAGCATCTAGTGTGCTAGATGGTTAACCGTGTACTCGTATCCATATATCGTTCATTAGGTATTATATTTAATGATCACTGAATGTTATTGAAATGTGGAAATTGATTGGTACTATTGATTTGAGCATTACTCACCTATTGTAAGCTATGATTGACAAGAACTCTAGTAAGAACCTTATCCCCAAGAACCCTATTACGGACATTACTATCAGAAACATTGTTTATAAATTTTATTAATTGAATTATTATGCATAATTTAGTAAGATTTACCATTTAATCAACGAACTTACTAAGCTTTATAAAAGCTTACTCGTGTTTGTTGTGTTTCTTGTAAATAACATTTTGTGGATAATTGAGCGATTGGATCAACTCGAAGAATCACACTATCTGAGGTTCTTTGGTAGATTAGGAATTCGATTTGGCTTATATGGCAAGTAATAGGCTAACAACTATGATGTTTTGATCTCAACTATGTTTAATGTGTGGTATTGAATGTTAAAGGTAGTTAAATGGAAATATTGTGTGCATGTTGTGATTTAGTGAATATGTATGAAACGGTAAGAAAAATGTTAGATATTCATGAAATAGTTAAAGTTAGTTAAGATGTATGTTGTGAAATGGTGAAAATGGAATGGTATGATGGTACATGAAAGTATGCTTTGTGTTGTGTTTGGTAAGAAATGTTTGAGCATGGCTTAGATGTTTGGATATTGCATGAATTGGTTTCCTTAATGTGTATTTGGGGTCTTGCTTATACATGTTAAGTCATGGTATAGGTACTTGTGAAATTTGTAACACCCCTGAACCGTACCTGTCGCTGAAGGGTTAAAGAGTATTACCTTATACAAAAGAGTCATATCAAGACAATTAGGTATAGTGATTTATTCTTAAGTTCAATTCACATCAAATATCGAAAACATTAATCAAATCTCAACCACACATTCACATTAACCATTTGGAACACATATAGTAACTTATCAAGCCATTTTCGCATGGCTATACATATATACATCATCAAAAAGATAATTATTTAACAACAAAAAGTCAAGCCTATACATGCCATTATCGAAATTTAACTACCAGAGTACCAAAAGGTTTAGATAGTGTGGACGACTTCGACTTTGAGATTCCCGAGACCGTAGCTGATGAACAAGATCTATAAAATAGAGAATTAAGGCAACAAAGTAAGCATTGCTATGCTTAGTAAGTTTTAAGCATTTCAAACAATCAAAAAGTATCATATAAAACGAACATTAAATATAACAAAACTCGTATTCTAATTACAATCACTCAGTCGAATATACACAAGTATACCACATATAAAGCCTATTGGCCGAATATAATTACACAAAGAAATTTTCAGCACATGCTTCACTTTACTTTATGGCTCATACAACTAATTTAATTTACATATTTTCATATAATGACAGACATCGACCGAATTGGTCATTTCTCTTATTCATAGATATATTAATCATCCACACAATTTTATCGTTATTTGATACTAATGACTCACCTTGCAATCAATTCACATATAAATACATAATACGTACCTCGTCATTACCATGTATCATACATAATCAATAATAGTTTGCTTTGAACATTTGAATTTGTAATCTCATTCGAATCACCGGCGTTAAGCCTGCTAGGTTTCAAAACCCGAATCCAGTCACTAGCTCAAAGCCTGCAGAACTTTTAGCCCGGATATAGTACCAGTACTAAGCCTGCAGGATTTAACCTGGATATATAAATTACCAGCACGATGCCTGCGGGATTTAACCCGGATATATATTTCCAAAGACGAAGCTGCGGATTTAACCGGATATATATTACCAAAGACGAAGCTGCATGGATTTAACCCGGATATAAAATATATCGAGTGCTAAGCTTATTTACCCACATGATAACTCGGCTCACATAACATATCACATTTGTACTTCAATTTCTTCATTCAAGTATAAGCACACAAAGAAAACACACTTTCAATATAACTTTCGGTTCAACACTTTTATGCAAGAACACGTAACCATTTCACTATTTCAGCTTAAGTCTTAATTACCATTCGGTTACATGCCATATACTCAAGTTATTTATTAAACAACCTTATTCTAGTAGAGACAATAGGTCGCAATTCATTTATCATACTTATCTCATTACATCAATTATCTAACAACTGTAAATACTCAAAACATACCTCGGATTTTTTTGAACAATGGGGAATAGGCTATACGATTGCTTTCTCCTTTCCCTTATCTGATCTAGTTCCCCTTTGCTCTTGAGCTTGATTTAAACAATTGAATTTATTTAATTTCTTATCAAATAGGCAATTTAATATAATACATGTATATTATAAGGTTAAGGTACATATGGCTTAATAATTAACTATCAAACACCATATGCATAGATATATATTCCCTAGTCATGCACAACTAAACACCTTACTAGGCATTAACAACTTTATAATTATATGCATATCTACATAAGACCAATTATGTATTTAATAAATTCTACAAGTATGGTTATTTATAGTGACTAAATACCATTTAATCTCAAGTTATACTTATAAGTACATCGACATAAATACATTGGCATTTAAACATTATCTTGGCCGAATAATCAAATACACTCATTGTCTATTTTTCAATCAACTTACTAGCCACTTTGTTTTACCCATGTCGAATGCACATATATATATATATATATATATATATATACGTAATTGCATTTTTATTTACTTGGCCGAATACTCACCTGACTATTTGAGTATATTAATATTCAACTTCTCAAAAACCACAATTTTATTATAATCATGCTTGTATATACTTTTACACATAAGCTAAGAAATTACTACGTAGTATTGTATATATATATATATACATACATGAATAGCCAACAAGACCAATTTTACCGAAACATACATTGCATTTAATTATGAGTTATTTTCTCATACTACACTTATATAACTACAAGCCGAATATACATATACTTACATCACTTAAACATCCAACACCCAATTTCTTTAACAAAGCACATTTTCAGAAATGACAAGGCAATATAACAACCTTTAATCCAACTTATAATTTATGCATAACACATTCCAAGCATTTACTCTATTCCATCATTTAAAATACAAACATTACTAAAAAATATCCCTAGTTCAAATTCGGCAATTACACCAATACACAAGATGATTTATTTTTTATTTTTTTTTGTTCATCCATCTAAACAACTTACAAGCACCTTAGACTATCTCAAACATCATTCATTTGGAATTATTCATTAAACTTGAAGACAACCATGTATCCCTTTCATTTTCTACCGTGGCCGAGAACTCAAATCCTCCCCAAAACCAAAATTTTAACATGGGTTAAATAAAGAACTTGGTAACTAACTTAAAATTAACTACAATTTTAAGAATTAATATGAATTCTTACCTTGATTCAAGCCTAAGGTGACCGAATGGAGTTTTCTCCCCTTTCCTCTCTTTCGTTTCGGCCAAGAACAAAGATAAAGCTTTGTTTTCATCACCCATTTTCCTTTATTTTTATTCATTAATAATATAAAATATAAAGCCATTTTAAGTGATAATTAATATATATATATTTTTATATAAAGCATCATCATGGCCGGCCACTAATAACAAAAAGGGATATTTTATATGTAAGTCCCTACTTTTATAACATGCATTAATAGACCATTACACATTAAACTATCACATTTCAAAAATGTCTCATATAAGTCCTATTTAATAAATTTCACATACATATGACAAAAATCAAAGCATAAAACTTTCACACATGCATTTACACATGAATAAGTATATAATATAACGGTTAATTATTTTTGTGACTCGATTTTGTGGTCCCGAAACCACTTTCCGACTAGGGTCAAATTAGGGCTGTCACAACTCTCCCCCACATAAAGAATTTTTGACCCCAAAAATCTTACTGGTAAATAAGTTAGGATATCGATCCTTCATAGAGTCTTCCAGTTCCCAAGTAGCTTCTTCAACCCCATGCTTAAGCCACAGTACCTTCACTAATGAGATTTTCTTATTTCGTAATTCTTTTACCTCACGAGCCAAAATACGAACCTTTTCTTCTTCATAACTCAAATCAGACTAAATCTCGACCTCTGATGGATTAATTATGTGCGATGGATCGGATCTATAACGTCGAAGCATCGAAACATGAAAAACGTTGTGAATCTTTTCAAACTCGGGGGGTAAAATCAATCTGTATGCGACTGACCCAACTCGTTCGGATATTTCATACGGCCCGATGAACCTCGGGCTCAATTTGCCTTTACGGCCAAATCTGAGCACCTTTTTCCAATGTGAAACTTTAAGAAACACTTTGTCTCCGACCTGATATTCAATATCTTTTCGCTTTAAATTTGCATATGACTTCTGACGATCTGAAATTGCTTTTAGACTTTCACGGATTACTTTTACTTTCTGCTCAACATATTTAATCAAATCAACCCCGAAGATTTTATTTTCACTAAGTTCGGTCGAAAACAACGGTGTACGACATTTACGACCGTATAAAGCCTCGTAAGGTGCCATCTTAATGCTTGATTGAAAACTATTGTTGTAAGCGAATTCAATCAAAGGCAAATACTGTTCCCATGAACCACTAAACTCAAGGATGCAACATCTCAAAATATCCTCGAGTATCTGAATGATCCGCTCAGATTGACCATCAATCTGGGGATGAAAATCGGTGCTAAAATGCAACTTCGTACCCAAAGCTTCTTGCAATTTCTTCCAAAATTGCGATGTGAATCTCGGATCTCTATCCGACACAATAGAAATAGGTACCCCGTGTAACCTCACAATCTGAGAAACATACAACTCAGCTAGCTTGTCAAGTGAATAATCTGTACGTACGGGAATAAAATGAGCCGACTTTGTCAATCTATCAACAACAACCCAGATCGCATCTTTCTTGCTTGACGATAAAGGCAACCCGGATACAAAATCCATCGTGACTCGATCCCATTTCCATTCGGGTATCATGATCGGCTGAAGTAATCTTGAAGGCACTTGATGTTCCGCTTTCACTTGTTGACATACCAAACACTTTGAAACAAAGTCAGAAATGTCTCGTTTCATACCAGGCCACCAAAACTGACGTTTCAGATCATTGTACATTTTCGTGCTACCAGGATGGACCGACATTCGACTATTATGAGCTTCTTTCAAAATTATCGAAATAAGTTCTGAATTTCTTGGAACATACAATCGATTTCTGAACCTCAAACAATCGTTGTCATCAATTTGAAACTCTGAATCCACATTCGAAACACATTCAGCTCGTTTAGCAACCAATTCATCATCAACTTTTTGAGTTTCACATATTTGATGAATCAATAACGGTTTGGCTTTTAATTCTGCTACCAACACATTATCGAATGAAACGGACAAGTGAACATTCATCGCTCGAAAAGTAAACAGTGACTTACGAATTAAAGCATCGGCAACTACATTAGCCTTTCCCGGATGATAGTCAATAACAAGCTCATAATCTTTCAACAATTCAAGCCAACGTCTTTGTCGCAGATTCAAATCTCTTTGAGTCATCAAATATTTGAGGCTTTTATGATCCGAAAATACATGACATCTCTCTCCAAACAAGTAATGTCGCCATATTTTCAAAGCAAATACGATGGCAGCTAATTCGAGATCATGAGTCGGATAGTTTTTCTCATGTGGCTTCAATTGCCTCGACGCGTAAGCCACAACTCGACCCTCTTGCATCAATACACAACCCAATCCATGTAATGATGCATCACTGAAAATGATAAACTCTTTACGGATTAATTTGCACTAACACCGGGCTTAGTCAAAAGCGTTTTTAGTTGGTGAAACTTTTCTGGCACTTTTCTGACCATTCGAACTTAATATCTTTCTGAAGTAGCTTCATCATTGGTGTGGCTATCATCGAAAAACCCTTTACAAACCATCTGTAGTAACCGGCAAGTTCCAAAAAGCTCCAAACTTCAGTAATATTTCTCGGGGGCTTCCAATCAAGTATGGCTAAAATTTTGCTCGGATCAACTCGAATACCCGATGCGGATACTACATGTCCCAAAAAGATAACTTCTCTCAACCAGAACTCACATTTACTGAACTTAATAACTGCTTATCTCGTAAAATCTGCATCACTAATATCAGGTGCTCGGCGTGTTCAGTTTCATCGCGTGAATAAATCAAGATGTCATCTATAAACACAACTACAAACTGGTCCAAATACTATCTGAAAATTCAGTTCATCAAATCCATAAATACTGCAGGGGCATTAGTGAGCCCAAACGACATCTCTAAGAACTCGTAGTGACTGTATCTCGTTCTAAAAGCAGTTTTAGGTATATCTGAGTCTCGAACTCGCAACTGATAATAACCCGATCTCAAATCTATCTTTGAAAACACTGATGCTCCCTTCAACTGATCAAACAAATCATCAATACGCGGTAACGGATATTTGTTCTTTATTGTCACTTTATTTAATTGACGATAGTCGATACACATTCTCATGGTTCCGTTTTTCTTTTTTACAAACAATACTGGTGCACCCCAAGGTGAGAAACTCGGTCGAGCGAAACCTCTATCCTTCAACTCTTGTAACTGAGTTTTAAATTCCTTCAATTTTGTTGGTGCCATACGATATGGAGCTATCGAAATTGGTGTAGTCCCAGGTACAAGTTCAATACCAAACTCCACCTCCCGAATAGGTGGTAATCCTGGTAATTCCTCGGGAAAAACATCTGGATACTCACAAACCACTGGTACTGAGTCAAGCTTCTTTTCTAATTCTTTACTATCAAGTACGTACGCAAGATATGCTTCACAACCCTTTTTTACAAATTTCTGAGCCAACATCGAGGATATTACTGCTGGTAACCCGTTCATATCAGTAGACTCAACTAGGATTATCTCATCATTTGCACATCTCAAATCAATAGTCTTTCTTTTGCAATTCACAACTGCATCATGCACGGTCAACCAATCCATACCGAGAATAACATCAAATTCATTAAACGGTAAAAGCATCAAATCGGTTGAAAAACAGGAACCTCAGATTATCAAGGGACATTTCTTGCACACTTTATCGACTAGCACATATCGACCCAAGGGATTTGACACTCGGATCACGAACTCAGTAGACTTAACAGGTAGAGTCTTATTGGATGCTAAAGTCTCACATACATATGAATGTGTAGAACCAGGATCAATCAAAGCAATCACATCAGTATCAAAGAGAGTGAATGTACCGTTAATAACATCAGGCGAAGAAGCATCCTCGCGTGCGCGTATAACATAAGTCTAGTAGGAGCACGAGCCTCAGATCTGGTTGTAGCATCTCTAGACACTCTCTATCCACCGTTAGCATTCCTCGTATTCTTAGGTGGTCTACCTTGTGCTGTAGTAGTATTCGGTTTCCCACTCTAATTCATATTTTTCTCGGATAACCTTGGGCAGTCTTTAATAAAATGGTCGGTTGATCCGCATTTATAACAGGAGTGGTCATGAAATCTATAGCTCCCCGAATGCCATTTTCCACAATACTTACACTCGGTCCTATCATGTCGATCATTTCCAACACTGGCAACTGAAGTGGCTCGTGTACTCACAGGAGGTCGATCACGGTCTCTTCTGGAAAAACCCGAAGTGTTCTTTGATCGGCCTGAATCATCTCGAAATTTCTTCGATGATTGCTGAAAAGACTTTTCTGAAGATCTTTTACGAAATTCTCTAGCTTCGACATCAGCTTTTCTTTTCTCTTTACTAAGTTCTTCGGCTTTGTAAGCTCGCTCGACAAGTACTACGAACTCTCGTATTTCAAGAATGCCAACAAACATTTTTATATCTTCATTCAACCCGTCTTCAAAACGTTTACACATAATAGCCTCAGATGATACACATTCCCGAGCATATCTACTAAGTCTGACAAACTTCCGTTCATAATCAGTAACCGACATAGAGCCCTGTTTAAGCTCAAGAAATTCTTTTCGTTTCTGATCGATGAACCTCTGACTGGTATACTTTTTTCGGAACTCAGTTTGGAAGAACTCCCACGTCACCCGCTCTCTTGGTACAACAGAAACCAATGTATTCCACCAATAATAGGCAGAATCACGTAGCAAAGATATAGCACATTTCAGGCATTCATCGGGTGTGCAAGATAGTTCATCAAGTACTCGAATAGTGTTGTCCAACCAAAATTCAGCTTGCTCGACATCATCACTATTTGTAGCTTTAAATTCAGTAGCTCTGTGCTTTTGAATTCTGTCAACCGGGGGTTTATTCAACCTCATCTGATCAATTACCAGAGGCATCGTGGGTGCAGAGGGCGTATTATTTGGATGCGGGGGTTATAGAGCAGCCGTATTAGTTCGAATGTATTGGTTGAACCAATCATTCATCACACTATAAAAAGCCTGTCTAGCCTCATCATTTTGATTGCTCGCAATAGGTTGAGAGTCCATCGGTACCGTCCCATGCTTGGCAGGCAGCGCTACACTCTCAACATCATCGATTACGCTTCGATTGGGATCGGGATCCATTACTATACGAAAACACATTTTTAACTGTCAGAAATTGTCACACTATCATTTAACACTATATGGCATGTAAAGCTAGACTCATACACGCTACGTTAGTCCTAGAATCGACTAAACCTAGCTCTGATACCAATAAAATGTAACACACCTAACCTGTACCCGTCACCGGAGGGTTAAAGAGTATTACCTTATACAAAAGAGTCATATCAAGATAATTAGGTATAGTGATTCATTCTTAAGTTCAATTCACATCAAACATTGAAAACATTAATCAAATCTCAACCACACATTCACATTAACCATTTGGAACACATATAGTAACTTATCAAGCCATTTTCGCATGGCTATACATATATACATCATCAAAAAGATAATTATTTAACAACAAAAAGTCAAGCCTGTACATGCCATTATCGAAATTTAACTACTAGAGTACCAAAAGGCTTAGATAGTGTGGACGACTTCGACTTTGAGATTCCCGAGACCGTAGCTAACGAACAAGATCTATAAAACAGAGAATTAAGGCAACAAAGTAAGCATTACTATGCTTAGTAAGTTTTAAGGATTTCAAACAATCAAAACGTATTATATAAAACAAACATTAAATATCATAAAACTCGTATTCTAATTACAATCACTCAGTCGAATATACACAAGTATACCACATATAAAGCCTATTGGCCGAATATAATTACACAAAGAAATTTTCAGCACATGCTTCACTTTACTTTATGGCTCATACAACTAATTTAATTTACATATTTTCATATAATGACAGACATCGACCGAATTGGTCATTTCTCTTATTCATAGATATATTAATCATCCACAAAATTTTATCGTTATTTGATACTAATGACTCACCTTGCAATCAATTCACATATAAATACATAATACGTACCTCGTCATTACCATGTATCAAACATAATCAATAATAGTTTGCTTTGAACATTTGAATTTGTAATTCATTCGAATCACCAGCGTTAAGCCCGCTAGGTTTCAAAACCCGAATCCAGTCACTAGCTCAAAGCCTGCAGAACTTTTAGCCCGGA
Source organism: Gossypium arboreum (assembly GCF_025698485.1). Lineage (NCBI taxonomy): Eukaryota > Viridiplantae > Streptophyta > Magnoliopsida > Malvales > Malvaceae > Gossypium > Gossypium arboreum. The sequence goes on from NC_069080.1 coordinate 63,285,262, forward strand.
TATAGTACCAGTACTAAGCCTGCGGGATTTAACCTGGATATATAAATTACCAGCACGATGCCTGCGGGATTTAACCCGGATATATATTTCCGGCACGAAGCCTGCGGGATTTAACCCGGATATATATTACCAGCACGAAGCCTGCGGGATTTAACCCGGATATAAAATATATCGAGTGCTAAGCTTATTTACCCACATGATAACTCGGCTCACATAACATATCACATTTGTACTTCAATTTCTTCATTCGAGTATAAGCACACAAAGAGAACACAGTTTCAATATAACTTTCGGTTCAACACTTTTACGCAAGAACACGTAACCATTTCACTATCTCAGCTTAACTCCTAATATCCATTCGATTACATGCCATATACTCAAGTTATTTATTAAACAACCTTATTCAAGTAGAGACAATAGGTCGCAATTCATTTATCATACTTATCTCATTACATCAATTATCTAACAACTGTAATTACTCAAAACTTACCTCGTATATTTTTGAACAGTGGCGGATAGGCTATTCGATTGCTTTCTCCTTTTCCTTATCTGATCTAGTTCCCCTTTGCTCTTGAGCTTGATTTAAACAATTGAATTTATTTAATTTCTTATCAAATAGGCAATTTAATATAATACATGTATATTATAAGGTTAAGGTACATATGGCTTAATAATTAACTATCAAACACCATATGCATAGATATATATTCCTAGTCATGCACAACTAAACACCTTACTAGGCATTAACAACTTTATAATTATATGCATATCTACATAAGACCAATTATGTATTTAATAAATTCTACAAGTATGGTTATTTATAGTGACTAAATACCATTTAATCTCAAGTTATACTTATAAGTACATCGACATAAATACATTCGCATTTAAACATTATCTTGGCCGAATAATCAAATACACTCATTGTCTATTTTTCAATCAACTTACTAGCCACTTTGTTTTACCCATGTCGAATGCACATATATATATATATATATACGTAATTGCATTTTTATTTACTTGGCCGAATACTCACCTGACTATTTGAGTATATTAATATTCAACTTCTCAAAAACCACAATTTTATTATAATCATGCTTGTATATACTTTTACACATAAGCTAAGAAATTACTACGTAGTATTGTATATATATATATATACATACATGAATAATAACAAGACCAATTTTACCGAAACATACATTGCATTTAATTATGAGTTATTTTCTCATACTACACTTATATAACTACAAGCCGAATATACATATACTTACATCACTTAAACATCCAACACCCAATTTCTTTAACAAAGCACATTTTCAGAAATGACAAGGCAATATAACAACCTTTAATCCAACTTATAATTTATGCATAACACATTCCAAGCATTTACTCTATTCCATCATTTAAAATACAAACATTACTAAAAAATATCCCTAGTTCAAATTCGGCAATTACACCAATACACAAGATGATTTATTTTTTATTTTTTTTTGTTCATCCATCTAAACTACTTACAAGCACCTTAGACTATCTCAAACATCATTCATTTGGAATTATTCATTAAACTTGAAGACAACCATGTATCCCTTTCATTTTCTACCGTGGCCGAGAACTCAAATCCTCCCCAAAACCAAAATTTTAACATGGGTTAAATAAAGAACTTGGTAACTAACTTAAAATTAACTACAATTTTAAGAATTAATATAATTCTTACCTTGATTCAAGCCTAAGGTGACCGAATGGAGTTTTCTCCCCTTTCCTCTCTTTCGTTTCGGCCAAGAACAAAGATAAAGCTTTGTTTTCATCACCCATTTTTCCTTTATTTTTATTCATTAATAATATAAAATATAAAGCCATTTTAAGTGATAATTAATATATATATATATTTTTATATAAAGCATCATCATGGCCGGCCACTAATAACAAAAAGGGATATTTTACATGCAAGTCCCTACTTTATTACATGCATTAATAGACCATTACACATTAAACTATCACATTTCAAAAATGTCTCATATAAGTCCTATTTAATAAATTTCACATACATATGACAAAAATCAAAGCATAAAACTTTCACACATGCATTTACACATGAATAAGTATATAATATAACGGTTAATTATTTTTGTGACTCAGTTTTGTGGTCCCGAAACCACTTTTCGATTAGCGTCAAATTAGGGCTGTCACAAAATTGGTTGAGAAACAAACTTCAATTTAGTCAATTTTGGGCACACACGGTGTAACAACCCGATTTTCAATTGTGACAGAATAGTGGTTTTTGGACCACAAATTTCCATCGTGTTGGCTTGTAATTATTATTTTTAGAATATTTATAGAGTTATTAAAGTCGATTAAAATTTGGTTTGAAAATATTAATGTTTAGATAGTTAATTAAAGAAAAAAGGACTAAATTGTAGAAGGTGCAAAGTATATTATTACAGTAATTAAGTGATCAAATGGTTTAAATAATAAATGAGGGAGGACTTAAGTAACAATTATGCCTTAGTAGGTATAGTGGGATCAAACTAATGGAAAATGATAAATTAGTATGATTTTAATGGCAAAATTGTAATTAAGTTAAAATTAAAATAAAACAAATAGAATTAAGTAGTGTTCCTCTTCAGTTTTCCTTCTTGTTAACCAAATTTCCATGGTTTTCTAAGCTAGGAAGATTGGCTAAACTAATCTCCTTGCAGGTGAGTGATTCTCTTACCCGTTTCTTGTAATTTTTATGTTTTTGAGATCGTTGCAACTAAGTCCAACTAGCCCATACCTTTGTTTTTGATTTTTTTAAAAATTTTGGAAGTTTCCATTGATGAATATTGAATGTTTTTGATGAACACCATGTATTTTGAGCTTTGATTATGTTATTTGATGAATTTGTAAAGAGATTTTTGTTAGATTTTGATTTTAGGATTAAATTGTGAAAATGTCAAAATTTAAGGGTTTGATAGTCAATTTAAGGTTCACTGGGGGCTATTTAAGGGCCTAGTATATTTTGATAAAATATTTATTTGAGAAAAATGGTTAAAATTTGATGAATTTTGAGTTAAGTGATTAAATTGCAAAAATTGTAAAAGTTTAGGGTAATTGTGTAAATTTAAAAAATAAAAGGGTATTAGTTGTATAATAGATTGGAAATGAAAGATATGCTGATAGATAAAGAATTTTACATTTTAGATCAAGATCCCATAGATACCTGTGGAAAAGGAAAAATTATAGAATAGTCTCTGCACTTCTGCAACTTCTACAATTTAGTCCAGGTAAGTTTGTATGGTTTAGAATTTAACTTCAAAATGAATTATTGAGTAGTCTAACATGATACAATTTATATATTTATTTTTAATTGATGATGATGGATGGTAATTTGAAAGTTTAGTATTGAACTTGATCCTTAGTTTAATTTGAATGCGTATAGAATACAAATGTGTTTTGGTGCGTTACGGTGGTTAGAGTGGAAATGGTATTGGAGGGATTTTTTTTGCATATTAACCGAGTAAACCGAGGTTCAACAATTGTTGCAAATTCTCATGTTATACTCTCTGTTTGGTGTGATGGTTGGTTTAGCTCTTATGAGCATTGGTGTGATGGCTGGATTAGCTCTTATGAGCATTGGTGTGGTGGTTGGATTAACTCTTATGAGCATTAATGTGTTGTAGGGATTGGCTCAGGTGAGCATCTGGTGTGTTTGGTTGGACTAACGATGTACTCTTATCCGTAAGTCGTTCATCGAATTGAAAATCTCAATAGGTTAACTTGTTGAGTAATTCTGATGAATTTTTTTCATATATTCTTGGGAGATGAATTGATTAGTTATGAATTACCAATTAGGATTGTGGATGATAGGAAACATTTATGGTTGTTATATTACTTTTTAAATTGTTGTATTCACTTTGGTAAGATTTATGGATTCATTACGTTGAACTTACTATGCTTTATTAAGCTTACTTGTGTTAAACTTTGTTCTTGTAGATACTTGGAAGGTTGGATGATTGGATCAGCACTCAAGTCACACAATCTAGCTTCATCCGGTAACTTTTGAAATGTTTTTCAGATTATATGACATAGACTAGGTTGAGTGAAGAACTAATATTTTGGATATGTAAATAGTTATATATGAATTTGGTTGTACAAATTGCTTTGGTTGATTTTCTTTTGGTACTTTTGGTGCCTTATCAATATGTGTTAGTCTGGTCATTTGATACTTGTTGGAATGGTTAAAAGAGTTTGTGATGAATTGGTTGTTAAGTAGCTAAGATATGGTATGTTTGAGTTGGTGTTGATAGGTACTATCTTGAATGAGTTGATAGGTTGAATTGATGTTATGTTTTGATATAAATTTATGTATACTTGTGGTACCAATGAGGGTACATTGGTTTGGCACAGAATTAGATTGATTTTGGTATGTTTTTGGCATGATTAAAGTCAATTTGGATAGGTATTTTGATTGGTAAATGGTTTTGCTTAGGTTCCAAGTAAGCTTGAAATGGTAAACTTGTTAATTAAGGTACATTTAGGTCCACACGGCCTGAGGCACGGGCGTGTGTCTCAGTATACGACATGGATGTGTGTCCGCTGTAGGTTCAAGGTATATAAGTCGGGCTATTACACGGCCTAACACACAAGCGTGTGAAGCCATTTCGAGGGCAACACGTGTGACAGCCATAATGTGACCCTAGTCGGGAAGTGGTTTCGGGACCACAAAACCGAGTTATAAAAATAATTATTTGTTATATCCTATGCTTATTATGTGTGTACATGCATATGTGAAAGTTTCATTCTCTAATTTTACCAATTGTGTGAGAAATTATTAAATAGGGATCAATATGAGACATGGTGAAATATGATAGGCTAATGTTAAAGTGGCCTATTAATGCATGTAAGAAAAAGGGGGGACTTGCATGTCAATTTCCCCCCCAATTAGTAGTGGCCGGCCATGCTATGGGTGGAAAACATGTCTCCAACATGTTATGTTAATAGTGTATGTAGGAAACTATTAAATAAAAAAAAGAAAAAAAGCTAGCATTAAAGAAATGGAAAAAGGGGGAAATGATGAACAAAGAGAAATGGCCTCATGCATGCCCCCCCTTTGTTGCCGTGAGTTGAAAAAAAAAAAAAGTGTTCATCCTTGGTTCATGCTTGGCGAATTGAAGGAGAAAGGAAGAGAAGGTTTGGTCACCCTTGAGCTTGAATTAAGGTAAGTGAGTTCATGTTGGTTCTTGAAAGGTTAGCATACTTTAAGCTAGCTACTAAGTTTCCTACTTAGCCATGTCAAAACCTTGATGATGAATGATTAATGTTTATACTAGTAATAGCCAAATAAAGATGCTTGATGTCATGAGTAAATGTTGTTTATATGTTTGGAATTGAAAAAAAAAAAAAAAGAGATTGATGTTTAATCACTTAAGGATTCGGCATTGTTTAGGATGACTTAGTTAATATGTGATTTTGGGTATTTTGAGTTTGAAATGTAAGTATATGTGTGTGCTTGGTCATAAGAGTTTGCTAGAAAATTTTGTTGGTTGAGTGATGAATGGCCGAATGAACTATGAATGTTATGAAAAGAATGTAGGAAGCCCAAGGTGTGAATTTTAGTCTCGGTGATAGGAAGGATTCGGTTGGTGTTTTGATGTTGTGGATGAGACATGAAGTCTTGACCATGGTGTTAAAAATGTGGTACTTGTGTTAGACTTAGAATCAATTTGCTATATGGTTAGTATAGCTATGGATGACCGAATATGAGAGCATGATTAGATGAAGAGTTTGGTTAATTGATATGTGGTAAATGTTAAGTGTTAAATGAAGTGGAAATGATAGATTGATGTTGCACATTCGGCTATAGTTAGGCAAATCGATGATTTTATCTTGACTTAGATAATTGGCTATAAGTCGAATAGCTTAAGATCATAAGGTAGAAAGATATAAATTTGCCATGTGTCTCCTATGCTATGAAATCATTAGTATTTTGATATTAATATTGGGCAAGATGGTTAAACTAGTTAATTTATTGATTTAGCTCAAGGAGTTAGAGGAGGCGAATCAAGCAAAAGCAAAGGGAAGAACGTCGAGTAGCCGAGTTGGAACCGTTTTACCTAACACAAGGTAAGTCATTAAGCACGTATTTGATATTGCTTAAATGATTGTAAAATTTATGCAATTGTGTTTAATGGGATGATATATATATATATAAATGAAAATGTATGTGTATGGAGTGATGACATTTGTTGAATGTAAAAGAAATAGTGAAATGTGTAGAAAGTTTGCTTTCGGCACTAAGTGTCTTGAGGCAATGCGTGTGTGCGGTGACGAGATTGGCACTAAGTGTGCATGCTGGAAATATATGGCACTAAGTGTGCATGCTGGAAATATCTGACCTTTGGGTGTGCGAGCTCGAAGGGTATGGCACTATGTGTGCGGGCTTAAATTGCATGGCACTAAGTGTGCGAAATCGAGTAATAAGCACTGTGTGTGCGTACTCTATATATATGTATATATATATATATATATCCGATCGATCAATTATATGGAGGGTGTGTCTCCATCGAGTTGAGTATGGACAGCGGATCGGGTAAGTACCTTGAGCTCATGACGAATAGGAAATGCGTTCATGCTCGGGGTTGAACTTGGTAAGCCTTAGATCTATGTGATGATTGCAATTGTATGATTGTGTTGTGAATGAGTTGGGGTGTAAAGTGCCTCAAATATCGTATTGTATAAATATGAAATGTGGATGTATGACTTGGTATGAGATTGAACCGAAAGGTCCGAGGAATTATGGTATAGTTTCGATATGGATGAGTACCTAGCCACGTTTATTGTTTCATGTTGTGATAACTTTATCAATGGGTGGTTGATGAATGCTTATGACTTCTTGAGTTATAAACTCACTCGGTGTTTTCTTGTCACCCATTTTAGGTCTCTTGGACTCGTATTGTTGCGTGCTCGGAACCGTCGTTGAAGTCATCACACCGGCTGGAAATCTTTTGGTATTGTCTTCGTTGTTGAAGAACATTTGGCATGTATAGGCTGTTATGTTTTGTTGAACTGTGGGTTGTAAACTTTAAGCCATGTGAAAATGGCCTATGTGGTCGTCGAGTGGGATGCTAGAACCTATAGCTACGAGTCTTAGAAACTTTAATTTTGATAAGGTGGCCATAATTTGTGTCATGTATGATGGATGATTAAGGCCAAGGAAAGATTCATGAAATTGGCATAGTCTCTGCAGTAACTGTTGCGGACAGCAGCAGTGAGATGAGATTGAAAAATCACTAAAAATAGTAGAAGTAGAATTAAATAGTGAATAAATTATGAAATTGAACCTTGATGAATCTATTTTTATATGGACGAAACGAAACGACCATATGAGCAGTATACTGAGAGATATTAAAGTTCTCGCGAGACAGGGCTGGAAATGTTTCTGGGTCCCCTATCGCAACTTTGAAAATTTACTATAAATTATCAAGAAAGAATTAGAAGTCATGCCTTATATGTGCAGATTCCATTTTGAGTCTAGTTTCATTAGAAACAATCGGCACCAATTAAAGCCCTGTACAGAGAGATATTCAAGTTGTAACGCGAAAGGTCGGTGTAGTCGACCCTGTAACATGGGTGACTTTAACTAATAAACTGTACCAATTGGCCCGACCAAAATTCTAGAAATAAATCCATGGATGGATATATGAGTCTAAATTCAGGAAAATTTACGGAATGAGTTTCCGAGTTTTGGAACTCGAGATATGATTTTAAAGGCGACAGTGGCGCAGTTTTCCAGCCTGTCTGGAAATGCCAAATTGGTTGGTACTTTGAGAGGATTTGGCCGTTAACCCTCGTGTCCGACACGGCGGCAGTCACGGGTTCGAGATGTTACATTTAATTGGTATCGAGCTATGGTTTAGTCGGTTCTAGGACTACCATAGGCGTGTGAGTCTAGCTATACATGCCAAATTGTTAGTGCTTAATAATGTGATGACTTGACGGTTGAAATTTTTGTTTTGATTAGCGATGGAACCGGGATAGAGACCCTTGGCGGATGACGTTGAAAGTGTAGCGGCTGCCCGTGCAAGGGACACCTCTGTTGAGCCTCGGTCATCCGCGAATAATCAAAATGAAGGGCAAAACAAGCCTTCTTCATCATGATGAATGAGTGGGTCGCATAATATGCCCGAACCAACCCGGTGCCCAACCATTCCCAAATTTAAATACTCCACCGCAAGAGCCCGTAATGCCTCCGATTCATCGATCCTGTGAGGCTAAGCAAACCACCTGTAGACTTGATTAGGAAGCGGGGCCGAGGAGTTCAAGGCCATAGTCACGATGATCTTTGAAAGAGCCGAATTCTGGCTTGATAACACCATTCGAGTGTTAGATGAACTGTCATGCACCCCCGATGAATGTCTTAAGTGTGCTATATCCTTGTTGCGAGACTCAGCTTACTATTGGTGGAGGACTTTAATTTCCATAGTCCCAAATGAACGACTTACTTGGGATTTCTTTCAATCCAATTTGAAAGAAATACATTAGTCAACAGTTCATCGATCAGAAGCGTAAGGAATTCTTGGAACTCAAGCAAGGCCGGATGACCGTATCTGAATATGAACATGAGTTCGTAAGACTTAGTCGGTATGCTCGGGAGTGTGTGGCTGATGAGGTTGCTATGTGCAAAAGATTTGAAGAAGGATTGAATGAAGAGTTAAAGTTACTAGTGGGAATTTTGGAGATAAAGGAGTTCGTGACACTAGTCGAACGAGCACGCAAGCGGAAGAACTTGGGAAGGAGAAGAAGAAGGCTGAATTTGAAGCAAGAGATTACCATAAAAGATCAACGAGTAAAGCTCCGTTCTCGACTGTAAAGAGGTTCAGGGAGGACACCATGAAGTCGAGGCGATGCGGGAATTTCCATTAGAGCCCGACCATTGACGGACTCCGAGCTACATCGGTAGCTAGTGTGGGCAATAATCGTCAAGAGAGACCAATGCCCCCAATGTGGAAGACGACACCTAGGTGAATGTTGGGGTAAGTCATTAATAGGGCTGTTATGGATGCGGTTGAAGGACCACTTCATTAGAGATTGCACGAGCTAGATGAGAGGAATAAGACACAAGGTGCAAGACCTAGTGGAGCAGACGGTGGAGGTAGGCCCCGAGAATCTCTAGAGGTAGGGGTGGTAATCGAGAGGAGCCTCTGTCTGGTGTCCGATCCGAGACCGTGCTCTGCTAGAGCATATGCCATCTGCGCATACGAGAGGAGGCATCCTCCCCAGCGTTATCACTGGTACTTTTACTCTCTTTGATACTATTGTGATTGCATTGATTGACCCGGCTCTACTCACTCATATGTATGTGAAACCTTAGCATCCATAAGACTCTATCTGTTGAGTCTCTTGAGTTAAATATTCAGTGTCAAACCCTTTGGGTCAATCGTGCTCGTTGATAAAGTGTGCAAGAGATGCCCCTAATAATTCGAGAATCCTTTTTCCGGCCGATCTAATGCTTCTACCATTTAATGAATTCGATGTTATTCTTGGTATGGATTGGTGACCGTACATGATGCGATGGTGGACGCAAAGGAAAACCATTGATTTGAGGAGTGCAAATAATGAGGTAGTCCGAGTCGAGTCTCTTGATTTAAAAGGCGCCAGCGATAATATCTTCTATGACCGCTCGGAGGTATGTGAAAAAGGGTGTGAAACATACCTTGCGTATGTGTTTGAAAGTAAAGAGACGGAAAGGAAACTCGAATCGGTACCGATGGTTTGTGAGTATTCGATGTTTTCCCGAGGAGTTACCGAGATTGCCACCGGTTCGAGAAGAGAATTGACATCGAAGTTGTACCGGTACTACGCCGATTTCAATAGCCCCGTATCGTATGGCATTAACGGAATTAAAGGAATTGAAGGTTCAATTGCAAGAATTGACGGATAGAGGTTTCGCTCGACCGAGTTTTTTCTCCATAGGCGCTTTTGTATTGTTTGTGAAAAAGAAGGACGGAACCATGAGGTTGTGCATCGACTATCGTCAACTCAATAAAGTGACGATAAAGAATAAATACCCATTGCCACGAATTGACGATTTGTTTGATCAATTAAAGGGAGCCTCGGTGTTTTCAAAGATAGATTTGAGGTCGGGTACTATCGGTTGAGGTCCGAGAATCGGACATACCAAAACCGCTTTTAGAGCGAGGTACGGTCACTCTGAATTCTTGGTGATGCCGTTTGGGATCACTAATGCCCTACGGTGTTTATGGATTTAATGAATAGAATTTTCAGGCCATACTTGGATCGGTTCGTAGTTGTATTTATCGATGACATTTTGGTCTATTCGAGATGAAAGCGAACATCTTTGAACACCGAGGCTAGTGTTGCAAATCTTATGAGATAAGCGAGTTATCATAAAGTTCGGTAAATGTGAATTTTGGTTGAAAGAGGTTAGCTTCTTAGGGCACGTGGTGTCCGCATCGGGTGTCAGGGTGGACCCGAACAAAATTTTAGCCATAGTCGATTGGAAACCACCAAGGAATGTTACCGAAGTTAGGAGCTTTTTGGGGCTTGCGGTTATTACCGACGATTTGTAAAAGGTTTCTCGACGATAGCCACGCCAATGACGAAGCTACTCCAAAAGGATGTTAAGTTGAATGGGCGGAGAAATGTCAAAGAAGTTTCGATCAACTGAAAGCTTATTTGATGAAGCCCCAATTCTAGTGCAACCCGAATCGGGCAAAGAGTTTGTCATTTATAGTGGCGCATCCCTACTTGGGTTGGGTTGCGTATTGATGCAAGAAGGGCGAGTTGTGGCCTATCGTCGAGACAATTAAAGCCACATGAGAAAAATTATCCGACCCATGATCTCGAATTGGTGCCATCGTATTCGCCTTAAAGATATGGCGACATTACTTATTTGGTGAGAAGTGCCATGTGTATTCGGATCACAAAGTCTCAAATATTTGATGACCCAAAGAGACTTAAATCTGCGACAAAGGCGATGGCTCAAGTTGTTAAAAGATTATGAGCTCGTCATTGATTATCACCGGAAAGCCTAATGTGGTTGCGGATGCCTTAAGCGGAAATCCTTTGTTTGCTTCTGACGATGAATGTACACTTGTCTATCCTACGACAATGTGTTAGTAGCTGAATTGAAAGCCAAACCATTATTGATCGTCAAATTCGTGAAGCTCGAGAAAGTCGACGATGAGTTGGTTGCAAAGCGGGATGAGTGTGTTCGAACAAGGACTCGAAATTTCAAATCGATGATGACGATTGTTTGAGGTTCGAAGTCGTCGTGTGTTCCAAAGAATTGAACTTATTCCAATAATTTTGAACGAAGCCCATTGTAGCGAATGGCAATCCACCGGGAATACGAAGATGTACAACGATTTGAAGCGTCGGTTTTGGTGGCATGGTATGAAGCGAGACATCTCGATTTTGTTTGAGATGTTTAATATGTCAACAAGTGAAAGCGGAACATCAAGTGCCTTGAGGATTACTTGACCGATCACGATACCCGAGTGGAAATGGGATCGAGTCACAATGGACTTTGTATCCGGACCGCCATTGTCGATGAGTAAGAAGGATGTGATTTGGGTCGTTGTCGATGGTGACTAAGTCGGCTCACTTTATCCCGTCGTCGGATTTTTCAATGGACAAACTAGCCGAATTATGCGTTTCTCAGTTGTGAGATTACACGGGTGCCTATTTCCATCGTGTCGGATAGAGATCCGAGATTTACCTCACGATTTTGGAAGAAGTTGCAAGAAGCTTTGGGTACCAAGTTGCATTTCAAAGACCGCCTTTCACCCCCAAACCGATGGTCAATCCGAATGGATAATTCAAATACTCGAGGATATGTTGAGATGTTGCATCCTTGAGTTTAATGGTTCATGGGAGCGAGTATCGCCTTTGATTGAATTCGCACAACAATAGCTTTCAATCAAGTATTAAGATGGCGCCTTACGAGGCTTTATACGATCGTAAATGCCGTACCCATTATTCTGGTGAACTTAGTGAAGGTAAATTCTTGAGGTTGATTTGGTTAAGGATGCCGAGCAAAAAGTTCGAGTAATTCGTGAAAGTTTGAAGGTCGCCGGATCGCCAAAAGTCGTATCACGGTTTGAAAAGGAAAGACATTGAATATCGGGTTGGAGACAAGGTATTTCTCAAAGTCTCACCACGGAAGAAGGTGCTTAGATTTGGCCGTAAGGGAAAATTGAGTCCGAGGTTCATCGGTCCGTATGAAGTATCCGAACGAGTTGGACGATGGCGTACCAATTAATTTTACCCCGAGCTTGAAAGGATCCTAGCGTTTTCCATGTCTCGATGCTTGACGATATAGATCCGGCCGTCATGCGTAACCACTCCATCTAAGATTGAGATTCACCTAATTTGAGTTATGAAGAAGAACCGATTCGCATATTGATGCGTGAAGTAAAGGAGTTGCGAAATAAGAAAATCCCATTAGTGAAGGTGTTGTGGCATAAACACGGAATCGAAGAAGCCACTTGGGAACTTGAGGACTCTATGAAAGAACGATACCGGACCTATTCACCGGTAAGATTTTCGGGACGAAAATTTCTTAAGTGGGGAGAGTTGTGACAGCCATAATGTGACCCTAGTCGGAAGTGGTTTCGGGACCACAAAACCGAGTTATAAAAATAATTATTTGTTATATCCTATGCTTATTATGTGTGTACATGCATATGTGAAAGTTTCATTCTCTAATTTTACCAATTGTGTGAGAAATTATTAAATAGGGATCAATATGAGACATGGTGAAATATGATAGGCTAATGTTAAAGTGGCCTATTAGCATGTAAGAAAAAGGGGGACTTGCATGTCAATTTCCCCCCAATTAGTAGTAGCCGCCATGCTATGGGTGGAAAACATGTCTCCAACATGTTATGTTAATAGTGTATGTAGGAAACTATTAAATAAAAAAAGAAAAAAAGCTAGCATTAAAGAAATGGAAAAAGGGGGAAATGATGAACAAAGAGAAATGGCCTCATGCATGCCCCCCCTTTGTTGCCGTGAGTTGAAAAAAAAAAAAAAAGTGTTCATCCTTGGTTCATGCTTGGCGAATTGAAGGAGAAAGGAAGAAGGTTTGGTCACCCTTGAGCTTGAATTAAGGTAAGTGAGTTCATGTTGGTTCTTGAAAGGTTAGCATACTTTAAGCTAGCTACTAAGTTTCCTACTTAGCCATGTCAAAACCTTGATGATGAATGATTAATGTTTATACTAGTAATAGCCAAAATAAAGATGCTTGATGTCATGAGTAAATGTTGTTTATATGTTTGGAATTGAAAAAAAAAAAAAAGAGATTGATGTTTAATCACTTAAGGATTCGGCATTGTTTAGGATGACTTAGTTAATATGTGATTTTGGGTATTTTGAGTTTGAAATGTAAGTATATGTGTGTGCTTGGTCATAAGAGTTTGCTAGAAAATTTTGTTGGTTGAGTGATGAATGGCCGAATGAACTATGAATGTTATGAAAAGAATGTAGGAAGCCCAAGGTGTGAATTTTAGTCTCGGTGATAGGAAGGATTCGGTTGGTGTTTTGATGTTGTGGATGAGACATGAAGTCTTGACCATGGTGTTAAAAATGTGGTACTTGTGTTAGACTTAGAATCAATTTGCTATATGGTTAGTATAGCTATGGATGACCGAATATGAGAGCATGATTAGATGAAGAGTTTGGTTAATTGATATGTGGTAAATGTTAAGTGTTAAATGAAGTGGAAATGATAGATTGATGTTGCACATTCGGCTATAGTTAGGCAAATCGATGATTTTTATCTTGACTTAGATAATTGGCTATAAGTCGAATAGCTTAAGATCATAAGGTAGAAAGATATAAATTTGCCATGTGTCTCCTATGCTATGAAATCATTAGTATTTTGATATTAATATTGGGCAAGATGGTTAAACTAGTTAATTTATTGATTTAGCTCAAGGAGTTAGAGGAGGCGAATCAAGCAAAAGCAAAGGGAAGAACGTCGAGTAGCCGAGTTGGAACCGTTTTACCTAACACAAGGTAAGTCATTAAGCACGTATTTGATATTGCTTAAATGATTGTAAAATTTATGCAATTGTGTTTAATGGGATGATATATATATATAAATGAAAATGTATGTGTATGGAGTGATGACATTTGTTGAATGTAAAAGAAATAGTGAAATGTGTAGAAAGTTTGCTTTCGGCACTAAGTGTCTTGAGCGATGCGTGTGTGCGGTGGCGAGATTGGCACTAAGTGTGCATGCTGGAAATATATGGCACTAAGTGTGCATGCTGGAAATATCTGACCTTTGGGTGTGCGAGCTCGAAGGGTATGGCACTATGTGTGCGGGCTTAAATTGCATGGCACTAAGTGTGCGAAATCGAGTAATAAGCACTGTGTGTGCGTACTCTATATATATGTATATATATATATATATCTCCGATCGATCAATTATATGGAGGGTGTGTCTCCATCGAGTTGAGTATGGACAGCGGATCGGGTAAGTACCTTGAGCTCATGACGAATAGGAAATGCGTTCATGCTCGGGGTTGAACTTGGTAAGCCTTAGATCTATGTGATGATTGCAATTGTATGATTGTGTTGTGAATGAGTTGGGGTGTAAAGTGCCTCAAATATCGTATTGTATAAATATGAAATGTGGATGTATGACTTGGTATGAGATTGAACCGAAAGGTCAGGAATTATGGTATAGTTTCGATATGGATGAGTACCTAGCCACGTTTATTGTTTCATGTTGTGATAACTTTATCAATGGGTGGTTGATGAATGCTTATGACTTACTGAGTTATAAACTCACTCGGTGTTTTCTTGTCACCCATTTTAGGTCTCTTGGACTCGTATTGTTGCGTGCTCGGAACCGTCGTTGAAGTCATCACACCGGCTGGAAATCTTTTGGTATTGTCTTCGTTGTTGAAGAACATTTGGCATGTATAGGCTGTTATGTTTTGTTGAACTGTGGGTTGTAAACTTTAAGCCATGTGAAAATGGCCTATGTGGTCGTCGAGTGGGATGCTAGAACCTATAGCTACGAGTCTTAGAAACTTTAATTTTGATAAGGTGGCCATAATTTGTGTCATGTATGATGGATGATTAAGGCCAAGGAAAGATTCATGAAATTGGCATAGTCTACTGCAGTAACTGTTGAGGACAGCAGCAGTGAGATGAGATTGAAAAATCACTAAAAATAGTAGAAGTAGACTTAAATAGTGAATAAATTATTAAATTTAACCTTGATGAATCTATTTTTATATGGATGAAACGAAACGACCATATGAGCAGTATACTGAGAGATATTAAAGTTCTCGCGAGACAGGGCCGGAACGGTTTCTGGGTCCCCTGTCGCGACTTTGAAAATTTACTATAAATTATCAAGAAAGAATTAGAAGTCATGCCTTATATGTGAAGATTCCATTTTGAGTTTAGTTTCATTAGAAACAATCGGCACCAGTATTAAAGCCCTGTACAGAGATATATTCAAGTTGTAATGCGCGAAGGTCAGTGTAGTCGACCCCTGTAACATGGGTGACTTTAACTAATAAACTGTACCAATTGGCCCGACCAAAAATTCTAGAAATAAATCCATGGATGGATATATGAGTCTAAATTCAGGGAAAATTTACGGAATCAGTTTCTGAGTTTTGGAACTCGAGATATGATTTTTAAGGCGACAGTGACGCAGTTTTCCAGCCTGTCTGGAAATGCCAAATTGGTTGGTACTTTGAGAGGATTTGGCCCGTTAACCCCTCGTGTCCGACACCGGCGACGGTCACGGGTTCGGGGTGTTACAACACGGCTTGGCACATGGGCATGTGCCTTGGCCGTGTGACCCAAGTCAGTGAGTTACACAGGCATGGACACGGGTTGGGACATGGTCGTGTGTCCCTATTTTGAATGTTTACACGACCTAGCCGTGTGAGTCACACATCCTGGCCACATGACAGTGTGACCCCTACAATCCAAATTTTTCAACTTTTTCCTAAAATTTCCAAATGTTTCCGATTTAGTCCCGAACTATTTTTAAAGTATTTTTAGGGCCTCTAGGGCTCGATTAAGGGACATTATGAATGTATTTTAGTGTAATTGGATTATGTTTGCATTGATGTATGAATTGAATGGTTTTGTAACACCCCTTACCCGTACCCAAGGTCGGGATAAGGTCTGGCGTGCTGGGACAAACATACAAACATTAAACTAAAATACGGGCCATAAAATTTCATTCATATTTCAAATCGTTCATTCACTTACACATAGTCCCTTATTTGAGTCTCTGAAGCCCAAAACATACTTTAGAAAGGGTTCGGGACTAAGCGAGAACTTCGAAAATCTTGGAAATTTCATGCTTTAAGGCTCCACATGCCCGTGTCCCAAAGTCATGTTCCATACACAATTTGAGACACATGGTGGTGTCTCTGCACTGTGGAATATACCTAGGCTATTTTCAAGCTTTGGTCAACTTTAATCTCTTACACACTTATACAAAATCAAAAGCATATAACACGGTATTCATTTAATGATTAAATATTTTCAATTAAACCACAAACATAGCATTTGTATATCATCATACATGTGTCTCTCATACTCATTTTACCTTGTTTATTATAGTACCACTTATACATTTATACCAAGATTATCATCTTACCAAATATCTTGACTTAATCATCAAGCATTCATATTTAAAACTAGATCATATCTTTATAAAATACCACAATTCAGATCATAAATAACATGTTTAACTAAAACATTTTAATTCAACTCCATACCCTACAAGCATTACATTGAGACTAGTCATATATATATATATATATATATGTCATGATACATATCATTCTCTTTACGCTTTCTTATAAACACATATCATTTATTTCATTATATCAATATTTCATATACCATAGTTTCCATGTATTCCACATATATTTATTTTCCTCCTCCTCCTCTCCATTCCACATCCTTAATGTATATAGCATTCTTGTAAGTACGATTTCACAATTTACTAATAAATGCTCACATCAAACTGTCCACACGAGTCATAGTCACTTACTTATTTATAATTAGAACTCTGAGCTCCAAATTAAGATCCGTAAATTTCCCCTAAAACTAGACTCACATATCTTTGTACATAAAATTTTCATAATTTTTGTTTAGCCAATTAGTATAGTTTATTCATTAAAATTTCCTCTATTTCACATTCGATAATTAGACCTCTCTTCACTAAAATTAATTATCTCTGTCTGAAATCAGATAATTTTGTAACACCCCAAACTGCCCAGACGTTATGGCGAATCTAACGTGCCACATTGGAGTTGAAAACCCATGTTCCGTTTTAGTGTTTTAAAAACCATATATTTTGTTGAGTTAACAAAGTGTATGGAAGCTGGGCACCAGGTAGGTATCCGAGACAGAGGAGGTGAGCCATGAAGGCTACTTAAGTACCAAGCTCTTTGATTGGATCCAATCCTAGACATGCCCACAACCATAGCCACACTTTGTTATATCGAGTTTAAGTTTGTTTAAGTGGACGTCTTTGATAAATCGATTAATCGTGGTGTTGAGATATTTTGAAAACAAGTATCATTTTGAAAACACGTCCTAAGTCTAGCCCATTTGAATAATTATCAACCAGGTTTAAAGTTATTAAAATTAAAGTAATCCCGAAAAGAAATAAAAGGAAAGTTCAAATGGCCTTATTACAACCCAAAAATAAATAATATTTAAAGGAAATTTAAAGAAAACCTACGCTTATTTAAAAGTCCAAAGACAATCACCGTAGCCACTCTGAATCCCCTTATTGAGTCCCCACATCAAGGCTCACTGCAAGGTTAAGGAAAGGGGTGAGTTTGGAAACTCGATGTGCAACAAGCCCTTTCGAGCCCAAAACAATAACGACTGTTGGGTCTAAGCCCAAATCAATCTCAAACATGTCTTGGGCCATAGCCCTTTTCATATTCATATTTCATAACCTTTGGGCGAAGCCTTTTCAAATTTCATATTCTTGGGCGAAGCCTTTCTGAGTGCAGTATGGCCCATAGGCCCATTTTATAACACATGTAATGTCAAATGAAAGAATGCAACCGATTTGGGAGACTACTCAACCCACCATCCGCTACTCTCCACTGCCAACCAACACACCATGTGGGGATTAACTCGACCCACCCGCCATAACTCTCCTTTGGCGGCATAGATACCTTTATCATATAACTTGGAGGCCTAGCCTCTTTTAATAAGCAGGGCAAAAGCCCTTTTAATAACTAGGGCATAAGCCCTTTAATAAGCAGGGCATAAGCCCTTTAATAAGCAGGGCATAAACCCTTTTGATAAGCGGGGCATAAGCCCTTTTGATAAGCAGGGCATAAGCCCTTTAATAAGCTGGGCATAAGCCCTTTTGCACTTCCTCCATCCATATAAATTCCCAACCCAATGCATTTATGAACATCTCATGTGCATATCATACATATCATGTGCATATCATACATGTCATGTGCATATCATACATATCATGTTTATCAAAATCCCATGCATTAAGTTCATATATAAACCCTAGGGGTATAATGGTCATTTTCATATTATAAGGGTAATCTTGTAATTTTACCAAAATTAGGGTTTCCATGTTCATTAACAGATTACAAACAATTCATGGGTGCATCACAGTGATTACGGCCCACTTTTAGCAAAACGAGTTATTGGGCCAAAAACCCCTGATGGGCCCTACTCAATGATTTTGTCATCTAGGCCTATTTAGCCTATATCCATAACAAGATTTAACAGTCTTAACATGCAATTTAACAGATTTCCCATTTTCTACCAAATTTACCCAAATGGGCAAAGCCTATTGGGCCCTAATTGACCCCTCGAGGCCCAACCTACTGTGAGCGCAGAAATCACGTCCTTCTTGTTTCCATTGCTCCCAATCATCATCTCATCGATTCTAACTAACTAGTGAGCGTTAAACTTGCTCACAAGTCCTCGAAATGCGAAATTTGGCATTTAAACTTTTCGCATTATCACTTTAAGCTATGAAAAGGGTTCGTTACACACGATTTGCGATATTCCTTGACGAGATCTCCTATGCGATTTCTCCTATAATCAACCACTTATAGATTAGACCATGTTATTATTAAACCAAATCGAAAACTACCTATTATCATCACTTACACATTCGCCACCATCCACAATGGCCCTTGGGTTCATACCTTTGCTTAGAAGTTGATGACTAGATTTAGTCACTCCGATGATCCAAGCTTTTCACACACTCCTCGATTGGTAGCCTTTAATCCTCACTAGCACCAACAAACCAAATAACACCAAAAACCCTTTTAGCCTTAGTCGACGAGGGGTTTTAGCTTTTCTTAAACCACAAGATACAAATGGAAAGAAGGTTGAATACTTACCAAGAGATCTACTCGTTGAAGAACGTTCCAAATACCTTCCTACCCCATATCCGTTGTGAATCCAACTTAAGCGTCGTGAAAAATAGATCTAAATATTAATTCTCGAATCACTAAAATATGAAGCTTTGACTTTTCAAAGAAATATTAATCTAAGCTATTACGAGGGTTAGTACACACATTACGGGTTGAAGTTGAAGCGTTTCCAAAATCAATCGCCTCGATAACCACCACATCACTCAAACTTAACTAATCCAATATCAATATATGTAAATCCTAAGCACATCAGTCATCTGAAACATAAGGGCATATCGTCATTTTACCATACTGAGGTATTACGGTCACTTTACCCTCTGAGGGCTTTACGATCTTTTACCTAATAGAGGTATTTTAGTCATCTCATCCTACAAGGGTGTTTTGGTAAATCTACAACTAAGGGTATTTCATTAATTTTGTAAACCAATGGTATTTCTATAATTTTAGAAAGTCAAGGGTATTTACGTAACTTTGTAAATTAGGGGTATTTTGGTAATTTTACAAATTGAGGTATTTGGTAATTTCACAAACCAAGGGTATTTTGATAATTTTACAAACTAGGGGTATTTTGGTAATTTTACAAACTAAGGGTATTTTAGTAATTTTGTAAATCGAGGTAAAATAGTAATTACGTAAATCAAGGGTAAAATAGTAATTCTATAAATCGAGGTAAAAGCGTAATTACATAAATCGAGGTAAAACGATAACTCTGTAAGTCGAGGTAAAAGCGATAATTATGTAAATCGAGGTAAAAGCTGTGACATCCCTAATTTGACCCTAGTCGGAAAGTGGTTTGGGACCACTAAACAGAGTCTTATAAGTAATTAAAAGTTATATTCTATGTTTATGATGTTAGTAAATGCATGTGTGAAAGTTTCATGCATTAATTTGATCATTTCTATGTGAATTTATTAAAATAGACTTGTATGAAACATTGTTGAAAGGTGATAGGCTAATCTTACAATGGTCTAATAGTACATGCATGCAAAAGAGTGGTTTTGCATGTCAATTTGCCCAAAAAAGGGAAGAGTGGCGGCCATGACAAGAATATGGGCAAGGAACATGTTTCCAACATGTTTAGTTAGTGGATTATGTAGGAAAAAATAAAGAAATGAAAAAAATGAGCATGGATGCCCCCCTTTTGTTGCCGTGAGTAGAGGAAAAGAAAGGAAAAATTTGTTCATCCATTCTCAAATCTTGGCTGAAAATACTAAGGGAAAAAGGAAGGATTTTTGCTTCATGCTTGGTTTAGAAGAGAACTAGAAGGAGATTTGGTCATACTTGTGTCAAGATTAAGGTATGTTTGAGGTTGTGTCATGAGATTCATGCATGTTTTAGTTGCTAACTTGATGTTCATGTTAGCCCATGGTTCAAATCCTTGTTATGCCATGGAAATGGTATTTGGCCAAGGTTGATATTGTGTTAAAGCCATTGCATGCTAAATGTGAAGCTTGTTGATGATACATGTAATGATGGATTGACTACTCTTGAAATTTCTTTTAGCATTCTTGAGTAAGACATGGAGTTTTCTTTGTTTAACCATGACCAAAAATTGAAAGGGGATGGTGTGGGATGTATTCGGCCATGGCATGCTCATAAGTGCGATTTATGCTTGTTGCATGATAGGTAAAATTTGTGTTTTGATATATGTGCATATGTGTTTGTACATGATGTTACAAATGAATGTGAAAATATATGCTAGATTGGGAAAATTTGATTAAATGTTCATGAGATGAAATTAGGTGATTAAAAGATGTTAGTTGACATTGTACATATATATATATATTCGCCATTAAAGTGAGTATGTAGGTAATGTTGAATCAAGTTTTGGTGCATATTCGGTTAGGTGTATAATCGACCAAATGGGCGATTAGTAAGAATGGTTGCCGAATATACAAGCATACATATGCATGTGTAGTTGAATTATGAATGTTTAACAAGATGGTTAAACTAGTGATTTATTGATTAAGCTCAAGGAGTTAAAGAAGGAGAATCAAGCAAGGGAAAGACGAAGGTCATCGAGTAGCCGACTTGGAACTATTTTACCCAACACGAAGTAAGTCATTAAGCACGTATTTGATATTGCTTAAATGATTGTAAAATTTATGCAATTGTGTTTAATGGGATGATATATATAAATGAAAATGTATGTGTATGGAGTGATGACATTTGTTGAATGTAAAAGAAATAGTGAAATGTGTAGAAAGTTTGCTTTTCGGCACTAAGTGTCTTGAACAATACGTGTGTACGGTGTGAGATCGGCACTAAGTGTGCATGCTGGAAATATATGGCACTAAGTGTGCAAGCTGAAAAAATCTGACCTTGGGTGTGCGAGCTCGGAGGGTATGGCACTTTGTGTGTGCGGGCTTAAATTACGTGGCACTAAGTGTGCGAAATCAAGTAATAAGCACTGTGTGTGCGTACTCTATATATATGGAGGGTGTGTCTCCATTGAATTGAGTATGGACAGCGGATCGGGTAAGTACCTCGAGCTCATGACGAATAGAGAATACGTTCATGCTTGGGGTTGAATTTGGTAAGCCTTAAATCTATGTGATGATTGAAATTGTATGGTTGTGCTGGAAAATGAGTTAATGTGTAAAAATGCTTGATTATCTTGTTGTGTAGAATATGAAATGTGGATGTATGAATTAGTGCGAGATTGGACCGAAAGGTCCGAGGTATTATGGTATAGATTCGATATGGACGAGTACCTAGCCTCATTTGTTGTACATGTAGTAGTAACTTTATCGATGGATTGATGAATGCTTATGACTTACTGAGTTGTAAACTCACTCGGTGTTTTCTTGTCACCCATTTTAGGTCTCTTGGACTCGTGTTGTTGCGTGCTCGGAACCGTCGTTGAAGTCATCACACGGCTGAAATCTTGTGGTATTGTTTTTGTTGTTGAAGAACATTTGGCATGTATAGGCTATTATATTTTGTCGAATTGTGGGTTGTAAACTTTAAGCCATGTGAAAATGGCCTATGTGGTCGTCGAGTGGGATGCTAGAACCTATAGCCACGAGTCTTAGAAACTCAAATTTTGATAAGGTGGCCATAATTTGTGTCATGTATGATGGATGATTAAGGCCAAGGAAAAATTCATGAAATTGGCATAGTCTACTGCAGTAACTGTTGCGGACAGCAGCAGTGGGATGAGATTGAAAAATCACTAAAAATAGTAGAAGTAGAATTAAATAGTGAGTAAATTATGGAACTTAACCTTGATGAATCTATTTTTATATGGACGAAACGAAACGACCATATGAGCAGTATACTGAGAAATATTAAAGTTCTCGTGAGACAGGGCCAGAACGGTTTCTGGGTCCCCTGTCGCGACTTTGAAAATTTACCATAAATTATCCAGAAAGAATTAGGAGTCATGCCTTATATGTACAGATTCCATTTTGAGTCTAGTTTTATTAGAAACAAACGGCACCAGTATTAAAGCCCTGTACAGAGAGATATTCAAGTTGTAACGTGCGAAGGTCAGAGCAGTCGTTCCCTGTAACATGGGTGACTTTAACTAATAAACTGTACCAATTGGCCCAACCAAAATTCTAAAATAAATCCATGTATGGGTATATGAGTCTAAATTCAGGAAAATTTACGAAACCAGTTTCCGAGTTTTGAAACTCGAGATATGATTTTAAAGGCGACGGTGACGCAGTTTTCCAGCCTGTCCAGAAATGCCAAATTGGTCGGTACTTTAAGAGGATTTGTCTCGTTAACCCTCGTGTCCGACACGGCGATGGTCTCGGGTTTGGGGTGTTACAATTTAATTGGTATCAGAGCTATGGTTTAGTCGATTCTAGGACTACCATAGCCCGTGTGAGTCTAGCTATACATGCCAAATTGTTAGTGCTTAAAAATGTGATGACTTCGACGGTTGAAATTTTTGTTTTGATTAGTAAATGGAACCGGGTAGAGAGACCCTTGGCGGATGGCGTTGAAAGTGTAGCGGCTGCTCCGCGCAAGGGACACCGCCTGTTGAGCCTCAGTCATCCATGAATAATCAAAATGAAGGCGAAACAAGCCTTCTTCACTATGATGAATGAGTGGGTCGCGCAATATGCCCGAACCAACCCGGCTGTCCAACCATTCCCGAATTTAAATACTCCACCCCAAGAGCCCGCAATGCCTCCGATTATTGATCTGTGAGGCTGAGTAAACCACCGTGGACTTGATTAGGAAGCGGGGGGAGGAGTTCAAGGCCATAATTCTTGATGATGCTTAGAAAAGGCCGAGTTACGCTCGATAACACCATTAGAGTGTTAGATGAACTGTCATGCACACCCGATGAATGTCTTAAGTGTGCTATATCCTTGTTGTGAGACTCGACTTACTATTGGTGGAGGACTTTAATTTCCATAGTCCCAAATGAGCGAGTTACTTGGGATTTCTTTCAATCCAATTTGAAAGAAATACATTAGTCAACGGTTCATCGATCGAGCGCGTAAAATTTTGGAACTCAAGCAAGGCGGATGATCAGATCTCGAATCTGAACATGAGTTAAGTAAGACTTAGTCGGTATGCTCGGGGAGTGTGTGGCTGATGAGGTTGCGATGTGCAAAAGATTTGAAGAAGGATTGAATGAAGAGTTAAAGTTACGATTAGAATTTTGGAGATAAAGGAGTTCGTGACACTAGTCGAACGAGCACGCAAAGCGGAAGAACTTGGGAAGGAGAAGAAGAAGGCTGAATTTGAAGCAAGAGATTACCGTAAAAGATCGACGAGTAAAGCTCCGTTCTCGGTGTAAAGAGGTTCGGGGAGGACACCGATGAAGTCGAGGACGATTGCGGGAATTTCCATTAGAGCCCACCATTGACGGACTCCCAGCTACTTGATAGCTAGTGTGGGCAATAATCGTTAAGAGACACTGAATGCCCCCAATGTGGAAGACGACACCTAGGTGAATGTTGGGGTAAGTCTGCATTAATAGGGCTGTTATGGATGCGGTTCAAGGACCACTTCATTAGAGATTGCACGGAGCTAGATGAGAGGAATAAGGCGCAAGGTGCAAGACCTAGTGGAGCGACAATTTGGAGGTAGGCCCCGAGAATCTCTGGAGGTAGGGGTGGTAATCGAGAGGAGCCTCTAATCTGACCGTCCGATCCGAGACCCGTGCTCTGCTAGAGCATATGCCATCCAGCGCACGAGAGGAGGCATCCTCCCCGACGTTATCACTTGGTACTTTTACTCTCTTTGATACTATTGTGATTGCATTAATTGACCCGGCTCTACTCACTCATATGTATGTGAAACCTTAGCATCCATAAGACTCTACCTGTTGAGTCTCTTGAGTTCGTAATTCAGTGTCAAACCCTTTGGGTCAATACGTGCTTGTTGATAAAGTGTGCAAGAGATGCCCCTAATAATTCGAGAATCTGTTTTCCGCCGATCGATGCTTCTACCATTTCATTAATTCGATGTTATTCTTGGTATGGATTGGTGACCGTACATGATGCGATGGTGGACTGCAAAAGGAAAACCATTGATTTGAGGAGTGCAAATAATGAGGTAGTCCGAGTCGAGTCTCTTGATTTAAAAGGCGCCGGTGATAATATCTTCTATGACCGCTCGGAGGTATGTGAAAAGGGTGTGAAACATACCATGCGTATGTGTTTGGAAGTAAAGAGCGGAAAGGAAACTCGAATCGGTACCGATGGTTTGTGAGTATTCAGATGTTTTTCACGAGGAGTTCTGGGATTGCCACCGGTTCGAGAAGTGAAATTCGGCATCGAAGTTGTACGGGTACTACGCCGATTTCAATAGCCCGTGTCGTATGGCATTAACGGAATTAAAGGAATTGAAGGTTCAATTGCAAGAATTGACGGATAGAGGTTTCGCTCGATCGAGTTTTTCTCCATGGGCGCTTTGTATTGTTTGTGAAGAAGAAGGACGGAACCATGAGGTTGTGCATCGACTATCGTCAACTCAATAAAGTGACGATAAAGAATAAATATCCATTGCCACGAATTGACGATTTGTTTGATCAATTAAAGGAGCCTCGGTGTTTTCAAAGATAGATTTGAGGTCGGGTACTATCGGTTGAGGTCCGAGAATCGGACATACCAAAACCGCTTTTAGAGCGAGGTACGGTCACTACGAATTCTTGGTGATGCCGTTTGGGCTCACTAATGCCCTGCGGTGGTTATGGATTTAATGAATAGAATTTTCAGGCCATACTTGGATCGGTTCGTAGTTGTATTTATCGATGACATTTTGGTCTATTCGAGAGATGAAACCGAACATCTTGAACACTGAGGCTAGTGTTGCAAATCTTACGAGATAAGCGATTATCATAAAGTTCATAAATGTGAATTTTGGTTGAAAGAGGTTAGCTTTTGGGGCACGTGGTGTCCGCATCGGTGTCGAGGTGGACCCAACAAAATTCAGCCATAGTCGATTGGAAACCACCAAGGAATGTTACCGAAGTTAGGAGCTTTTGGGGCTTGCCGATTATTACCGACGATTTGTAAAGGTTTCTCGACGATAGCCACGCCAATGACGGCTTCTCCAAAAGGATGTTAAGTTCGAATGGACGGAGAAATGTCGAAAAAGTTTCGATCAATCTGAAAGCTTATTTGATGAAGCCCCAATTCTAGTGCAACCCGAATCGGGCAAAGAGTTTGTCATTTATAGTGACGCGTCCCTACTTGGGTTGGGTTGCGTATTGATGCAAGAAGGGCGAGTTGTGGCCTGTCGTCGAGGCAATTAAAGCCACATGAGAAAATTATCCGACCCATGATCTCGAATTGGTCGCCATCGTATTCGCCTTAAAGATATGGCGACATTACTTATTTGGTGAGAAGTGCCATGTGTATTCGGATCACAAAAGTCTCAAATATTTGATAACCCAAAGAGACTTAAATCTGCGACAAAGCGATGGCTCGAGTTGTTAAAAGATTATGAGCTCGTCATTGATTATCACCCGGGAAGGGCTAATGTGGTTGCGGATGCCTTAAGCGGAAATCACTATTTGCTTTATGACGATGAATGTACACTTGTCTATCCTACCCGACAATGTGTTAGTAGCTGAATTGAAAGCCAAACCATTATTGATACGTCAAATTCGTGAAGCTCGAAAAGTCGACGATGAGTTGGTTGCAAAGCGGGATGAGTGTGTTCGAACAAGGACTCGAATTTCAAATCGATGATGACGATTGTTTGAGGTTCGAAGTCGTCGTGTGTTCCAAAGAATTGAACTTATTCCAATAATTTTGAACGAAGCCCATTGTAGCCGAATGGCAATCCACCGGGAGTACGAAGATGTACAACGATTTGAAACATCGGTTTTGGTGGCATGGTATGAAACGAGACATCTCGATTTTGTTTGAGATGTTTAATATGTCAACAAGTGAAAGCGGAACATCAAGTGCCTTGAGGATTACTTCACCGATCACGATACCCGAGTGGAAATGGGATCGAGTCACAATGGACTTTGTATCCGGACCGCCATTGTCGATGAGTAAGAAGGATGCGATTTGGGTCGTTGTCGATGGACTGACTAAGTCGGCTCACTTTATCCCGTACATACGGATTTTCAATGGACAAACTAGCCGAATTGTACGTTTCTCGGTTGTGAGATTACACGGGTGCCTATTTCCATCGTGTCGGATAGAGATCCGAGATTTACCTCACGATTTTGGAAGAAGTTGCAAGCTTTGGGTACCAAGTTGCATTTCAGCACCGCCTTTCACCCCAAACCGATGGTCAATCCGAGCGGATAATTCAAATACTCGAGGATATGTTGAGATGTTGTATCCTTGAGTTTAGTGGTTCATGGGAGCAGTATCGCCTTTGATTGAATTCGCTTACAACAATAGCTTTCAATCAAGTATTAAGATGGTGCCTTACGAGGCTTTATACGATCGTAAATGCCGTACCCCATTATTCGGACTAAACTTAGTGAAGGTAAATTCTTGAGGTTGATTTGGTTAAGGATGCCGAGCAAAGAGTTCGAGTAATTCGTGAAAGTTTGAAAGCGCCCGGATCGCCAAAAGTCGTATCGCGATTTGAAAAGAAAAGATATTGAATATCGGGTTGGAGACAAGGTCTTTCTCAAAGTTTCACCTTGGAAGAAGGTGCTTAGATTTGGCCGTAAGGAAAATTGAGTCCGAGGTTCATCGGTCCGTATGAAGTATCCGAACGAGTTGGACCAATGGCGTCTCGATTAATTTTACCCCCGAGCTTGAAAGGATCCTAGCGTTTTCCATGTCTCGATGCTTGACGATATAGGTCGATCCATCGCACGTAATCGCTCCGTCTCGAGATTGAGATTCACCTAATTTGAGCTATGAAGAGGAACAGGTTCGCATTACGATGCGTGAAGTAAAAGAGTTGCGCAATAAGAAAATCCCATTAGTGAAGGTGTTCGGCATAAACACGGAATTGAAGAAGCCACTTGGGAACTCGAGGACTCTATGAAAGAGCGATACCCAAACCTATTTACGGTAAGATTTTGGGGCGAAAATTTTGTAAGTGGGGAGAGTTGTGACATCCTAATTTGACCCTAGTCGGAAAGTGGTTTGGGACCACTAAACCGAGTCTTATAAGTAATTAAAAGTTATATTCTATGTTTATGATGTTAGTAAATGCATGTGTGAAAGTTTCATGCATTAATTTGATCATTCTATGTGAATTTATTAAAATAGACTTGTATGAAACATTGTTGAAAGGTGATAGGCTAATCTTACAATGGTCTAATAGTACATGCATGCAAAAGAGTGGTTTTGCATGTCAATTTGCCCAAAAAAGGGAAGAGTGGCCGCCATGACAAGAATATGGGCAAGGGAACATGTTTCCAACATGTTTAGTTAGTGGATTATGTAGGAAAAAATAAAGAAATGAAAAAAAATGAGCATGGATGCCCCCCTTTTGTTGCCGTGAGTAGAGGAAAAGAAAGGAAAAATTTGTTCATCCATTCTCAAATCTTGGCTGAAAATACTAAGGGAAAAGGAAGGATTTTTGCTTCATGCTTGGTTTAGAAGAGAACTAGAAGGAGATTTGGTCATACTTGTGTCAAGATTAAGGTATGTTTGAGGTTGTGTCATGAGATTCATGCATGTTTTAGTTGCTAACTTGATGTTCATGTTAGCCCATGGTTCAAATCCTTGTTATGCCATGGAAATGGTATTTGGCCAAGGTTGATATTGTGTTAAAGCCATTGCATGCTAAATGTGAAGCTTGTTGATGATACATGTAATGATGGATTGACTACTCTTGAAATTTCTTTTAGCATTCTTGAGTAAGACATGGAGTTTTCTTTGTTTAACCATGACCAAAAATTGAAAGGGGATGGTGTGGGATGTATTCGCCATGGCATGCTCATAAGTGCGATTTATGCTTGTTGCATGATAGGTAAAATTTGTGTTTTGATATATGTGCATATGTGTTTGTACATGATGTTACAAATGGATGTGAAAATATATGCTAGATTGGGAAAATTTGATTAAATGTTCATGAGATGAAATTAGGTGATTAAAAGATGTTAGTTGACATTGTACATATATATATATATTCGGCCATTAAAGTGAGTATGTAGGTAATGTTGAATCAAGTTTTTGGTGCATATTCGGTTAGGTGTATAATCGACCAAATGGGCGATTAGTAAGAATGGTTGCGAATATACAAGCATACATATGCATGTGTAGTTGAATTATGAATGTTTAACAAGATGGTTAAACTAGTGATTTATTGATTAAGCTCAAGGAGTTAAAGAAGGAGAATCAAGCAAGGGAAAGAGCGAAGGTCATCGAGTAGCCGACTTGGAACTATTTTACCCAACACGAAGTAAGTCATTAAGCACGTATTTGATATTGCTTAAATGATTGTAAAATTTATGCAATTGTGTTTAATGGGATGATATATATAAATGAAAATGTATGTGTATGGAGTGATGACATTTGTTGAATGTAAAAGAAATAGTGAAATGTGTAGAAAGTTTGCTTTCGGCACTAAGTGTCTTGAACAATACGTGTATACGGTGACGAGATCGGCACTAAGTGTGCGTCTTTGGAAATATATGGCACTAAGTGTGCAAGCTGAAAAAATCTGACCTTTGGGTGTGCGAGCTCGGAGGGTATGGCACCGTGTGTGCGGGCTTAAATTACGTGGCACTAAGTGTGCGAAATCAAGTAATAAGCACTTGTGTGTGCGTACTCTATATATATGGAGGTGTGTCTCCATTGAATTGAGTATGGACAGCGGATCGGGTAAGTACCTCGAGCTCATGACGAATAGAGAATACGTTCATGCTTGGGGTTGAATTTGGTAAGCCTTAAATCTATGTGATGATTGAAATTGTATGGTTGTCTTTGGAAAATGAGTTAATGTGTAAAATGCTTGATTATCTTGTTGTGTAGAATATGAAATGTGGATGTATGAATTAGTGCAGATTGGACCGAAAGGTCCGAGGTATTATGGTATAGATTCGATATGGACGAGTACCTAGCCTCATTTGTTGTACATGTAGTAGTAACTTTATCGTGGATTGATGAATGCTTATGACTTCTTGAGTTGTAAACTCACTCGGTGTTTTCTTGTCACCCATTTTAGGTCTCTTGGACTCGTATTGTTGCGTGCTTTCGAACCGTCGTTGAAGTCATCACACCGCTGAAATCTTGTGGTATTGTTTACATTGTTGAAGAACATTTGGCATGTATAGGCTATTATATTTTGGCATCCAATACTTCCTCTACCACTTTCCTTACTAACTCGGCCAGTGCCTCAGTACCAAGCTTCGAGTTACCACAACCCGAAGTTGGTAGACTTTGCTTACCCTTAGAATCCATATCAATACTCTACATTACCAGTACACATATCAATTAACTACAAAGATCTCAAAAATTTTACTATTTATTCATATGTCTTATGCAGCGATAGTATTTTAAAGTTTCTATTTTCACGAAATCATAGCCTAGCTACTGATCCATTATTCTAGAGTTTTAGGGTTGCCCTAGTTATAATGTCATGATATGGTCTCAGTTCTATCTACGGTAATATCTTAATACAAATGTAATATGAGGAATAGAAATACTTACAGACTTGGTGCCGGAGATTCAGTGTGCCACTTCTTCGGTTACCAAATTTCAAAAACCCAGAAAAATTTAAACCATTTTAACATGTATACTCTGTAAAACATTTTTGAAATGAACTTTCCAAAAACTATTTCCAAAAATACCCTTCTTAGGCCTAAATTTTTGAAAAATTTTTGGACTCGATCCTGAGCGAGTTGTTGCAACTTAGCTCGATACCACTAAATGTAACACCCCAAACCCGGCCAGACGTTATGGCCAAATCGGCGTGCCACATTGGAGTTGAAAACCCATGTTCCGTTTTAGTGTTTTAAAAACCATATATTTTGTTGAGTTAACAAAGTGTATGGAAGCTGGGCACCAGGTAGGTATCCGAGACAGAGGAGGTGAGCCATGAAGGCTACTTAAGTACCAAGCTCTTTGATTGGATCCAATCCTAGACATGCTCACAACCATAGCCACACTTTGTTATATCGAGTTTAAGTTTGTTTAAGTGGACGTCTTTGATAAATCGATTAATCGTGGTGTTGAGATATTTTGAAAACAAGTATCATTTTGAAAACACGTCCTAAGTCTAGCCCATTTGAATAATTATCAATCGGGTTTAAAGTTATTAAAATTAAAGTAATCGAAAAGAAATAAAAGGAAAGTTCAAATGGCCTTATTACAACCCAAAAATAAATAATATTTAAAGGAAATTTAAAGAAAACCTACGCTTATTTAAAAGTCCAAAGACAATCACCGTGGCCACTCTGAATCCCCTTCTACCAAGTCCCCACATCAAGGCTCACCGCAAGGTTAAGGGCAGGGGTGAGTTTGGAAACTCACAGCAACAAGCCCTTCAGAGCCCAAAACAATAACGACTGTTGGGTCTAAGCCCAAATCCAATCTCAAACATGTCTTGGGCCATAGCCCTTTTCATATTCATATTTCATAACACTGGGCGAAGCCTTTTCAAATTTCATATTCTTGGGCGAAGCCTTTACATGAAATATGGCCCATAGGCCCATTTTATAACACATGTAATGTCAAATGAAAGAATGCAACCCATTTGGGAGACTACTCAACCCACCATCCGCTACTCTCCACCCGTACCAACCAACACACCATGTGGGGATTAACTCGACCCACCCCGCCATAACTCTCCTTTGGCGGCATAGATTGCTTTATCATATAATCGGAGGCCTAGCCTCTTTTAATAATCAGGGCAAAAGCCCTTTTAATAAGCGGGGCATAAGCCCTTTAATAAGCGGGGCATAAGCCCTTTAATAATCGGGGCATAAACCCTTTTGATAAGCGGGGCATAAGCCCTTTTGATAAGCAGGGCATAAGCCCTTTAATAAGCGGGCATAAGCCCTTTTGCACTTCCTCCATCCATATAAATTCCCAACCCAATGCATTTATGAACATCTCATGTGCATATCATACATATCATGTGCATATCATACATGTCATGTGCATATCATACATATCATGTTTATCAAAATCCCATGCATTAAGTTCATATATAAACCCTAGGGGTATAATGGTCATTTTCATATTATAAGGGTAATCTTGTAATTTTACCAAAATTAGGGTTTCCATGTTCATTAACATTACAAACAATTCATGGGTGCATCTGATGATTACGGCCCACTTTTAGCAAAACGAGTTATTGGGCCAAAAAACCCTTGATGGGCCCTACTCATTGATTTTGTCATCTAGGCCCATTTAGCCTATATCCATAACAAGATTTAACAGTCTTAACATGCAATTTAACAGATTTCCCATTTTCTACCAAATTTACCCAAATGGGCCCGAAAGCCTATTGGGCCCTAATTGACCCTCGAGGCCCAACCTACTGTGAGCAGAAATCACGTCCTTCTTGTTTCCATTGCTCCCAATCATCATCTCATCGATTCTAACTAACTAGTGAGCGTTAAGCTTGCTCACAAGTCCTCGAAATGCCGAATTTGGCATTTGACTTTTAAGCATTTATCACTTTAAGCTATGAAAAAGGGTTCGTTACACACCTGATTTGCGATATTCCTTGACGAGATCTCCTATGCGATTTCTCCTATAATCAACCACTTATAGATTAGACCATGTTATTATTAAACCAAATCGAAAACTACCTATTATCATCACTTACACATTCGGCCACCATCCACAATGGCCCTTGGGTTCATACCTTTGCCGAAGTTGATGACTAGATTTAGTCACTCCGATGATCCAAGCTTTTCACACACTCCTCGATTGGTAGCCTTTAATCCTCACTAGCACCAACAAACCAAATAACACCAAAAACCCTTTTAGCCTTAGTCGACAGAGGGGTTTTCAGCTTTTCTTAAACCACAAGATACAAATGGAAAGAAGGTTCGAATACTTACCAAGAGATCTACTCGTTGAAGAACGTTCCAAATACCTTCCTACCCCATATCCGTTGTGAATCCAACTTAAGCGTCGTGAAAATAGATCTAAATATTAATTCTCGAATCACTAAAATATGAAGCTTTGGCTTTTCAAAGAAATATTAATCTAAGCTATTACGAGGTTAGTACACACATTACGGGTTGAAGTTGAAACGTTTCCAAAATCAATCGCCTCGATAACCACCACCGTCACTCAAACTTAACTAATCCAATATCAATATATGTAAATCCTAAGCACATCACCATACGAAACATAAGGGCATATCGTCATTTTACCATCTGAGGGTATTACGGTCACTTTACCCTACAGGGGCTTTACGATCTTTTACCTAATAGAGGTATTTTAGTCATTTCATCCTACAAAGGTGTTTTGGTAAATCTACAACTAAGGGTATTTCATAATTTTGTAAACCAATGGTATTTCTATAATTTTAGAAAGTCAAGGGTATTTCGTAACTTTGTAAATCAGGGGTATTTTGGTAATTTTACAAATTGAGGGTATTTCGGTAATTTCACAAACCAAGGGTATTTTGATAATTTTACAAACTAGGGGTATTTTGGTAATTTTACAAACTAAGGGTATTTTAGTAATTTTGTAAATCGAGGGTAAAATAGTAATTCTGTAAATCAAGGGTAAAATAGTAATTCTATAAATCAAGGGTAAAACTGTAATTCTGTAAATCGAGGGTAAAACGATAACTCTGTAAGTCGAGGGTAAAATGATAATTATGTAAATCAGGGGTAAAACGGTAATTATGTAAATCGTGGGTAAAACGATAATTCTGTAAATCGGGGTACTTTGGTAATTTTACAAGTCGAAGGTATTTCATAATTTTACAAATCGAGGTATTTCAATTTTTACAAACTAAGGGTATTTCGGTAATTTTAGTAAACTAAAGTATTCTAAACATGGATAACAATACTAATGGCTCTAAAGCCCATTCTCGGCCCAAATGGGCCCACACGCTCGTGTGCCCTTTTAGCCCAAATCTAGCCACAAATATTAGATTCACCTAGCCTAGCCCAATATTTACTACACAATCAAACAACTTATCCAATTGGGCTGTGGGCCCATTAGGCCCACATGACCCCTTTCACCCATCGCGTCCAAGTAGCCATCCTACATTAGAGTAGTAAGAAATACACACTGCTAGGAGACCGGAGTTAATCCACACTCAGAGCACTCTTAGCCGACGCCCAACCCAAACGAGCACGCCATACAAATGAAAGGGATCGACCGGAAAGGTGCCTTTTCTCTCCTCATGGTTCCCCTATTTAAAGCCGACTTCACAACCACTCTTATATTAGCTTCGATGTGGGATCCTCCAACATTAGAGTTTAAATTCAACACCAACTCTTGCCGCCCTGTTAGCAAAATAAATGCTCCTTGCTTGCCATGGGATTCGAACCCATGCCTCCCTCGGATGCTCCACACGCTTATTTGCCACTAAGCCACAAGGCTTTTTGTGTCATATTTTATCCGCAATTAATTATAAGGTCTAGAGGCCAAAGTCCGGTTCCTTTAAAAACCCAAAATAAATTGCAAGAGCCAAGGCTTGAACCCGTGCTCCCATACAACCTTAATGACGCCACAACCACTAGACTACAAGCTTCATTGTGTCATTTATTTACCACAATAATTTAAAACCCTCATCCAAGCATCCGGGTTTTTCACTTAATACCAAAATTTTGCTAAAGCCCAAGTTTGAACCCAAGATTTCTCTAACACTTCTCAGGGCCATTAACCACCAAAGCGGACATTTAATTGTGTCGTTTCATTACACAATTAAATACCTATATAAAACCTCCTTACGGACCCACACTCAAGGTCCAATACTTCTAGGCCCAAATTCGGGGTGTTACAATTCTACTCCCCTTAAAGAAATTTCGTCCTCGAAATTTCCAACTATTAACTAATCGTATTACTCAAGTCAAACCTCTATGCTTCCGCTACGCACTCTAATTAAAAATAATTCTTAGTACGACCCAGAACATCTAATTACCAAAGTAAAGAAACATTTATCAAGCACGCATACAATTCGTAACACATATTTAAATAAAATAAACTTGGCGATCCCGAGCTCGATGCTCCTTGGACCCACATCTAAGACATGCTCCTGTCTTCCTATGGCATTCACCCGGATGACGTCCGTTGCAGTCTTTGCAGATTGGATAGTTTGGTCGTGCCTCAACATGTTTCACAGAACGAGGCTTGGTTTTCTAAGAACTAGAATCCTTCCTTTTCTTACACTCCAAGCACCCTACTTGAAGCGTTTCCCTAATTTCCTTAATTTTGGCATCCAATACTTCCTCTACCACTTTCCTTACTAACTCGGCCAGTGCCTCAGTACCAAGCTTCGAGTTACCGCAACCCGAAGTTGGTAGACTTTGCTTACCCTTAGAATCCATATCAATACTCTACATTACCAGTACACATATCAATTAACTACAAAGATCTCAAAAATTTTACTATTTATTCATATGTCTTATGTAGAGATAGTATTTTAAAGTTTCTATTTTCACAGAATCATAGCCTAGCTACAGTCCCGGTATTCTAGAGTTTTTAGGGTTGCCCTAGTTATAATGTCATGATATGGTCTCAGTTCTATCTACAGTAATATCTTAATACAGTGTAATATGAGGAATAGAAATACTTACAGACTTGGTGCCGGAGATTCAGTGTGCCACTTCTTCGGTTACCAAATTTCAAAAACCCAGAAAAATTTAAACCATTTTAACATGTATACTCTGTAAAACATTTTTGAAATGAACTTTCCAAAAACTATTTCCAAAATACCCTTCTTAGGCCTAAATTTTGAAAAATTTTGGACCCGATCCTGAGCGAGTTGTTGCAACTTAGCTCGATACCACTAAATGTAACACCCCAAACTCGGCCCGACGTTATGGCCGAATCGACGTGCCACATTGGAGTTGAAAACCCATGTTCCGTTTTAGTGTTTTAAAACCATATATTTTGTTGAGTTAACAAAGTGTATGGAAGCTGGGCACCGTGGGTATCCGAGAGAGAGGAGGTGAGCCATGAAGGCTACTTAAGTACCAAGCTCTTTGATTGGATCCAATCCTGAACATGCCCACAACCATAGCAACACTTTGTTATATCGAGTTTAAGTTTGTTTAAGTGGGCGTCTTTGATAAATCGATTAATCGTGGTGTTGAGATATTTTGAAAACAAGTATCATTTTGAAAACACGT
The DNA here is from genome assembly GCF_025698485.1 of Gossypium arboreum. Classification (NCBI taxonomy): domain Eukaryota; kingdom Viridiplantae; phylum Streptophyta; class Magnoliopsida; order Malvales; family Malvaceae; genus Gossypium; species Gossypium arboreum. The sequence goes on from NC_069080.1 coordinate 63,321,352, forward strand.
CCTAAGTCTAGCCCATTTGAATAATTATCAATCGGGTTTAAAGTTATTAAAATTAAAGTAATCCATAAAGAAATAAAAGGAAAGTTCAAATGGCCTTATTACAACCCAAAAATAAATAATATTTAAAGGAAATTTAAAGAAAACCTACGCTTATTTAAAAGTCCAAAGACAATCACCGTAGCCACTCTGAATCCCTTGATTGAAGTCCCCACATCAAGGCTCACCGCAAGGTTAAGGAAAGGGGTGAGTTTGGAAACTCAGTGTGCAACAAGCCCCTTTCGAGCCCAAAACAATAACGACTGTTGGGTCTAAGCCCAAATCCAATCTCAAACATGTCTTGGGCCATAGCCCTTTTCATATTTCATATTTCATAACACTGGGCAAGCCTTTTCAAATTTCATATTCTTGGGCGAAGCCTTTACGGTGTGGTATGGCCCATAGGCCCATTTTATAACACATGTAATGTCAAATGAAAGAATGCAACCCATTTGGGAGACTACTCAACCCACCATCCACTACTCTCCACCGTACCAACCAACACACCATGTGGGGATTAACTCGACCCACCCGCCATAACTCTCCTTTGGCGGCATAGATAGTGCTTTATCATATAACTGGAGGCCTAGCCTCTTTTTAATAATCAGGGCAAAAGCCCTTTTAATAAGCAGGGCATAAGCCCTTTAATAAGCGGGGCATAAGCCCTTTAATAAGCTGGGCATAAACCCTTTTGATAAGCGGGGCATAAGCCCTTTTGATAAGCGGGCATAAGCCCTTTAATAAGCGGGGCATAAGCCCTTTGCACTTCCTCCATCCATATAAATTCCCAACCCAATGCATTTATGAACATCTCATGTGCATATCATACATATCATGTGCATATCATACATGTCATGTGCATATCATACATATCATGTTTATCAAAATCCCATGCATTAAGTTCATATATAAACCCTAGGGGTATAATGGTCATTTTCATATTATAAGGGTAATCTTGTAATTTTACCAAAATTAGGGTTTCCATGTTCATTAACATTACAAACAATTCATGGGTGCATCAGTGATTACGGCCCACTTTTAGCAAAACGAGTTATTGGGCCAAAAAACCCGATGGGCCCTACTCACTGATTTTGTCATCTAGGCCCATTTAGCCTATATCCATAATAGTATTTAACAGTCTTAACATGCAATTTATGATTTCCCATTTTCTACCAAATTTACCCAAATGGGCCCGAAAGCCTATTGGGCCCTAATTGACCCTCGAGGCCCAACCTACACGTGAACGCCAAATCACGTCCTTCTGTTTCCATTGCTCCCAATCATCATCTCATCGATTCTAACTAACTAGTGAGCGTTAAACTTGCTCACAAGTCCTCGAAATGCCGAATTTCGGCATTTGACTTTTCGCATTTATCACTTTAAGCTATGAAAAGGGTTCGTTACACACCTGATTTGTGATATTCCTTGACGAGATCTCCTATGCGATTTCTCCTATAATCAACCACTTATAGATTAGACCATGTTATTATTAAACCAAATCGAAAACTACCTATTATCATCACTTACACATTCGAGCACCATCCACAATGGCCCTTGGGTTCATACCTTTGCCGAAGTTGATGACTAGATTTAGTCACTCCGATGATCCAAGCTTTTCACACACTCCTCGATTGGTAGCCTTTAATCCTCACTAGCACCAACAAACCAAATAACACCAAAAACCCTTTTAGCCTTAGTCGACAGAGGGGGTTTTAGCTTTTCTTAAACCACAAGATACAAATGAAAAGAAGGTTCGAATACTTACCAAGAGATCTACTTGTTGAAGAACGTTCCAAATACCTTCCTACCCCATATCCGTTGTGAATCCAACTTAAACGTGCGTAGAAAATAGATCTAAATATTAATTCTCGAATCACTAAAATATGAAGCTTTAAACTTTTCAAAAAATATTAATCTAAGCTATTACGAGGGTTAGTACACACCTGTTACGAGTTGAAGTTGAAACGTTTCCAAAATCAATCGCCTACGATAACCACCACCTATCACTCAAACTTAACTAATCCAATATCAATATATGTAAATCCTAAGCACATCACTCATACGAAACATAAGGGCATATTCGTCATTTTACCATACAGGGGTATTACGGTCACTTTACCCTACGGGGCTTTACGATCTTTTACCTAATAGAGGTATTTTAGTCATTTCATCCTACAAGGGTGTTTTGGTAAATCTACAACTAAGGGTATTTCAAGAATTTTGTAAACCAATGGTATTTCTATAATTTTTAGAAAGTCAAGGGTATTTCGTAACTTTGTAAATCGAGGGTATTTTGGTAATTTTACAAATTGAGGGTATTTGGTAATTTCACAAACCAAGGGTATTTTGATAATTTTACAAACTAGGGGTATTTTGGTAATTTTACAAACTAAGGGTATTTTAGTAATTTTGTAAATCGAGGTAAAATAGTAATTACGTAAATCAAGGGTAAAATAGTAATTCTATAAATCGAGGTAAAACCGTAATTACGTAAATCGAGGTAAAACAAGAATTACGTAAGTCGAGGTAAAGCGATAATTATGTAAATCGAGGGTAAAAGCGGTAATTATGTAAATCGGGGTAAAACGATAATTACGTAAATCGGGGTACTTTGGTAATTTTACAAGTCGAAGGTATTTCGATAATTTTACAAATCGAGGTATTTAATTATTTTTACAAACTAAGGGTATTTCGGTAATTTTAGTAAACTAAAGTATTCTAAACATGGATAACAATACTAATGGCTCTAAAGCCCATTCTCGGCCCAAATGGGCCCACACTCGTGTGGCCCTTTTAGCCCAAATCTAGCCACAAATATTAGATTCACCTAGCCTAGCCCAATATTTACTACACAATCAAACAACTTATCCAATTGGGCTGTGGGCCCATTAGGCCCACATGACCCTTTCGACCCATCGCGTCCAAGTAGCCATCCTCACTAGAGTAGTAAGAAATACACACTGCTAGGAGACTGGAGTTAATCCACACTCAGAGCACTCTTAGCCGTATTTATAAATGACCAAAATTGACCCTAGTCGGAATGTGGTTTCGGGACCACAAAACCGAGGCATAAAATAATTAAAATTTATTATGATGCCTATAATATGTGTGTGCTCATGTATGACATTTTATGATGATTGATTTAGCGTTATAAAGGTGAATTTCACTAGAAAGGACTTGTGTGAGAAAATTTAGAATTGAGATAGGCAAATGTGGAAGTGGTCTATTGATGCACACTAGGAAATGTTGTCCTTGCATGTCAAATTCCCCAAATTTGACTATAGTGGCCGACCAAGGTGGGCATGATGGGCAAGGAAAACATGTTTCCAACATGTTTGGCTAGTGAGTTATGTAGGAAGTATTATAATAAAATAAGCATAAAAATGAAAAAAAAAAGAAAGATGAGCTTGGATGCCCTTGTTGCCGTGAGTGTGGAGAAAGAAAGAAGAATTTTTGTTCATCATTTTCATTTCCTTTGGGCTGAAAATTCTAAGGAGGAAGGAAGGAATTCTTGTTTCATGTTGGTTTGGAAGAGGTTTAGGAGGAGGTTTGGCCATACTTGTACCTAGATTAAGGTAAGTTTGATGTTTTGCCATGAGATTCATGTATATTTTAGTTGCTAGCTTGATGTTCTTGTTAGCCCATGGTCCAAATCTTTGTTATGTCATGGGAATGAAATTCGGCCAAAGTGAATATGGTGTTAATGGCACTGCATGCTAAATATCAAGCTTGATAATGATTCATGTGATGGTAGATTGAGGATTCTTAGATTTTCTTTTAGCATTTTTGAATGAGATACTAAGTTCTTTGTTTAACCATGACCAAATTGAAGCGGTATGGTGTTGTGGTATTCGCCATGTTGTATCCATAAGTATGATTCATGCATGTTGCATGGTAAGTAAGATTTAAGCTTTGGATATGTGTGTATATTTGGATATAAGCCACTTGAGAATTGGCCATTGCACCTACATGAATATATGTTTGCACATGATGAATTGGTATGACATGTATACTATTTTGAGGTGTCTATTTGCTTGTGATGTTGTTTGGTTATGAAATAAATGAGAGATGTGTATAGAACTACAATATGTAATCGTTAATTAGGAAAATGTATGCTGTTTTTTTGTGTAGTATTAAGTGTAAAATTTGCCTCCACATAGACATGCATATTCGCCAAAGGAAGTAGATTGGTGTGCATGTATTCGGTTAGAGGCAACCATATTGAAGCCTTATCTTGGCTTAGATTGTTGACCAAATGGGTAATAAGTGAGGATGGTTGCGAATATACAAACATACATATGCATGTGTAATTGAATTATGAATGTTTAGCAAGAGGGTTAAACTAGTTGATTTATTGATTAAGCTCAAGGAGTTAAAGAAGGAGAATCAAGCAAGGGAAAGACGAAGGTCATCGAGTAGCCGACTTGGACTGTTTTACCCAACACAAGGTAAGTCATTAAGCGTATATTTGGTGTTGATTTAAATGATCAATATATATATGCAAATGTGTTTAAATGAGTTGGTGTGTAAATGGAAATGTATGTGTATGGAATGATGCCATTGTTGAATGTATAAAGGCAGCAAAATACATAAGGTATTGGTCTCGGCACTAAGTGTGCGGGTATAAATGGACACGGTGACAAGATTGGCACTAAGTGTGCGGGTTTAAAATTGTACAGCACTAAGTGTGCGAGTTTGATTATATAGCACTAAGTGTGCGAGTTGAATACATATAGCACTAAGTGTGCGGATTCACTATATGTTCTTGCATTACAATTGGCACTGAGTGTGCGACATTATTGAGCCAATCCGGACAGCGGATCGGGTAAGTACCTCGAGCTCTTGACGAATAGAAAATATGTTCATGCTCGGGGTTGAATTTGGTAAGCCTTAAATCTATGTGATGATTGAAATTGTATGGTTGTGGTGGAAAATGAGTTAATGTGTAAAATGCTTGATTATCTTGTTGTGTAGAATATGAAATGTGGATGTATGACTTGATGCAGATTGGACCGAAAGGTCCGAGGTATTATGGTATAGATTCGATATGGACGAGTACCTAGCCTCATTTGTTGTACATGTAGTAGTAACTTTATCGATGGATTGATTGTGAATGCTTATGACTTACTGAGTTGTAAACTCACTCGGTGTTTTCTTGTCACCCATTTTAGGTCTCTTGGACTCGTGTTGTTGCGTGCTTTCGGAACCGTCGTTGAAGTCATCACACCGGCCGAAATCTTGTGGTATTGTTTTTTGTTGTTGAAGAACATTTGGCATGTATAGGCTATTATATTTTGTCGAATTGTGGGTTGTAAACTTTAAGCCATGTGAAAATGGCCTATGTGGTCGTCGAGTGGGATGCTAGAACCTATAGCCACGAGTCTTAGAAACTCAAATTTTGTTAAGGTGGCCATAATTTGTGTCATGTATGATGGATGATTAAGGCCAAGGAAAAATTCATGAAATTGGCATAGTCTCTGCAGTAACTGTTGCGGACAGCATCAGTGAGATGAGATTGAAAATCACTAAAAATAGTAGAAGTAGAATTAAATAGTGAGTAAATTATGGAACTGAACCTTGATGAATCTATTTTTATATGGACGAAACAAAACGACCATATGAGCAGTATACTGGGAAATATTAAAGTTCTCGTGAGACAGGGCCAGAACGATTTCTGGGTCCCCTATCGCGACTTTGAAAATTTACCATAAATTATCCAGAAAGAATTAGGAGTCATGCCTTATATTTACAGATTCCATTTTGAGTCTAGTTTCATTAGAAACAAACGGCACCAGTATTAAATCCCTGTACAGAAAGATATTCAAGTTGTTACGCGCGGAGGTCAGAGCAGTCGATCCCTGTAACATGGGTGACTTTAACTAATAAACTGTACCAATTGGCCCAACCAAAAATTCTAAAAATAAATTCATGGATGGGTATATGAGTCTAAATTCAGGGAAAATTTATGAAACCAGTTTCCGAGTTTTGGAACTCGAGATATGATTTTTAAGGCGACGGTGACGCAGTTTTCCAGCCTGTCCAGAAATGCCAAATTGGTCGGTACTTTAAGAGGATTTGTCTCGTTAACCCCTCGTGTCCGACACCGGCGTCGGTCACGAGTTAGGGGTGTTACAGACGCCCAACCCAAACGAGCACGCCATACAGCGAAAGGGATCAGCCAAGAAAGGTGCCTTTACTCTCCTCATGGTTCCCCCTATTTAAAGCCAGCTTCACAACCACTCTTATATTAGCTTCCTGATGTGGGATCCCTCCAACATTAGAGTTTAAATTCAACACCAACTCTTGCCGCCCCCTGTTAGCAAAATAAATGCTCCTTGCTTGCCATGGGATTCGAACCCATGCCTCCCCTCAGATGCTCCACACGCTATTTGCCACTAAGCCACAAGGCTTTTTGTGTCATATTTTATCCGCAATTAATTATAAGGTCTAGAGGCCAAAGTCCAGGTTCCCTTTAAAAAACCCAAAATAAATTGCAAGAGCCAAGGCTTGAACCCAGGCTCCCATACAACCTTAATGATGGCACAACCACTAGACTACAAGCTTCATTGTGTCATTTATTTACCACAATAATTTAAAAACCCTCATCCAAGCATCCAGGTTTTTTTCACTTAATACCAAAATTTTTGCTAAAGCCCAAGTTTGAACTCAAGATTTCTCTAACACTTCTCAGGGCCATTAACCACCAAAGCGGATATTTAATTGTGTCATTTCATTACACAATTAAATACCTATATAAAACCTCCTTACAGACCCACACTCAAGGTCCAATACTTCTACGCCCAAATTCGGGGTGTTACAATTTTCTTGCTAATTTATATTGAAAATAGACTCATTAGGAATTTTAAAAATATAATTTTAAGCCTCTAATTATTTTTATCCAAATTTTTGTGATTTTCCAAAGTCAGAACAGGGGATCGCATAATTATTCTGAACCAGTCTCACAAAAACATAAATATATAAAAATATAGAACTCCTTTTCTTGGTCTGTTCCTTTTATATGAAAATAGACTCATTAAGCTTTAATTTAATATCTCATACAGTCTCTGATTCAATTTCTACTATTTTTGGTGATTTTTCATAATCACGTCCTTTAATCTTGTCCAAAACAGTTTTATTACTAATTCACTCTTTCACACTTTCTTTGTATTAACCTCATTTTAACATACATATCACAAATCATTTTCGCCACATTTCATACATCACAACTATAGGACCATGATCACAAGGTCACCATAAAATCATCCTCATGTATAACTTACTTGTTTATAACCTTACCACATCCTGGTCACTTAATGAACACATCATTCACATAACCAAGTTCATGCAGTTATTCATCACAAAACTCACAGAGCAATACATAGAGAGTCTCCCGTTGAACACTTCAGATCAATCCTCGATACTTGGTGGTTTCAACACATAGCTCCACCCATCATAGAGTTTAGCTCTCTTGTACACATGGTGAACACTCAGTACCACCTATGTGACCTAGCCAATTTATCTCGTAGCTCTCTTGTCTATATGGTGTCCTTCACCTGAAGCCACGCATGCGACCTAGCTACATATATCCCATAGCTCTCTTGTCTACATGGTGTACACATAGTATCACCCATGCGACCTAGCTACATCATAATGTCTTGTAGCTCTCTTGTACAAATGATGTGCACTTAGCACCATACATGTGACCTAGCTACATACTATCAGTATCATCCAATCTTTCCGAAGGTTCAACCGGGATTTGTCTCTCTTTTCCAACAATTTCACGAATCAAGTAATTATCCACAAACATATTTCCAATATTATTATAAAATATCATAATACAAGTAATATTGATGTATTACTTACATATAAACTTACATCTCATTTAATATCAAGGCAATAAAATTAAATTACACATTGCCTTATTAAAATCATATGAACTTACAATTTCCCATAATATCCATAATCATAGAAATCTTATTTATGTATGATAATTCAATGCACTTCATGTACCATAGACATATTTTAAACCAATTCATAAACTTGGCACCATAATTATTTAATTTAACATAATTCAATTAATTCACTAAATTTAACTTTCAAATATAAATTACAGATTATTGTTTGTATTATTATCATACCAACTTACATACTTTCAACACCTCAAAATTATAATAAAGATATCAATTTTACATTGAAACATGCATAAATTAATGCTTATTATACATATGAACTTACCTCGATACTAAAACGATCATTTTACCAACTTCCCCAATTTTCCATTTTTTGCTCATTCTAGGTTCAAATCTCATTTTCCGGGATCTAAAACATCATATTTTACTTATTTAATTAATTTAATATTCAAAACATTCCTTAACTCAAACTTTGGAAAAATTACAATTTTGCCCCTGAACTTTTGCATATTTACACTTTTTCCCCTAGGCTCAGGAATTAAACTTCATCCCTTATTCTTATGTTTATGATATGCTGATCACTTTTCCCTTCTATGGCAACATCAAATTCTCACTCTAACATATACTTTTGACTATTAGGTATTTTTACCGATTAAGCCCTTTTACTCGTTTTCACTCAAAACCGAGTAGCACATGTTGTCTAACATAATTTAAAACCTTATATTCCATCATAAAACATAAAAATAAACACATTTCACCTATGGGTATTTTTTTCAAATATGAACCCTAGCTTAAATTATTGCTAGAATAAGCTTAATCAAATTACCGGGATTCCAAAAACATAAAGAACTTGAAAAACGGGGTTAGAACGGACTTACTATTGAGCTTGGAAAGCTTGAAAACCCTAGCCATGGTTTCCCCCATGCTAATTTCGGCCTCCATGAAAAAGATGAGTAAATTTTGGCTTTATTTTCCCTTTTTATTTCTTTTAATTACCAAATGACCAAAATGCCCTTCTTTACTAAACTTTCAAAAATTCCATCCATGTCCAATTTTTGTCTGGTCAAATTGCTATTTAAGACCTCCTAATTAATATTTCAAAGCAATTTCATACTAGAAAATTCTAGAATGCAAGTTTTGCAACTTATTCAATTTACTCCCTAACTTCAAATTGAGTACTTTATGCATAGAATTTCTTCACGAAATTTTCACACAATCATGCAATCATATCATAGACCTCAAAATAATCATAAAATAATTATTTTTATCTCAAATTTTGTGGTCCCAAAACCTCTGTTCCAACTAGACCCAATTTTGGGCTATTATAGGTTTACTACTCTGTTTGTTTGACAATGCTCCGTAACCCTATTCTGGTGACAAATACGGGTTAGGGGTGTTACATACGGGCATGTGCCCAGTGCAATTTCTCCATGAGTTGACACACTGCCTGCGACACGTCTGTGTGACCCTAAATCAAATGTAACACGGGCTGACACACGATAGTGTGATCCAAATCAAAGAATTATACGATCCATGCACAAGGCCGTTTGAGGTTGCACACGGGTGTATAGGATAGCCACATGGCCATGTTTGAAGCCACATGTGTTGAACTCTGTCGCACGGCCTGGACACACGGCCGTGTGACCCCTGAGTTGAAAATTTTTAATTTTTCCCTAAATGTTCAGATTTGTTTTGAATTGGTCCCGAAATGTTCGTAATTTATTTTTAGAACTTTGAAAGCTCGATTTGAAGCCCGAAACTGAATGACCTATTTCATATTGAATATTTCTTGTAATTATGGAATTGAATTGATTATTAAATGTAAATCATTATTAATTGTTCCAACTTGACTAGTAACATCTGGTATCCTATTCCGGCAATAGAAATGAGATATAGGTGTTACAAAAAATTTTATTTTATTACTCATCTCTTTATATATTTATGTTTAGTAATTATTAATAATATAATTTTGATATATATATATATATGTTTGAAATGATCCACAATCGATTAATTAAAGATAAGAAGTATAGTAATGAGAAGGTGCATGTCTAGGATAGGATTTGGCAAGGAAAGCTTGGTTTTTAAGCGGTCGAATACGACTCACCTCCCTTTCCTGGGACCCTACCTGGTACATGGTTCACATTTATTTCTTCGATTTTTCCCTTAAAAGAAAAACTGTGAAGAATCACAATTGTTGATTTTTATAAATGTGAATATTATAAAATTGCCATAGCATGCCATGAATATATGAAATAAACATGTCATATAGTTTAGGAAAGAATTGTTAGAGTATGCCCAAAGAGCAATTATGAGATGATTGTAATAACATACTTGTTTTACCTCATTTATTAATGTAAGGCATTGCCATTATTATTTTAGTTTCTTTTCGTGTATATAAATAAATTGTTTTATAATAATGTCCTAAGAATAATATGATTATTCTTAAAAGGTTCTTAGTCGACTATTATTGTGGGCTTGGACAATAATAATGCATTAAGACTAACATGTAGTTGATTGATGACAAAGAGTTGTCATTGACATAGGGATGTCAAAATCAATACATGAGTATAGATAACTACATATTGGACTGGCTCGCTATGAGTATGTTTCTTGGATTATTATATAATAGTCACAACATTACTCATAGTGATATCTATGTCTACGATCCTTAGACTAAAGATCATCATTGTCCCAACATAGTGAGTCGTATATTTTGATACAGTCAAACGCCTACTATAATAGGTTTTACTATAAAGACTATTGTTGGGTATGCCATAATCTATGTAGTGGGATATGATTAATCAAGATAGGATTTGTCCTTCTTACATAATGGGAGCAATATCTTAGGCCACTTGTTGAAGTGAGACTAGAAATGCATGGCTATGCACAAATAAGTTAATATGAGATATTACACATATTTGTTTATTGTAGTTTATTTTGGGTATCAAGAAACATGAGATTGGACTTTGCAAGTGTGACTATTCCATGACTTGTGTCCAATTGAGATATAAAGGACAAAATGATACAATACATTAAAATTTATCACAGAAAGGTCATGTTGAACCACGAATTCTTGTAACTTGGGTAGTGATGATGCATTGCTAGATGCCACTTATTGCTTGTAACGTTATAGCGTTCTAGTATTACTACTAATGTTACAAGAGCCTACAGAGTCACACCCTATGTATGGTTGAAACGAACAAAATCTAAACACAGTTGGTATTAAATTTAACTGTCATAAGAATTATATTTATTATAGAATTAATTTAATTTGACAGTTAAATAATAAACACAATATTTGTACAAATTTGTTGTACTAGAATAGAGAACATAGTTAAAATAAATGTATGAATTTGATTCATATAAAATATTAATTATGATTTTTTTATCAAAATTATTAAAATAAAATATTATGATAATTAATTTCGGTCAAACATAAAATATATATGGAAATTAATATCCTTTTGAAAGGATATTACATTGTGATATTTTCATATATATATATATATATATTTGGCACCAAAAAGGGGATTCTGTTTTTTAAGGGATATTAAATAAAAGGAATCATAGATAAAAAGTCTTAGGGTGCAGAAGAGTGCTAACCAATACAGAAGAGTGCTAACCAACATTAAGCAAAAAAAGAAAAAGAACCTAGGTCTAGTAGTCACATTTCTTTTCGAAAAACTCTCTGAAATGTTCAGTGAGAGTTTTTGTTCATTCGTTTGCAACAGGCGGACTACATAGAGGCTAGAACGATTCTGTTGCGGCTTTGGATTAGCACTAAAGTGTGAAGGGGATTAAAACAGCTGTGGTTCCTTCGTATTTTTCTAAGTATGAAAGGTATATTTTTCAAACATTTTCTTCCCAATTCGTTTCTTGTGCATGGATTCCTGGTTTGGATCACAAGAATAATTTTTTCATTACGCTACGGGTGTCCCGATGATCCAACAAGAATGCCACATGTACTTTTCAAGCATATATTGATAATTCATGATTAAAATAAAAATTTAAAATATTGCATGTTTTCTAACTATTGAGTGGGAGAAGACCTATAAAGATGACCTACGACATTCAAAAATGGTATCTTATGATGGCATGAAATGAACTTTCCCCAAGGTAGATGTTGTCATGCAGATTTCACTGAGGAGACTTCCTGAAAGTAAGTAAAATTTTCTTATGATCATAAGATAGTTGGACTGACCCTTGTGGTAGGCATTATCATGCGATACATTAAGAAATTTTGTATTCAAAGAGGGTAACTAGTCACATCATGCTACTCGATGAGATTGTCCCATTATGACTCATTTGTGGTGCATGATGCGATAGGTGTTGAGTTGATTGTTATACACTCAAGATCATTTGGTTAAGTAAATCCCCAAGGAGCTATGCTTAAGTTAGAATGATGGCCAAACATTACATGATTATTAGTACGTATGAATGCCTAAGGAATTAGGTTCATGTACTAGTTGGATGGAAATCGATGTTCATACTAGTTGATCATGATCACACTAAGGTGGCTTGCTTTAATGGGTGTAGGAATTATCGTTGCAATGGCTTACAAATGTTTTGAAAGTTTAATATAAGGCACATGCATCATCTTAATGCATATCATAATGTTGCAAAATGTTTTCAAACATTTTCTTAATACAAATATATTAATATATGAAATTTTTATTTTCAGTTCTTAGCACCAACTCTTTTATTAAACATACTCACTAAAAACAAACTGAACTAAAATAACTATAAGGTATGGAAAAGGAACCTGATAATTGTCCTAAGTTGTGAGAAACTTAAAATAGTTCTTGCTAATAGGTGTCCACCGACCACTCAACCTGAGGCTAGGAAATGACGCGAGGAGTCTGATGAAATAACTCATTTTCTATGTTGACAAGCATGACCATCACCCTATTTAAGAAATTGGAGAGCTATAAGATTGCTAAAGTGATTTTGGATAAGCTAGAAGACATGTTTGGAGGCCAAGCCGCCTTGGCTCAACAGCCTGCTATAACTGGCTTGATGAATACTCAACAAAAACCTGACACTTTAGTCAAAGACCATATGATCACTCTTATGGGCTACTTTGCTAAGGCCGCAGATATTAGGCCAATTTTGACCAGAACATTCAGATTGAGATAGTGTTCAAGAGCTTGTACAAGGACTTTGTAGGCTTTCGGGCCATATATAACATTGGCAACAAGAACCTGACGCTTGCACAACTCGTGAAGGAGTTACATTTCCATGACTTGATGTTGAATGACATTCAGCCAATCTGAAGAGCAAAAGTAAACAGAGCTGTCGCTGCTTCCTCAAAAGGGAAGAGAAAGCACGATAGAAAAGACAAGGCTGAGGTCTCTGTGCCACCACAATTGGAAAGGAAGAGAACAAGAAAACCTAAAAACTTATATAAGTCTAAATGCTTCTTCTGTAGTAAGAAATGACACTTTGAGGAAAGATGTAAAGAGTGGAAAGAATACCTAGCTACTAAAGGCAATGGTATGAAACTCTTGATAATAGAAGCTTGTTTAATGGAAGACTCAATAGTCCACCGGGTTATTGATTTAGGAGACACTAATTGTAACAATCCATTTTTTAGTGAAATCAGAACAGTGGTTTCAGGACAACAAATCTGACCCAAAAATAAAATTTATTTTTATTTTATTAGATGGTCCGTATTATGATAGACATGTCATGGGAAAAATTTTATACGAAAATTTTATCGATTAAGTGTTTAATTACGAGAAGGACTAAATCGCATAAAATGCAAAAGTTGAATTCTAGTAGCTATAAGGATTAAATAGCTATAGAATTCAAAACTAGAGGTCCTTATATGGTAATTAGACCATTAAAGAAAAGTATGTAGACTTTTGGTGACTCATCCATGGAAAAATTAGAAAAGAGTAGGGACTGAATTGGAATTTGAAAATTAAGTAATTAATTAAAAGATGAAAAGAAAATATCATCTCATTTTCTCATCTTCTTCAACCTAAAATACATGGAAACCCTAGGACAAAGAGAAAAAACTTTCAAGGCTTAATTGGGTAAGTTTCTCTGTCCCATTTTTAGTAATTTTGATATTTTGAAACCGGATAGCTTAAACTATCTATTTGGGGGATTAATTTGAAAAGTTATCAACTATCTATTTGGGGGATTAATTTAAAAGGTTATCAAAGTATGGAAAATGGGTCATGGATGAATATGCTGGAAATTAGAAAGTTATGGTAGAAAATGAAAGGTTGTAGATAGATAAACAACTTTTACAAAGTAATTATTGATGAAAACATGATTTAGGGACTAAAATGTAAATTTGTGAGATTGAAGAAAATTTTGAATTTTTATGAATACATGTGCCGTAAATTTTGTAATGGGATTTTGGTTAGGCATGGAATAGGGAGTAAATTGCACAAGTTTCATTTTCCGAGCCTAGGGATGAAATTGGAATTTATGAAAAAGTTACAGGTAAAATGGTAATTTTGCCTAGGATGTAAATTGAGTCCAAATAAATAAGAAATATGTGAAGTTTATAATTAAAGCTATTTATATAGATCTGGACAACACAAATTTGATGTTAGACGAAAGAAAAGAATAGGTTTCAGATTAGTAGATTTTATATGCGAACAAGTGTCTAGGTAAGTTCGTGTAACTTAATCGGGCATGTAAATATGATTAATTGAATGTTGTGTTGTATGGAATGTGACTTATATTAATGTACATTACTTGAATGCTATAATGAAAAGTTTAATACATGCTTGAAATGGTGAAAAATGGTTAAGTCCCGATTGAATATTGGATTCCGATGAGTATATGCGCTTTCTTGAAACAAATAAAGTCCTGCATTCGTTGCGGATGAGAATTAGCTTGGATGAGTAATTCTATTGACCTTGTTATAGAAAGGATTTAGCCCGGACGGGTAATCCTGATATAATACCTCTTGAGTATACGTTACGATTAAAGTTTAGCTTGGACTGGTAACCCTAATTGAACACTTTTGAGCATACGTTATATAAAAGATTTAGCCTGGACTGGTAATCCTGTTATACAATATGTCGCTCAAGTGTGTGTTCCTTGATTAAGTTCCCTAATGGGTACCCTCTAATATGAATTGACAGATTATGGAACCATACACCTTGAGTGTACTAGTTGAGCATCCATCAGAATTTCAATGATTCAACGGACACAACTCTTGACATGGTATGAGAATTTTGAGATGAAATGATAATGACTTGAAAGAATATTGCATAATGAGCTCATCTATGTTTACTTGATTGAAATTAAGATTTTGGTGACTAACATGTTTGATTGAATGCATGTGTTTAGGCAATTTTGCTAATGGATGGAAAAACATGATATTGTATGCTTAGATTTATTAAACGAGATTGGTAAGTTTAGTTTCCATTATACGAACTTACTAAGCATGTAATGCTTGCTTCATTTTATTTTCCTATTTTATAGTGCTCAAAAGCTCACGAAGGTCGGAGATCATTAGAGCATCGTCACACTATCAACTAGTTATTTTGTTGTATACATATAGTAGAATCATTTTGGTATAATGGCATGTATAGGAGAACTTGGCCATTAGTAGTATGTTAATGATGCTTGTAATCTAGCAATTGGAATGGCTAGAAATGGTTATTTTGGTATGATTAAGTAGGTTATTATGATATAACCATATGTGATATATTAAGTATATGTGATCAAATGATGTTAATGCCTAAGTTAATCCAAGGTGAGTTTATAAACATATATGCATGCAATGGTATGCCATGATGAATGATGAAATTTTTTAATTTGAATGCTTGGAATGGTTGGTATTAGATGTGTGTTTCAAGTGAAGGTCTTGGGTGAAATTTTAGGTGAGAAATAAAGCTAGAAATGACTTCATTTTGTTCACACGGGCAGACACACGGGCGTGTGTCTAGACCGTGTGTGGCACACGACCTGGTAACATGGGCATGTGGTTAGGACGTGTGTCCCCTGCACCTTAATTTTGAGAAACAGAATGCTCAGAATTGAGCACACAGGCAAAGACACCAACGTGTATCTCAACCGCGTGTGCCACACGGCCTAGTACACAGGCGTGTGTCATGGCCGTGTGAAACCTGCACCTAAATTCGAATTAAATTAATTGACCACATGGCCTAACACATGGACATATGGCATGAACGAATGTACAAGTCAGAGAGTTACACAGGGTCGTACATGGCCTGCAGCACGGGCATATCCCAGGGTCACACGGGCGTGTCCCTTGGACCACACGGGCATGTGAGCCTTGCACCTTGGAAAATTTTTGAAATGTCACGAAAAATTCTTAGAGTTTTCGATTAAGTCTTGACTTGATTCCAATGCTATTGGGCCTCGAGAGTCCAATTAAGGGACATTTTGAATGATCTTGATTAAAGAATTGTATTTTACAGAAATTATTTGTAAAATGTTTTGAAAGTTTCAATAACACTCCGTAACGCTATTCCAGCGACGGAGACGAGTTAGGGGTGATACACTAATCATTTCTATGTTTCTCTATAGGGGTTCGATGAGACAAAAGATCTTAGAGATAAAATTTTATTGTTGTGGATCAGGAACGAGACAAGTGTGGTAGCTAAAGTAGTTAGAGATGTACATCTTTTTTGATAATTTTAGGAAGATTATTTTAAAAGGCATTTTCTATGTACCAAGTTTCAAAAGAAACTTAAATTTTTATTGCATGTTTATATAATGATGGCTTAACCGTGACTTTTAAAAATGAAATTGTAATATTTAAAAATCACAATCTTATCTGTAATGGATGGATGTCAAATAATCTCTATATTTTCAAACCAAAGATGTATACACTGCTTGAGACTGAAATACCGAAGAAAAGACTTAACTTCTTACTCTAATGAGGCGTACCTTTGGCATTTGAGACTTGGTCAAATTAATCGAGAAAAACCACTAGACTTGTGGAAGACGGCATCTTAAGTTCGCTTAAAGAAGTTGATCTTCCAAAATGTGAATCATGCTTCAAAGGTAAGATGACTAAGTAATCTTTTAATCCAAAAAGAACGAGGGCCAAAACAATTTTACTAGATTTTGAATGGATAAGCCAATGGTTGTAACACCCCTAACCTGTATCCGTTACCGGAATAGGGTTACCGAGTATTACCGTACAAATGGAACATTAAAACATTCATTTCATACATCATTGCAAACATAATCTAATTACATTCAATCACATACATAGTGTTCCTTAATCGAGCCCTCGAGGCCCTAGAAATACCTTAGAAACAATTCGAGACCAAATTGGAAACAACTGGAAAGTATAAGAAAAAGTTAAAAAAATTATACTGCAGGGGTCACACGGTCGTGTGCCTCACACGGCTAAGAAACACACTCGTGTCTCACGATGTGTAACAATCGAAATAGGGACACACGGTTGTGTCGTAGCCCATGTCCACACCCATGTAACTCTCTGAGTTGGATCACACGGTCAAGACACATGCCCGTGTGCCAGGCTGTGTAACTCTCAAAATATCCACACACACCCGTGTGTCAGGCCGTGTAACTCTCGAAATAGCCATACACGCCTCTGTGCCAAGCCGTGTTCTAGGCCACGTAACAGCCTGACTTACTTGCCTTAACACCTCCAGGGGACACATGGCCATGTGCCACACATGGATGAGTCACACCCACATGTCTCAGGCCATGCGGACATGAAATTGACCAAAATTAAGCTATTTCCATCACCAACTCAGGCCACCAACTAAAAGAATTTTCTGCACATAATCAAGGCATCATAACATGATGAAAACCAATATGAAATAACCAATTCAATAGTCCAAAATCATTCAACCAATATGTAATACCCCATACCTGTACCCGAGGCCAGGATAAGGTTCGAGGCGTTACCGGACAAACACACAAACATTAAACTAAAATACAAGCCATAAAATTTCATTCATATTTCAAAACGTTCATTCACTTACACATAGTCCCTTATTTGAGTCT
This sequence comes from Gossypium arboreum, assembly GCF_025698485.1. Lineage (NCBI taxonomy): Eukaryota > Viridiplantae > Streptophyta > Magnoliopsida > Malvales > Malvaceae > Gossypium > Gossypium arboreum. Next base: position 63,339,279 of record NC_069080.1, read on the forward strand.
ACGAAGCCCAAAACATACTTTAGAAAGGGTTCGGGACTAAACCGAGAACTTACAAAAATCTTGGAAATTTCATACTTTAAGGTTCCATACGTCCGTGTCCCAAAATCGTGTTCCATACACGGCTGAGACACATGGTCGTGTCTCTGCCTGTGTGGAATATACCTAGGCTATTTTCCAAGCTTTGGTCAAACTTAATCTCTTACACACTTATACAAAATCAAAAGAATATAACATGGTATTCATTTAATGATTAAATATTCTCAATTAAACAACAAACATAGCATTTGTATGTCATCATACATGTGTCTCTCATACTCATTTTACCTTGTTTATTATAGTACCACTTATACATTTATACCAAGATTATCATCTTACAAAATATCTTCAGCTTAATCATCAAGCATTCATATTTAAAACTAGATCATATCTTTATAAAATACCACAATTCAGATACACAAAATAACATGTTTTCCTGAAACATTTCATTTCAACTCCATACCCAACAAGCATTACATTGAAACTAGTCATATATATATATACATGTCATGATACATATCATTCTCTTTGTGTTTTCTTATAAACACATATCATTCAATATTTCATATACCATAGTTTCCATGTATTCCACATATATTTATTTTCCTCCTCCTCCTCTCCATTCCACATCCTTAATGTATATAGCATTCTTGTAAGTACGATTTCACAATTTACTAATAAATGCTCACATCAAACTGTACACACGAGTCATAGTCACTTACTTATTTATAATTCGAGCTACAGAGCTCAAAATTAAGATCGTAAATTTTCCCTAAAACTAGACTCACATATCTTTCCACCATAAAATTTTCATAATTTTTGGTTTCGCCAATTAGTACAGTTTATTAATTAAAATTTCCCATGTTTCACTTTCTGACAGTTCTACCCTCTCTTCACTAAAAATTAAGTATCTCACAGTACAGAACTCAGATAATGTTCTTGTTGATTTATCTTGAAAATATACTCATTAGGGATTTTAAAAATATAATTTTAAGCCTCTAATTATTTTTATCCAAAATTTTGTGATTTTCCAAAGTCAGAATAGGGGATCACATAATCATTCTGAACCAGTCTTACAAAAACATAAATATCTCAAAATATAAAACTCATTTTCTTGCTCTGTTTCTTTTATATGAAAATAGACTCATTATTATTTAATTTGATATCTTATTCAGTCTCTGGTTCAATTTATACTATTTTTGGTGATATTTCAAAATCACATCACTACTGCTGTCCAAAACAGTTTTATTGCTAATTCACTCTTTCACACTTTCTTTGTATTAACCTCATTTTAACATACATATCACAAATCATTTTCACCACATTTCATACATCACAAGTATAGGCCCATGATCACAAGGTCACCATAAAATCATCCTCATGTATAACTTACTTGTTTATAACCTCACCACATCCTGGTCACTTAATGAACACATCATTCACATAATCAAGTTCCTGCACTTATTCATCACAAAACTCACAAAGCAATACATAGAGAGTCTTCCGTTGAACACTTCGGATCAATCCTTGATACTTGGTGGTTTCAGTACATAGCTCCACCCATAATATAGTTCGGCTCTCTTACACACATGGTGAACACTCACTACCACCCATGTGACCTAACAAATTTATCTCGTAGCTCTCTTGTCTACATGGTGTCCTTCACCTGGAACCACACATGCGACCTAGCTACATATATCCCGTAGCTCTCTTGTCTACACAGTGTACACATAGTATCACCCATGCGACCTAGCTACATCATAATGTCTTGTAGCTCTCTTGTACA